>NW_021130949.1:656032-1256032 GCF_004193835.3 Ostrinia furnacalis
AGGGTGGAAACGATAAGTGATCTCACTCGATTATTTCTAAACTATACAAGATATCCAAAAACTGCTTACTGATCCTAAAAGTACTTCATGAGCTCTATCCAACGGTACCAATAATAGGTTACATAATAAATTGGATCTATCTGAAAATTCAATGTTTCCAGCCTCCATACATTTAGTAAAACCTCATAATATTAAAAACTATACAAGATATCCAAAAACTGGTAACTGATCCTGAAAGTACTTCACGAGCTCTATCCAATGGTACCAATAAAAAGTTATAAAATAAACTGGATCTATTCGCAAATTCAATGTTTTCAGCTTCCATACATTTAATACTGCCACAATCATAGCACTCATGTCTTGATAATATTATAGCAAGTAAAGCCTAAAACCAATGTTTTCCGTGAATAATTTTAAATAAGAATGCTATTCACGAATTAATTTTAAGTGTTTATTATTTAAAATAAAAAAAATTAACACTTCTAATATTGTGTGGCTGGCATAGTGGCATACATTTAGTATGGAGGCTGAAAACATTGAATTTTCGGATAGATCCAGTTAATTCTGTAACCTATTACTGATATCGTTTGAAAGAGCTCGTAAAGCACTTTCAGAATCAGTAATCAGTTTTTCGATATCTTGTATAGTTTCGAAATAATCGAGTGAGATTACTTAACGTTTCCACCCTGTATATAGGATAAACTTTCGTTTTTTTTCCATTGAGATCACTGGGAAAAATCTGTGATTAATGCACTGTTATTTATAATATTATTCCGTTCTTCGTCTCTTGTGCATAATTTCAAACAAGCCGCAGCCTGTTCACCACCGTCGGCATTCTGCACTCAATTATTTTTGTGCGTGCTTAATTACCCGAGTAATGGAACTGCCTATTTATTTAAGAGAAATACGTAAATTAAAAATACAATTTACGAAGCAAAGTTCAACTAATTTGTGGTAATGAAAACTAAGTAAGCAACGTGACGATGTCACAGACGCCTGGGGTACTTACCTAATTGTGAATAGTTTATTTTGGCTGGATATAAATTCTTATCATATAATATTTTCGTTACACTATATTAAATTGTCACAGTTAATTTCATCTTAACAACATTGTTTATATTGAGTCGCTTATTTTTGTATGTGGCAAACATCTTACTACTTACAAATGAACTACTGGGCGAATTTTCATAAAACTTAAGTGATTTATTCTGCCTTACGAGTATACTTAAAGATCCTCACAATCTAGAGTCGCAAGCAAGGGTTAGATAAATACGACTACAATTCGTGGTCAAAGTTCATGAGCAGGTTCTTGCAGCTTGGCTGGCGCCAGGCTCTTTGGGTAACCTATCATATTTATGACATTTACTTGGCAATATCTTCTTGTCTTATAGTTATTTATCTCAAAAACCGTCTTTTTGCTCTACATTTTCATGTCGTATACCGTGCTTTTACAAGTACACCGTACAGCAACATAAATAAGTAGGAACCGCACGGTTGAATTGGTACCTAAATGGAAATGAAAGAATATCGTAAAATATCGTCGCTAACGTAAATGCTGTTGGCTGCGTTATTTATACGGGGCTTTTGAAACGGTGGCCCTTTTAACGGCAGTTTTAAGTGCTACCCGCGGCCGTCCGGTACATCGCTGATCGCTGCGGTGCGGTGCGACTCGGTGCGAGAGGTAAGCGATCGCGATTTGGACGGTACCTAAGCAAGTGACCATTGAGCTCAAGCTTCTCGTTGTATGTTGATTACCTGGACATGAGAGATGCGCGTGATTTGCGATATTTTAATAACGCTTCTCACACACTTCCTACATACGTTGCATTAAGTATTTAGGAATTAAGTGTAGTCATGACTTAACCCAAAGCACTACGGACCATGTATGTTCCTTNTACCTCTTGCGAAACCGTAGCTCAAAAAAAATTTTTTCCCATACAACGACGGGACACCCTAATTCCTGCCATATCGTGCTTGGCTTAGCTTCAATAATGAAACTGAAAAAATTTAATATTACATGTCTCGTAGTATCGTCTACGACAAGCTTCGCATAACGACCCCTACGGCTACGAGAGCTAAGTATGACCACCTGCTACGACCGGTTGCTACGAAATGCTACGAGATGTGATTTATTAATTATTAATTTATTTATTAATAATGAATACTTCCTTTGTCGGTCTTTTCAAACTTTTCGCAATGATATTGAAAACAACTTTTTCAACACTCTTCATACTTGTACCATAAACCCAAACGATGATGGCAAAATGTAAGTACTAACTATTTTTTTTACGAGCAAACAAAGTAATTGATTTTAAAATACGTTATCCGTAATCATTATAATGTATGAACACATGAATTTATGGATTCAAAGCAAAAGTAAAAAGTTTCGTAAGTTGTACACAGTGGTGACTGAGTTTGTTGCGGCCAATCAATGATATTATATAAAAACAAAAGTAGTTCTGTAATATCATTGCGGCCAATGATATTATAGAACGTTTTTATATAATATCATTGGTTGCGGCGCTTCTTCTCAGCACTTGACAAATGTTGGTCTCGAAGGGCTGGTAGGGTAAAAAGATTATGAGACATGTAGAGGCTCCTTAAGAGCAAAACGACGATTTGTAAGAACTATTTGTTAGTCTAAACAAATAAAGAAATTTTGACTTTTTGACTTTTGTACTCATATCGACAGTAAATTTTTTACTTTAGAAACTTTTTTTACAAAGGAATTTGTGTAAATCTGTTGTATGTTTTTGTTAGCATATATCGTACAATAGAAACCCAACTTAGTGAATCGTAGACAGTAGTCGTATTAGCCAACGTTCGGCGCACGCCACACGACGGCCGCGCGAGCGCACAGCGTGTCCGACAAACTCGTTAAAACTTGGGAAACAACGGAGACACTCCCGACTGCGACGTTAAGTAGAAAAGTATAACGCAACAATAATATGAAACATTTTGTTGCGACGAAACTTCGCGATATTTAAGCTGATACCTAGACTAGACGGCGAACTTTTTAATTTTTCACAGTTTAAATGTGCTTCCAAGGAAAGTGTTTTAGTCGGTCGGAGGAAACATTTTTTGCTGTCACTACGATGAAAAACTGACTACCAATAGCGTCAAAAAGTATAGCGGGCTTACAGCTCAGAGTAAATTTTACTAGGGTTTACAAAAGATAAAAATAATATTTACGCCAAAAGACTCTACTTACGTGAATAATTGTGATAAAAGTCTTTGTGATGTGCCTCTAATTTGTTTTGTTGAGTCGGGCTTACACAATTTGTTAAAATCGTTTATTGCTACTGTAGTAGTTTGTATTTTTTAGCATACTTAGGTGCCTAGAAGTCTAAATTCTAGCTGGACTGCTATTTTTGATGACTGAATGGAAAACGATTTCCAAGCTAAAGTCGAGTACAAGTTGTGGGCATAGCTTAAAACCTCGTAAAAATTTGAAAATTGTAATGTAACGTTCCTCTTTTTTAGTAAAGCGTCATTCGCATTTCTATGTACATTACAATTTTCAAATTATCGTTAAGTATGTACCCTAATTTACACATTTTAATTTTAAACTAAAAGTAGAGCTGGTAAGGTTCGTGTTCGTACATCAACTTGCAATAACTGGGAGTAATGAACAGAACAATAGCGGTTTAGTGTAGGCGCCGTTAAAATTATAAATATCCAGGGGCTCACTAACTGCCCCAGTATTCCGTTAAGAGGATTCCCAAAGCTGTAAATTGCGTGAGCGAAATATTTACGAGACAGGCTTTCGCGGCATTACGGCGACTATGTGCATACATTGCGCCGCTCGCTTGTTGCAAAAATGCAACAACATGGCGCTATTGCATTAACAATACGCCACCCTCCAGATAACTGCGATGTTTATTGGCGCCGCCACAATGTAAGTAAAAACTGACGATTTATTTACAATATCACACGTTGAGTATACCGTCATTATGATCGACATGTTAATAGCTGTAGTATGTACGTACACTGCAAAATAAAGGAAACAGGAATTCAATGCTGTTGAAACATTGTTAAACAAATAAAATAAAGTAAATAAAATAAGCCTCTCCCGTTAATATCCAGCACCTAGTTTTTATTAGATCAGGCACAAAGATCGGCTGATAGATCAGTGGGTCTAGACAAAGTGCAAATTATAATCGCAAACCAGTCGAAAAGTGGTCGAAAAGCCCCTTTTTTGTATGGAGTTTTGACGGATTCGATTTTCGATTCGATCAAAAAGTGCGTTTTGTCTAGGGGGGCAGCTATCTTCTATCTGTCACTTAAATTTTTTTTCTAGGTCTATACTTAATTACGATATTAATCTATCTACCTAGAGCAAAGTTCCCAAATGCATCGTCCTAAAACTCGGAAACCGCGTTACAAAATCTAAAATCCGCAAAAAAGCCCGGGAAAGGCGTACAAATTTCTTTGTTTTTCCACTGCAGGAGTCCGCCGGTCACTGAAAAAACGGGAACAAAAACGATTCGGCTAACCGCCAAGCGTTAATAAATTCTTCGAATTTGCGGCGACGGGAACCATGGCGGACGCACGAGCGGACACTAGCACTCTGCCACACAACGCTGCCCGCGGATAGAGGAATGTTCTGGTTTTGGAAATTTTTAGTTAGCACTTTTCGGTTGACGGCAGAACGCCAGCTGGAAACGCGTTATCTTTGCGGTTCACGAGCGATTCGAGTAGGATAAATTCTTTTGTTGAATGCTATCTTAAATTTTACGTTAATTTACTTACTTGATTAATGGTAATGCAGTTGTTTTGCATTAGGTTAATCAGATGCAAGGCTATAAACGTTCATTAGTTCTTCTAAAAAGACGTCTCTAAAAATAGTGGGTTCAATTTACTAGTCAGGGAAGTAAAAAAAATTTTTTTCAAACGCGCTCGGTATCTAGAACGGGGAAATTTTAGATTGAAATAACTAGACCCACCCATCATAAACATTATTGGAAGAGCTAATATTAAAAACTAAAAATAAATCAGACCTAAAAATTTCAGGCGAATTTACATACACCAAACAATGTTCGGATTTCCTTGTTTACTTTTAAAGTTTCAACATTATGAATCAAAATAACAACACTTGTTTGTAGGTATTCGTAAAACATATTTTATTTTCAACAAATTACAGCGTATATTCTAATCACAGGTCTATCAAATTACAATTATTCAAAATATCTTAAAAATGCCTTACCATATAAAATATTAGTACACAAGTCTCGTTGCAAACGTCAAGAGTTTTTGGTCCAGAGTCATTAAACTAAAATTTATAATCATACCTACAAACTGTGATTCAATGTCATGAATACATAATTATTAGAATACCCATTATTCTATAATCATTCATTAAACATGTACTGACCAGAAATATATTTTTACGTAACAGATAACGAAACAATAGGTGGCAGTATTGTTAAACTTTATAGGTAACATTTGAAAAGCGTAAAAATATTTATTTTCCGATTAGATATGCTAATTACAAAGTAGAATAGATGAGATTTCTGAAACCTCAGAACACACAGGACTTTCACAGAATGATTATAACAAATAAATACGTTACAAAAACATCATCAAGTTATATCTATTACAATTCAAAATTGAAATAAAATAATGGATTATATGACTTATCAATGCAATACATAAATACAATAATTAATCAGTGTCAACATTAACTAAAGAATATCTAAAATCTCACCGTCATACAATATTACGTCTAAAACTAACATTATAAGTAAGTGGAACAGGTACACCTAAAACCAAACTTACACAAAAATCAGTCCATTGTCACATTCACGTAAAAATTGAATACAACATCGTGTCGGCAGACAAGCAGTCATCACAAGCTCCTAATAGCAACACACAAATTCATAAAACAAAATAGTTTGTTCCAGGACCTTGTTACTAATCTTAGTTTTACGTGGTAGATGAGACCATACTTGAGTTAGAGGGAATCTTCGCCAGTTCATAGATAGCTTCTCCTTTCAGTTGCGGCAGGCTCGACACCTTAGCTAACGTCGCGTCTAAGTATTTGTTGTATACAGCTTTGTATTTTGAGTTTTCTACGTTGATAACAATTTTCGCTAGCTTTCTGATGATGGGGTCAATGTGTTCTAGGGAGTAGCAGGAGTAGTACGACAGAGTAGGGGTCCAGACATCCTCTAGTTTCTTGCTCGATAGTAGGTACAGCGACAGGCAAATCGCAGCGGCCGCGAGCTCCGACGGTCGGTAGTGTGCCATTGAATATTCAACTAAGCAAAGATCGACGAAATATTTAGCCAAGTGGTGGTTCTTTGACGTTCCATGTGCGGCTTTGACAAACCTGAAAACAAATAAAAAATCGAATAAGCATTCAGGCAATATAGAAATTAGATCATCCATAACTACTAAAAGATTGACTTGTGGAAATATTTCAATCGTTTTCAGCCGAATGACATCCACTGCTGGACAATCAAAGGCCTCCCCCAAAGATTTCCACAAGACCGGTCCTGCGGCCCGCATCCAGAATTCCAGACACTTCCCGCGACCTTCACCAGATCGTCGGTCCACCTAGTGGGTGACCTGCCTACACTACGTCTTCCGGCTCGTGGTCGCCACTCGAATGTGCAATTATTTACTGTAATTCAATGCCATGGAATTCTCTGGAGATGACAAGTAATGTTTCCTACTGTGGTATTTTATTTCAGCAGATAGAATAGGCAAGAAAAACTTTTTTTAAATCACAAAAACTAAAAATCAAGTAGAAACAAAAGATAGTATACCTTCTCAAAAAACTAAGTGGTATCGGTCTGGCAAGACAGAAGCCGAGCTTCGACATGATTTCCCTCTCGCACTGGAATACATCAGACTTGCTGTACGCGTTGTCTGTGACGTAGACAAAGTCTCCAACGTCTGGTGGGTAGATCTCTTCGTACTTGCTGGCGATGAACATGGCAGTTACACCGACTAGCTGGAGTTGGTTCCTCTGCACATTTGGCATGGCCTGAGAGTAAATATTATTTTATTTATATTTGTAGAAAGATTGTTTTCCACTACAGCAATCTTACAAAAAGACACAAAATTCAATCTCATTGACATCTTTCATTGACTCAATGTAATTTTTTTAGACCAAATACAGGGAAGTCTGATTGACATTGAATCCAGTTTTTAACATTGTTATGAAACAATTTTGGCCCAGGATAAAGATATTAAATAGTACACATATAGAATTCAAAAATTAACCCAAGATAAAATATTATAAAAATAAACACAATCCTTATCATCATGGAAGTCGCACACAATTAATTTCAAATTATGTTCTTGATAAAAATTGTTGAATTAATAAATTAGACAAAACTTCTTACCTGTAAATATCGGTCAATTATTCCTACAGTCAGGTGGAATGTCTCGAGTACCAGAGAAAACTGACGTTGTACTTCAACCAACCAGTCAATCAGAGTGGCCCTCATTTTTCCAGTGATCACAGTCTGAAAAATAAAACAACATTTAAAATCCTATGTGAAAGTTGCAAGTGGCATAATACATAATTAATTTTTAAATCCATTTTCCCTTATGATTCTATAAAGTCAAACGTTTTTTACCTGTTTCTTCAAGTGGTCCAATTCAATAGGATATTTCTCTTCCAATTCAGTCAGGTAATGGTAAATGTCTTTTATGTAAATGGACATAAGCAATGGGCTGTTCTTGTCTCCGGCATCAATGTCTTCGATATCCTCGGGCAACTCGGGCGTTGACTTTTGCAAAACTGAATGTAACTGTGCTGCTTTCTTTTCTACTTTATTTTGGTCAATAATGCCCAGAACTTGTTCAGAGTGCGTTGTGGATTCAGCCAACCTCAGTTTCCCCAAGGACTCGGTCGGGTCTTTCAGGATAGGCTTTAGCTTACTCTCTCTGACAATATTTTCCTTAACGGTTGGCAGTTTAGAGGACTTTTTAGTATCTTGAAAGCATTTTTTGGCTTGGATCATAATATTTATGGATTCTTTAACCTCCAGTGGCTTGTTTTCCTTGGCCTGGAATATAAGAAATATAATTAAATGTTGCAATTAATCTGCAAAAATATCTCTGGTATCACTTGAAAAAGGAATGCAACAAAACCCATTCTTAACAACAAACTATTGAGTTTTAAGAAAAACATTTTAAAACATCTAAGTTGCATTATTTATTTTTTCATTAGTACCTACTAGAGATGAAACGGATAGTTGTTTGGCCGGATACCGGATACCGGATATCCGGCGAGCTTCTAGGCCGGATAGCCGGATATCCGGCGGCCGGATAGTTGGCCCATTGTCTCGTTGCATGTCGTGACGAGTTTAGCGCCGCACAGGTGCTTCGAACGCGACCAGTGGGGTCTATTAGTAGACTAGACTAGTCAAACTTTTCGAAAATCGAATCCGTCCGAATAGAATGTCAGATTTTGCCACTTGTCCAGGGGGCAGATAAATCCGGGCGATTTCGGTTGCCTTCGTGAGTGTGTGATTGAATAGCGAAAATTAAATTAGTTTACTTGCTGCGTAATCTGACTGAACTGCATCATGTCATCAGACCATCAGTGAAAAAAAGATCGCCTATTTTATTTGGCAATATTTATGTATTTGTCATTAGAGTGAATAGCTCAGAAAAATAAATTAGTTTTTTGAAAGGCCTTAATATGGCTTTTTTGTAACTTTTTGGACTTTAAATGAAATTCGTCATTATTGTAAGCCATTTTATTGACATTTACCTCAAAGATTAATGCATTTCATTTTATTATTAGGAAATTTTCGTAGTTTTTTAATATCCGGTATCCGGCCGGATAGTGAGTTACTATCCGGTATCCGGCCGGATAGTAAATTTAGGCCGGATATCCGGCCTACCGGATAGTTACCGGATATCCGTTTCATCTCTAGTACCTACATATTTTTGCAAATAAATTAGAGAGAAATTAAAGTTCTTATCTTAGAAAAATATAATTAAAATCTGACATAGTTGAGGAATAATACCATGCTAGACAGAAAAATAGCCTACCTTAGAACGAGCAGCGGCCCTAGCAGCAAGATTAGCTGTGCTTTCTTCTCTTCGGAGAGGTGGTCTTGAAGAGGGCTGAATAAGCTTGCTGGGAAGTCCTGTGTCGACTTTGGATTGCACATGGCTGTAGTTACTGCAAATTAAAAATTATTATTTGCTTGGTATAAGTAAAATATGGAGGTTTAGATTCGTTGTATTATTATGGTAGTCAGCCCTTATTACGAGAAAGAAAATATTTTTGCAGAGGGTAGAACTAGGAATAAAAAAATTATACCTTTTGGCATTGCCTCGACAAAGTGAAGTTTTCTTTTCATATTCCGCAGTCGCCACGGCAACTTTGCCGACATGGATATCTCGCTGGGCCTGCACATTGCTGTTGATGTCTCCTAGTGCTCCACGCATCGTCAGCCCTTGCCGTTTCGCAGGCAACGCCATACCACTTTTCCCTTTGACGGCGAACACATTTTCTTGATCATGGATCTGCATCTATAATATTATTAAAACAATACAACTGTAAAGAAATACCCAAACATAGCAAATAAAATGGTAAAAATGCAACAGTATTCAACTTACTGGTCTTTGTCTCCTGGCGATTTCCATTTTCTGTGAACAGTTTCTGGCACGTTTATATAAAGTAACACAAAAAGGCCACACGCCTAACTTAATGGACGCTAAATTACTTTCAGTTTTGATGCTTTTGAACTTAATTTCTTGTCTGCTATCGAGCCGATCAGCCGCCGACCGAGCTTCGTTTTCCGATTTGTTTGCTTCAGGAGGACGGGTTGACTGGAAATAACGGATACAAATTCAAATCAAATGCTACGTTGTGATTGGAGTGATGTTTGCCGGACAATCATGGGCTATACTTTTAGTATTTAATTATCTCAAGATTACATTATTAAATAGGAATTAAAACCAAAAATTACTTTAATAAATAAATATGATTTTTCGTATTATTTTTTTGTATATAAAGTCATTAAACACTTCAAAGTATTTAAATAATACGAAAATTACTAAAAACCGGAAACAGCTGTGTTCATACTTTTTCAATGATGTGGCAACCATATAAACGAATATACAGCTTATGACCTATTTCTAGATCACTTTATTCCATAACATATTAATGTTTAAAATACTTCCATTGAGATTGTATTTTAATAGAAAGCGTTAATACGCCTTCGTAAAATTACTCGTATGCGGTCAGAGAGCAGAAATAACTTCTGCTCTCTGTATGCGGTAGCGAAACGACTTGACGAAAAAACTGTTATTAATTAATGATAGTGAGTAAAGTTTCGCATAATAATATGCTATAAATAAAATAATAAAGCACAGGGCCAGCTAGCCTCAAACTAAACAACTTTATATACTTGTGTTACCTATAGGTGCTAGCTTAACGAATACTACTTAAAAATACTTTTTTAATACAAACAAAATATTATACATAGTAACCCAGACCCGTCACAGAAATTAAAATTCGTCATTTCAATTTCTACCTGGCCGGAAATCGAACCCGGGACCTCTCGGTATAGTAGGTAGTCCATTCTGAACGACTACACCAAACGGCTGACTAATGTCTCTCTCTAGCACACTATATATTAAATGGTTGCATCCTTGTCGGTACCTATTGTTTCGCAAGGAGTGTAACAACTAAATTTACAGACGCTACATTTATTTGCGTCTCATCTCTAGTCCACACTCTAGTCACGCTCCAATTTCATTCCGGCTGATTTTCCCTCATTCCCTCATTGAGGGCTATCTTTTTAGCGCTCACCAGTTAGCGCCACTGTAGAGTAAGGTCCTGTCGCTTGCTAGTAGTGAAGACAGTGGCACCAACTGGTGAGCGCTAAAGTGGTAGGAGGACTATCGCACTTGCACTCCTCAAGATGGCGCCACTGTAGAGTAAGGTCCTGTCAATCGCCAGGGATGCCAACTGTTAAGTATAAAAACGATAGCCCTCAATTCGGAAAAGTTCACGCGCAAACAAGCAAAGACAAAAACTTTCCATTCAAATTCCAAACACCTTATTTTTTTAACTAAAACACAGCAAATATTTGTGAAGCGTTTGACTTGCGTGTGAGAAAAAGTAGCTTTCTGTCAGAGCCCCGATTACGGTAACTTTTAACGTTTCCAATCCAGACACGCTTCTCGATTCTGCGATACGATTGGTCGTTCAACAACGTACGTCAGCTGTTTTGACCAATCGTATCGCAGAATCGATGAAGCGCGTCTGGATTGTAGACGTTAAAAGTTACCGTAATCGGGGCTCAGCTTTTACACGTAATACGTTCCATTCCATGTGCGTTACAGCTTCGTTTGAACTAGCTGTCAACAAAACAACACCGCCGCGATACGGATGTGCTCACAGCTGATTTTCGTTCGTCGTCCAGTGACGTGAGTGACGTCACATAATTATTTAGCGCAATCGGGGCGCTAACTTAATCAGGGCCGTCTTTAACCTACGGGCCCTGGGCATTTAAGGATTAAGGGGGGCCCTTATCATCTGGAAACAGATCTTATTAGCAGATGGGGGCCCCCTCGTTGGCGGGGGCCCTGGGCACGTGCCCAAAGTGTCCAGTGGGAAAGAGGTCAAAACAGCTGACGTATGCTGTTTTGACCAATCGTATCGCAGAATCGAAGAAGCGCGTCTGGATTGGAGACGTTAAAAATTATAGTAATCGGTGCTCTGGACTTAATACCTGTGTTGCNTGTGTATGATATTATGAACACGTAAGTGATTATGGTGTAATTGTGTATGAAAGTATTTGTTAACATCTTTGCTGGATTCTAAAAAATCAAGGTATACCTGTGTTGCGGGCACGGCCATGTTCCTTCCCAAATCGTGTATGCATTATGCACGTTTATTTTAAAGGTTTGCCTGGTTCATAGTATACATGTCAATGGGTAGCCAACTGTCAGACTGGCTGGGCTGACGTCTAAACGTCATTAACGTCATAATTTACGTCTTGAGCCGCGCATGGTGAATGGGTTTTCTCGCTCAATAAATTATTTGTTTCTACAAAGGGTCTCGAATTGACCAGATTTTGCTTCTAATATCAAATTAAAGCTTTTATCACGAAGTTCTTCAGACGTAAGATTATTTTATTTATTAATAACATACGTCTAAAGCGCTAGTAACCCATGCGGCTGGCTAGTTTTAATCAAATTAATTTCCCGCAGTTTTTGCGACAATGGTGCAGAAAGGGCCTCGTCCTTTGGTGCTGTGTGGTCCTTCAGGGTCAGGCAAGAGTACATTACTGAAACGTCTGCTCAAGGAGTTTCCAGATAAGTTTGGATTTAGTGTGTCACACACAACGAGAAACCCACGACCGGGTGAGAAAGATGGAGTTCACTATCACTTCACTAACAAAAATGACATGATTGCTGCGGTGGAAAGGGGCGAGTTTATTGAGACCGCGACTTTCAGCGGGAATATGTATGGGACAAGGTAAGTTTCATGTGGTTTCCATAGTACTATTGAAAGAATTGGATTTGGCCATGTGCTCGTTGTTTTGAGAGCATTGGCAAAATGCCAAAATGATTCGCTTCAGTTTCGTCATTGTTTACCTCCTTGCTCAAACTATGGTTAAGTATTTATGCGGATTCATGAATGTATATGACATTATTTGCACATTGTAAAACTATGGAGGATGTGCAATTTATCCATATTTAATATCTTTTAAATTATATCTGATTGATAGCCTTCCTTTTTAAAATCCTGAGATAAATCAATAGTTTATAACATTATAAAGTAAATATTTTGCTCGCGTAAAAAACATTGCCACAACTGTTTGCTCATGCTAATAATATTGCCACAAAAGTTGTTAGGCAACTGTATCCATAGTATCATAATCTTGAATGAAGTCACTTGATTTAATCAAGAAGATTGATTGGTTCTTCCAATAGGTCTCACTATGAAAATGTTTACAATTTCAATTGTATATTATATGGAATATGTAGACAAATCAAATGTTTTTCAAATGATATCTATTTACTACCCACTGAAGGTATAGTTCAAAATAATAATAATAGTAGCTAATTATTACTTCATCCATCTTACATTTAATATGTTTCACTCATGGACCTCTCAGGTCCATGGTTTCACTGATTTAAGTCATTATTTATTTTTTAATTTTAAAACTATCTACTAGCCCAGAGGTGGCAAACCGGTCGATCGCGACTATTACAGTCGATTGTGGCAAGGCAAAAAATACTACATGATTGTGTACTAAACTATGATGTTTCATTTAAGATTTCAAGAAGTATGTAAGTGGTAGATCGCCTAGGTTTCCTTAGTAAATAGTAGATCTTATGTCTAATCTAGTTGGCTACCCCTGTACTAGCCCAAGTTCAGTAAACTAATTGGCTCCTTTATAACTTTCCAGCAAACGAGCTGTTGATGACGTTCGCCGCACCGGCAAGATTTGCGTGCTGGACATCGAAATTGAGGGTGTGAAGCAGGTCAAGCAAACAGATCTCGATCCACTGCTAGTGTTCGTGATGCCGCCTTCAATTGAGGAGCTGGAAAGACGTTTACGAGCTCGTAACACTGAAAATGAGGAAACATTGAGGAAACGCTTGGATACTGCTATCAGAGAAATTGAATTTGGTATGTAATGAGTTACTATATTTTATTGTTTACATACATAATTTATGATGATTGTTATGTAAGATATTGCTGTTATCTCTTTCTCATAGTTATCTAATTCTCAATAATGTTTGTGTTAACCATTGTTTAGGTAATAAACTCTATAATATATCTAATATATCTTGTTTTATCTTTGTTGTTACAGTTATGATTTAATTGTTTACTGGTTTCTTACATAAAATATGTTAATGTGTAGTCTTATGCAATTATTACAGGCAAGCTACCAAACAATTTTCACATCATAATAATGAATGACAATTTGGACAAGGCATATTCAGATCTGCGCGAGTTTATTGCCCAGAATACTCAGGACAAAGAAGAAGGTAAGATTTGAAGTGCATTCATTTATTATCTTGTATTGTGCAAATTCTGCCAACACGTTAGAAACTTGACCTTTGTATAAACTACCCTGAGAAAAGACTGCCATAAAATCAGAGCCCCGATTACGGTAACTTTTATAACGTCTACAATCCAGACGCGTTTCTGATTCTGCGATACGATTGGTCAAAACAGCTGACGTACGCTGTTGAACGACCAATCGTATCGCAGAATCGAGAAGCGTGTCTGGATTGTTGACGTTAAAAATTACCGTAATCGGGGCTCAGTTTTGTGCCCAAGAATGTTTAATTAACCAGATCAAACTCAGTGTTTGTTAATTATGCTTTCATGAAAAACCTGAAAAGAACATTAATCTGGTAAAATCAAAGTTGTTACCAAGATTTGGTTGTGACCATCTGCTAGTAATGTAATAACATGGCATGGTTATTTTAATTTTATTGTTATTATTTGGTTACTTAATTGAAATTGATTTGTGTTTGTGTGTGTGTGTGATTTTTTATTAACAACATTACTAACAATTTCGACAGAATCCGTGGATGAAGCAAATGACCCCAAGGACAATTAAATACCACAGCAAGAAAATTCCTGTAGTTTAAAAGTTACTTATAAATGTTGTTAAAGCTATTGATCGCCCCAACAAAACTAAAGAATTTTAAAATACAATATGAATTTTGATAAACTACCTCTTAATAATATGGACAGTATTCTATCTATAACCATGTGATGGTTAAATTGAAAATAGTTGGTTTATGAACAGTTGAAATTGCAATATGAAGTGTTTATGTTATTTACTGTTTAGTACCTGATGGTGTTGTACAAGTCATTTATTTGTTTACATTGTTATCTCATTATTTTTTAAAGCAAGTCATAATCAGAATATACACATTTCACGTGTGAAATCAACTGTGTACTTTAGTAATTTGTTTGCATTTAATATAGGTAAATGTTATTATGTAGTTGGATATTATTGTTAATTACAGAGTTGGAAGAATGGATTGCTAACTGAAATCAAAAAGCAAAATAAAGATTGTACCTATGTATAAGGGTTCAGGATAATTCGGTTAATAATCCATTCAATTAACTCAACAAATGTTGAGAATAGATGTATTCAATGTTAGATTATAGTAACTTAGTGCAATTCTGCTAAAAACATTTAAATCAATGTTGAGTGCCGGCTTTTTAGCGCGGCATCTGCATAATATTTTATTATTTGATACAATTACATTCCCAGGCCTAAATAATTGGTCATACGTTTAAAATTTAGGGTGCCAAATTTTTCAGATTTAATAGCATAATATAAAAAAAAAGTAAAGGTCGCGGGAAGAGCCTGGATGCGGGCAGCGCAGGACCGTTCATTGTGGAAAACCTTGGGGGAGGCCTTTGTCCAGCAGTGGACGTCATTTGGCTGAAACGAAGACGAACGATAAAAAAAAACATACCTACTACAAATTATTCGGTAAATTGGCTATTGGTCATCATAATGGTTTCTTTGACAATCATTTTATTAACTTTGCCTGTTTTTAAATTGTTTTACTTTATATATTTTAATTATTATGACTGTGCATGGAATTGTTCAGCTTGCCAATGCAATGAATATTACTAATAATATAAATAAACTAAGATTAATCAAATTCTTTGTGTGTAAGATCTCTGAACTAACATAAAACTTATAATAATTATATCAATAGTACCTTCTCTTAAAACTGTATTAGATACAAGTCACAAGCGACATAATTACTAGACATTTTCGATGAATGTTTATGCCTACTTGGCTTACCTTCAACAATTTCACAAAATAAATAATGGACTGTGAAGACCACTAAAACATGTTCTAAAGCCATGTTTTTGATGTTTAGATTTTAACTCCTCTATAAATAAATTATTGATGTTGTGGTGCACAGGGTGTTTGGCTATTCTAGAGGTGTATAATTTTATATAAGTTTAGTTAAGAAATTGATCGAAATTCATTTCATTTTTTTTTTAATGTAAGAATACTGGAGTACCTATAGATAATTATTTGAAATGGGTGTTTGCGGATTTCGAAAATTTCACTTTTTTAATCGTACCTGTTACATGGACCTGTATTTTTATAGGTCCATAATCCGTTATTATGTATTTGCTTACTATACCTACATTTCCAGAATCTCACATCCGAGCACCCTGTATATGTTTTAGAGTTTAGACAATATGATTGTCTTTAAATACTCGTACTTAGACAATTCAGTGGCATAAATGTAAATACTAAATACCTAAGTTATAAAATATTAATTTGTTTAAAATATGATCAATTATCTAATACACAGTTTTGCTTTTTTAGCTCTACGTGGCCTGTAAGGAGATTGAAGAAGTTACTTGTTTAGTATAAGATTAACTGCCTATTTATTATATTTGTGGCTTATTTTCGTGAATAATCCAAATAAATCATCTTCATTTCGATGTTGAGTTCTAAAACCATTCCATAAAGAATTAGCAACTGTGCGAATACTAACGGTTTATTATGTACTATGTTATGTACCTTTTGTGATTTTGCATATTTTTGTAAAGGTATTTCAAGTAACAATGAATTGTTATTAAACCAATTTACTTATGTAGTGTATTTTACGTATAACGTGATGACATCAATAAAGTAATAAAATATAGAAATTTGATTTTTATNCTTTTTATTTTGACTCTCTTGAGGTAGGAAATTGCAAGACAGACGAGATGAAATAGCGCATGTCATCGAAGCTCGGCTTCGAAATAGCATTCCATTATCCCCTGCAAGGAGATAGAGCGTGGAATGTACTTACTTACCACCGCGCGAACGTTGCACGATGGCATGCTTATGGTTGGGCCGAAAAGGTAAATTATTATTTTAGTATCCTTTGATCACCTATAAAATAAATTATACCTCTGAATAGTCACATTACATGTCCATTAAAAAAAAAAAAAAAAAGTTTCTTGCGGTTTTTATAAAATATCAAAAATATTACATAACAAAATACGTACAATAACAAATTGGACATGTGACTATTTCGAGGTGCGATTTATTTACAGGTGATCAAATGAAACTAAAATGATAATACTGAAGTCCACACCCAGGTCATCTTATCCCTCCCTTCCATGGGCAATGGGTGATCGTGGAACTGGTGGAACCAACAAAAATTGTCGCTTGTTTCCCTAGCGAGATTCGAACCCGCAACAGCTGGCCTTTCATATTAGGTAGGTATGCGCCATGAACCACCACCAGGTCAAATAGCTGTCGATGTTTATTTAGTGTATTGAAGAAAAAAAAAACAAATGGTTAAAAAGTTTATTTCAGTGGTTGCAAAATTGAAAATACTCATTGTGGTAAACAACAATGGTCATCCATCATAATCATTACATATTTTGTTTGTCATCATTACAGTCATAGTAAACACTAAATTTAGTTGTAACAAAAAGAATAATGAAATATTGTTCAAATTATATTCCATGTTTCATTAATCATAAAAAGATACATAATATTACTAAAGGTTTCATGTTTAAAGCACAATACTGCTGTCCTTGTCCCACCTGTCCCGGTGAGAATGTGGTGGAGTATTCTCACAATCTCCACTTATCACTGATGCACGAGAAATATTCTTCAGCGATACAGTACTCCCAGTGGTTAGCAATTTAGTTTGTTTAGACAGAGACTTCAGCCTGGGAATGTGAGATGCACGCTTAGTCACCAATTTTTGATTTTTCGGATCATACAATGTGTTAGCTGATTTTGATCTGGTATGACCCGTTTCTGTTTTGTTCTTCATACAAGATAAGGGTGTTCTACAACCACTGTTACTGGTGGATTTGGACTTTTTAGGAGTGTCATTCAGTGACTCATCTTCATAAATCATTAAGCCTTCTGAGTTTTTGTCTTCTGGCTTAGCTATGTTTTGACGAAGCTCAGCATTTGTGCTTTGTAAAACCTTTATAAGGGTGTCATCAGACATTTCTTCAACATTTTCTTCAGCTGATTCTTCCAGATTGGTTTTGGAGACAACTATAGGTGTTCTCTCAATACCAACAGATGGAGATCTGGGATCATCATCCAGAATTTCAAACTGTGGTATACCCTTTAGGTTGTCAATGGAATATTCTTCCTTTTTCATCACATTCTCTTCACTATCTTCAAATTTGTCACTATCAGTTTCCACATAATCAAAGTTTGTTTCTAATAATTGAGTAGGTCTTTCAGCACCTGGAGAAATGTTTTCTTGTATAGCATCATTGGACGCAGTTGAAGAACCTAATGGTTCTTCAGTTTCTTTAATTGTTTCATTTAGAGTCATGTCAAAAAATCCATCACACAAGTTTTTGGGAACTACTAAATCTGGGCTTCTGGTGGCATCAATAGAATAATCATTTATGTCACTATCATCTCGAAGACATGGACTTCCACAGTTTATTTCATTCTTATTTCTTAACATATGTTGGTCACTGGCAGCTTCGTCTATTTTAGATGCAATAACAATGGGGGTTCGTTCAAAGTCCTGACTGGGTGACCTAGGATCATAAGACTGTAGGTGATTTTTAATGACAGCTGATAAGATAGGATTGTTGTGAATGAGCTTCTCATCTCCTTTTGCATTTTCAAATGTTTTTCTTAGGTCAACATTCTTTGTAATATTGTGCTTGCTTCCGCCTTTCCCCTGGAATTAGACATACAAAACTAGGTTAATTTCAACTTTAAACACTTGAAATACATAATGAACTAACTATGTTTGATTTAAACTGTGTAGTATCATTATTATTAGAATTAAACGGTTACAAGGCGACTTTTGTATGTGATATGGCGCGAAAATTCTTAATCCTTTATCAAGTAATAATAATTTAACTTTATGAAGTAGCTTATAAGGTCAACAATAATGGTTTAAATAAACAATGCCTAATAGTTTAAATGAATGCTGTTTTTGGCTAGAACCGTGCCAATTTTGATTGAAGCCAGTGTGAAATGTTTATTAGGAATGTTAATCTTGTAACAATCTATAACTTCAATTAATTAGACGTTATACTTACTTGTAGAGGTGTTCTGACTATTTCTGGAGTTGGTGACCTAGGATCGAAATTGTCTCCAACATCCGCATCGTTGTTTTTATGTATGTGAACAGCTGCCTCGTTGTGAGGTTTACTTGAGTTGGTTCCCATTTTGTCCCTTTATATCCCAATCCCTAATCACTTTATTTGTGCACAGTTTTAGCTAATTATACATTTTACACGAAGATTGAATGTAAATAAAAACCATTGGTTGGTTCGCAAGCAAAAAATCCAAAACATCTAACGGCCGAAAATGTCAAACTTTTTGTTCCATTTTTAAAACTTCGGTTGGGGATACCACATAATAAATATGTATTTACCCACAAAAAGTATATATTTTTAAAATAGTGAAAACATTAATGCAATAAAATTATTTAGCTTCGATATCATTATACAGGGTGACTGGAACTGAACCCGCCATAGCTAATAGGCGTATAGAGGAGGTCATTTGCTAATTATTGAACCTTACTTTCTATGGCTAAAGTTTTATAGTTTAGGAGATATGTCAGTTTTTATACTTTTTTCAGATTTTTCCGAAATTTGACCTAAAAACTGCTTCAATTTTTTTTCTCGCGTGATTTCAACAGTTTTTTTGATTTGATATTAATATCGAATATATCTTTATTCAAATAAAATAAATTTCTGATCCAGATAATGATTGAATAGCTAGTTACAAGCCGCCAAAGTCTAACAAAAGTACAAACCACGATAAAAAATTGTACTTCGAATTCGATTGAAACAAAAACTAATGGTGATAATGGATTGCCAATAATCTTAAAAATATCTCCAGCTTCTCTTCTTTCCAATGATATATCACACGTTGTAATTAGATATTGAAATTTATCAAAAATTCAAAGTTTATGGAAGAAAATGGAGTAATAATACAAAAATTATCCATACAAAGTTGATTTTGAATTTTTTTATTTTTTTTTTCTTTATAATGTGATTATTATTTTTAAATTCATTTTAAAAAAAAACACGAAAATAGTTATGAAAAGGAGTATAGCAGAAAATATGAGTTGTTTGAAGAAACTTTGTATGGATAATTTTCGTAAATTACTCCATTTTCTTCCATAAACTTTGAATTTTTAATAAATTTCAATATCTAATTACTACGTGTGATATGTCATTGGAAAGAAGAGAAGGTAGAGATATTTTTAAGATCATTGGCAATCCATTATCACCATTAGTTTTTTCTTAAATCGAAATCGAATTTGAATTTTTTATCGTGGTTTGTACTTTTGTTGAACTTTGGCGGCTCGTAACTAGTTATTGAATGATTATCTAGATCTGAAATTTATTTTATTTGATTAAAGGTTTATTCGATATTAGTATCAAATAAAAAAATCTGTTAAAATCATGCGAGAAAAAAAAATTAAGCAGTTTTTAGGTCAAATTTCGGGAAAATCTGAAACAAGTATAAAAATTGTCATATCTCCTAAACTATAAAACTTTAGTCATAGAAAGCAAGGTTCAATAATTAGCAAATGACCTCCTCTATACGCGTATTAGCTATGGCGGGTTCAGTTCCAGTCACCCTGTATAGTATATATATAGTATATAGTATATATATAGTATATAGTGTAGTCAGTGCTGAAAAAAAATATGAATGCGATAAAAAAGTAAAATAATTTAAGACACTAACTATCCCAAGACCAATATTTTCTGAAAATTTTCACAATTTTAAATTCTTAGCTCAAAAATGCAAATAAAATAAGTAAAAAATTGGATTTGAATAGTTTTGAGACCAAAAAAACGTTTCTTGAGTTGCCAAAAAAAAAAAAGGTCTTAGCTTGACGTTTTCGTATAAAAGTGGAACCGAGAATATTGCACTTTGACAGCTTCATAAAAGTATGTTATATTGTGAACTGTGGTGGTGTCTCCAACTAGGTATAATTTGTGTAACTATTGTTGGTTACCCAACCAAGACACTAAATGTTCATTTTGTCTTCCCAAAATATCCCAAAAAACTAAACGCGCAATGTTCAATTTTAACATTTTAATTTATTATTTAGATTTGGGTCAATTTTCTTCCTAAATTTTTGGGGAGAAGTTATACACTGGCAACTCTTTTATATTTTTAAAAATTACGTTTTGGGCAAAGAAATAAAGTAACGGTAGCGTTACATTATAATAATAACGTTAACGTTATTAATTTTTTTTGGATACTTAGAGCATTTCACCAACTGGAGATACCCTGCGCGCTAGTTTCTGTGCAAAAAGTCCTGTTATTTCATATTATACCATAATTTCTAGGGTATCTAATATCTAAACGTGGAATAAAACAGAGTTGTAAATAAATCCTTTATCAAAAATAAATCATGGTTATTATACACTAATTACTTAAATACAATGTTAAAAGTTTATTATGTGTATATTAAAAATCTAAATTTTTTAAAACAAATAAGTAGCTTATCACACAAATACATCGGGTGAGTAGTAACTGTAGTACTAGTATCGATAGTACTAGGTACCTACTCTTACATGTTTATTTTTTACTTAGAACGAATAATACTACTTACTTATAAAGAGGAAGACTGTTAGAATATTACTTTCTATCCCCCAAATGAATGATTACTTCTCCTCTGGCACGTAATATTAAAGGTCCATGCTCCTCGTCGACACACGGTGGCTGCGCGAGGAGACCAGTGCCAACCTCTGGCGCAGCGAACGCGGCACGTAGACCCTTCAGCTAGGCCCGTGCCTTCGGGGAGGCCTTTGCAGCTCAGCCGGCCGTTGTCCGGGGGCAGTGGACGCTCGCACCAGGTTCGAGCTGGAAGGAAATCGGAAAATTCCAGATAAATAAAATTGAAGCGGGAATTGATGTTGTAACTCCCTACGTCGGATATTAGCGGTTGATGAGAAATAAAATAAAGATAGTTTAAGATGGTGAAAACAAATAAATAAAAATATTTGTGGTCCTTACATAATCAATTTAACTATATTCTTTAGACTTAGATTTAAGTTTTGAGGATATTTATTATGGTCTTTTAGGACGAGCAGTTTGAATAGGTTAGGCAAAGGTAGGTGGTTAATAATAGGTTCATCCGTTCGTTCTTTTCAGCCAAATGACCTCCACTGATGGAGTCCAGCAGCCTTGGTTCAGTAGCTGGACAAAGCCTCCCCCAATAGGTGTGTTCAGTGTTGTAGAAAAAAGTGGAAACCTTATAGCCACCCAACCGGTTACAAAAACCTCGGTCGATTTTTTTCTACATAATAATAAAAAAATACCTCTACAAACAGGCAGTGCCCCCGTCCAGTCCGTCCAGCCCATCGTGTCTCCACAGGACAGCGTTGTGTGGCCTTGCAGCTCCATGTTTGGGTCCCGGCAGGAGAAATTGCACACTTTGGTCTTTTCATCGCATTTCGATATTAAATAACTTGGAACCGCACAATTTTGCACTATGACATGCACTTCCATTTTGCACATTTGGATATCCTGAAAATTGCAAAAAATACATAAATAATAAGTGTGAACTGGTTTAATCAGTAAATCTTAGTATAATTTGAATCATTGTGTCGTTAGTCGTACCTTGTTTTTGTATGAAATGTGACCAATAACTATATGTGATCCCTTAGTAAGCAGAGATCCAAACTTAGGCCCATACAGTGGAATAAACCGCACATCTCTAGGCACTTTCAGCCCAGAGCATGTCGTTAACCGAGGGTATTGGAAGACCACCATGTCGGAACCAGGCTTGGCGATCAAGGTTCTATCTTGAGGGCATTTGACACAGACGTTTTTGTAACCTGTAACGCAGGTAAAATAGTATGATAATAAATGCTCTATGTAAAGTAGGTGGTAAAATAAGCTTGATGAACAATAATAGGGGATTTCTTCAATACTAAGTACCTGGGCTTATCATATTTGCATTTCTATCCATCCGTCGCGTCTCTAGCGACCTCAGACCATAGGTTTTGCCAGCACGTACCACCTCCCGTCCTGGGTATATAGACGACGCCTCCCCAATCAGGTTTTTCCTATCAATTTCCTTAAGATACGAACTAGACTGGTAGAAGAGGCGGGGGTCCTCCCGTGGTTGGTAGACCGCGATCGTCTTTGCAGCGGGCACCTCCGAGGTACCATGTAGAGATTGTAGAGATTGTACCGCCGAGAGCGGTGGGGCGTGCCCACCGCTACGATAGTCATAATCATAGCTCCTTTTGTACTGAGAATACGGTTCAGGATATCTGCGCGGGTGATTGGTATATTCTGGGGGTGCTGGTACTGCTTCGTTGGATACAAGCTTCACTCTGTAACAATTGATCGTTAATTGTTACGTAGGTATCATAAAGTAAAGCTTTCAAATAATCAACACAAGGATGTGGCGATCGTCCAAGAATTTAGAACAATATTAAATTAACTGCTTAATCTTAAATTGTTATGATGTGTTAATACATAGCTATTTATGATATAAAACACCAGACGGTACTTAATTCCACTGTTTATAAAATATCGCAGAAGTTGTGGCATTGAAATGTTCTGCGGGCAGGTGGATTAATAAACGAGGAACTAGAAATAGTAGAAATCTTCACTCTTAAGAGTCGAAAGTAAATATTTACAAACTCAGGTGTTAGTTTTCAAAACAGAATACCAGATGAAGTATGCACGTTGGATCAAGGTATCTTAAAGTACCTATAACTGATATAAGAATAGAATTGACGTAGTTTGCTAGGTGTTTTAGTGTTTCAGCCTGATCGGTATGCATTGATGCAATATTTCAAAGAGCACTATAATCTTGTTTGTTTTCATAAATCCACGTGCTTTCACAGCACGATCTATTTTAATAAATAATGTGGAATTTTATACTGATGTTCAGTACAATGTTCAGTAGCTGCTTTATGAAATAGGCCAACGAATAGGTCTGTTTGTTTGTCACATACCGTTTTAAAGTGGGATTGAAAACACATGTTGTCTACAGTTAGCGCATAATTATTTGCCCACAGATAATGTTAATATAGGAAAACCTTTGCTATTTAGAATTTTAAAGGCGGAGTTAAGAAAAGAATGCCTACAAACTTTACGGTTAAATTAGTAAAGTGTGTAAGAAACGAAACTGAACCGTATGTACATTACGAGTAGATAAAAACGTCTGACACGCCTATTGATGGCGATGACAGAGCCCGAAGTGGCTTAAAAGTTTCGGACGAGTAAAATAAAAGCTCACTCCATACATTTATGACAGCTGGGTATGCCCCAAGGTGACGGCCGCCAAGCGTGCCAAATGGACAGCCACTTTTCAAATGGCACTAACCTGTTGATGTCTATATCCGCCTGTCTGGTTACCGCTGGACCTGCAACAACGTTTAATTTGTTTACATTATAATCACTCACACATCCTGCCTTGTTTTTTCGTCTCGCATTTACTTTTATCTCTGTACGATTAGCACTGGAGGGAAGTCGATTCTTAAGTTCGAACTCTTCCTATGTTCCTTTTCCTTTACATCAGTCTAATTTCATTGCGTAAAATATTGTATTACGACATTGTTAACTTTATCAAATTTTACACGCTTGATGTACTAAATGTACTCATTTCTTGGTAAAGTAGTTTTATTTTTAATTCACATATCTGTATGGCGCGGAAAAATTCTAGAAAATGAAATAAATGGTTAAACCTAAAAAGCTCTAGGTGTAATTGTTGAAAGTGGTAATAGCGTTGAAAAAATCTCTTTGTTGTAATTTATTTACACCACAAAATAATTTATCTCTCAACGAGTCTAACTAAAGGATTAAACTCGTACACAAATCTAAATGACTCTACAATTTCAGCAGATGTCTTTGTAAGCTATTATTAGTAAACAAAGACGATTTAGGATGGTACCTACTGCAACGCGGAATGCTTAATGCATCCGAAAGATAATTCCAATTATTAACTCCAATAAAATGACATCATAATCTTTAAATAATAATGATTACATTCAAATGGTGTGTCATCTCGTGTCATCAACATAACTTAAGAATGTTTACTAAGTACTTGTCTGGAGTTTATATCATTTTACAAAGCATGTACTCATATGGCGTAGTTAGTAAGTACTTTACATAATTTGAATGTAACGTGTAGGCGGACTGGCTCATGATATTAGCTTCCTAATTGATCTTTAATTGTAATAGGTACGAGTATGTAAGTGGACAAGTCTTCATAAACTACTGCTAAGTACTTACTTAAGTCCAGTAACCAGCATAAAACGTATTAAATTAATTAGTAATAGCGAGAGTAAGTCAGACCGTGTCGTCTGTTTATTTCATACCTACTGTTCATGTGGCTTCTTAAAGATCTTCAGAGGAGTCACATAAAAACATGAAGAGGACAAAATAGTTTAATGATATACTTAGTATTTTTCTAAGACATTTTTTTTCAGGAGAAACTCGTGATATCTCAACTCCGTGAAAAAAAACAATATTTTTGATTTAAACGTGCTTTTGAATGCGAGCGGGAGCTAACTCTTTCTGACGGATGCAGGCGAAATGTTAAGCAGTTTCTTGAGTGTCAATATTAAAATATTAAATGGTCCTTTCAGGGATGGGATACAATCAAAAAGCATGATTTAGCAGTAAAATACAGAAGCACGAGTCTGTCTCAACGCCACAAAATCTTAGGTATATTATGATTTAGCAGTGTAGTAAGATAATTAAGTAAATGCCTATAGTTGTAATCAAATGGCACAGGCTCCCGATTTTAAGCTTTAGATATATCCAAATAAACTTGAAAAGAAGAAACCCTGCTAAATTGCGTAACTTTTTGAAAATGACTTACCAATAAAACATCCAATTAAAAAATATTTAAAAAACACAGACATCTTGAGGAAAACATTCGCGTGTATAAAACACTGGCCACAAAAATATAAAGTTTTCAAAAAGTTTTTACTCGCAAACTATTTCGAAAACAAGAAAATACAACGCAACTGACCGCGAAAAGCGCGCGAAAACTACTATTCGATTGCGAACTTTGCGAAGCTGAATGATGCGATCGTAGGAGGAATCGTGCGCATATGCCAGAATAACATTATGTGTTGTGTACGGGGTATAGAATAGAATTTGCTATGTAGCAAGAGCAATTTGTACACTGGGCTACATTTTATGTCTCTACATTGAGTGATTGTCTAGTGGCTGGCACTGTCGTGGCACTGTTACTTCTCGCGTCCATGCCAGATAAGTTTATTGGCATGTATTTTACTTACAGACCGACTGATATTAATGTATGTTTTAAAAGGGTGTAAAAGCTTCTACAGACTTACCTACCGCAAGTTTATTCCGATCGTTTGTTAACCACAACGAAATGATTTTGTACGGTTTTCGTAGTATATTTTGTGTAGTTTCAAAACAGTGTTTAAAACCAATAAAGCTGGCAATAACTAGCTGTTTTGTGTACCAAACAATATTTCAGATCTACACTGTGCTCATTAGACAGACAGGCCTAGGAATTGTTAAATGTACCTAATTCTAATTGTACTCGTAGCTTTTTAACAAACATTTTCAATAACTTCCTTCGTTCTACCGTTTCAGCCTATCGCAGCCCTTGGGAAAGCTTGGGCATTTCCACAAGGATGTCTGTCCTGCGCGCTACCCACATCTAAGCGCTTCCCGTGACTTTCACATCAGATTGCGGGTCCACTTAGTGGGAGGCCATATTTTCAATAACTTACTACTGACTCTACTACTTCCATTAAGCTAGATCTCAATCGCAATAGCAAGGTATCAACAAGAATGAAAAGAAACAATGCACATAAATTAGGTTTAACGTTTATTGGACGACATTAGCGACGATTCACAAACATGTTTACAACACATCACAATCTCCGACCCCAAGAGGCACGAAGACTCAGGACTTCAGTAGTTTCAGCGCCACAATTTGATCTGAGACGTTGTTATAGTTTTGTAGGTGTTACACAAGCTTGTTACAAGTGTGGTAGCAGCAAGGATGGAAAGGCGGGTTAGGACACGTGAAGGCCTGGCAAGGAGGTACTGCGGGACGGCATTCACCAGGGTACCACACCGTACGAGCGTAACGCCCGCTAGGCCGAGTACACGCACCGTGGTTGAAGCAATGCGCCTTACAAGGGTAATCGTAGCAGCAGGGCCTGGAAAAACAAACTTATTTTTAGCAGCCATCAAACTTCCAATACAAATATCTTCTTATTAGTGCTCATGAAACTTTTTATTGTGTACTTTCGACGACAGTTATGAGTTGCGACCGTCAACAAAGTATTTATGGAAAGAGACGGAATGCAAGCCAATAATAATTTTAAGAAATAACATACGCACGCAGTGCTCGCCTATTAACTGTCTAGAAATATTCTCTAGGTCTCTTTTAAGTTCGCTAATGAGTTAGTTCTCCAATTTTTCATTACATAATGTTTGTATCTACACTCGCGAGCAAAACTATGGAATCACTTACATGAATTTGTTTCCACGCGAACTTGTGTACTAACGAATTTGTTAGTAACAAAAAAAGTGGCACCATTTTAAAGATTAAACTTTTATCTTTAAATTGATACCAAATTTATTTAAATCAGACCAGTATTTAAAAAGATATCCCGGCTGATGTGAAGAAGTAACGAAAAAGACATGTATGAACTGTTTGATACGTCGCGAGTTGCGGCCTATTTAGCCCCTATAAAAGCACGCGTTTGTAGATTTTTGCTTTCACACGTTGATTCATACACATCTCCGCTTCTTTTGACACTTTACCTGGGATTCTACACCTTCAGAAGCAGCACAAATCGTTGCACTATTGCAAGAAAAAAGGTACCAAATATTTTTTTAACAGACATCTTTTTCTAGTAATGCACCCTAATTTAGATTTAGTTCAGCGTCTGAATACAAATAATTTTTAAAGCTTATTAAAAATGTAAACTAAAATAGAAATTAAAAATTTAGTTTGAAATGCAATGCTAAAAAAATGTAATAACCAAAAATAAGATGTAGGCACGTACCTAATTACAATAAGATAAATGGACTTAAAAATCTCGAGTTTATAAAAAAGGAAGTGTATTTTTACGGCGAACAATTATTATTGGGAAATTTATTTTCTTGTTACTGGTATCATTGCCGTATTTAATTTTTGAAAACCAAATTCAAGTAAAATACTCGTCGAATTGTAGTACTTACTTGTGAAATGTAACACTGGTCACTTTCTTTCTTTTATCTGAAGTATTCAGACACCCTTTCACTGCACAAACCGTCATAATTAATTAAAATTTGTCGGACGTGTTTACCTATTTTTCACTTTGACAGTTCAAGTGACGTTTACGGGTAAGCCATTCTGGCTTACTAAAATCTGCCTCACCTTTCGTGCACTGACTATCTATCTAGGTTTTATTAATCTAAGGTTTCAGCGATATAAGCGAAAAATCGTCATAGCCGAAAAGTTTATATTCCTAGACAAAATTAAGGGCACTCTTATAATTTTGTCTAGGAATATTGCTTGATGGTTTTGCAAGCGAATAGTCGTGGGCTTCCAAATTGTTTGAGACGCAATAACTATGCATATTACCTCTCTAAAGGAGCATTAGTGGGGCCAGAGCAGTAGGCCGTGCACTCCCTCTGGAAGGGCTGCGGTCGCGGCTGTCCGCACCTGGGCCGCTTGTAGTAGATGCTGTATTCGCCCTGCACGCAGCCGTACCGAGGCGCCGGCCTGACGCACTCAAACCCTCGGGGCAGTACTGACATGCTTGTGAATCGCAGCTAGTGTCCTTTTGAAGATCTGTAACTAAATAAACGGGCATATTAGTAAACTCTACCTTCGGCGTTCTTCATAATAAACTTGCATTAATACTTACAATATTTCTGTTTTTTAATATCTGCAAATAATTTTCCTATTTTTATGATTTTTAAGAAATTTTTATGCAAAACTGGATTTTTTAGAAATAAATTTTTGACATTATTATTTTTGACGTTTATTATGATGAAGAAAAGAAAGAGATTCTTTCTAGCCAGTATGCATGAAGAAGGTTTTAAAAATAGGATAAGTAGTCTATGTCAGGGACGGATCCTGTGGGAACCGGCCGGCCCTTGGTGTATCGTTTTTCAGGATCAAAGTAAGTAGATGCAGGGGATAAATTCTTTAATATGGGACTAATAAATTAAAACTGTATTGCCAAATGTATAGAGATAGGATAGAGTACATTGTGTGCATGTACGCATTTGCGTTAGATATATTTTGAGACTCTCATAATTAAGATGTATTTTCAATTCATTTGAAGTATTCAAACACAACATCGATTTTCAGCTTGATTTATTCACAAAGTACAAATACATCAACATTTTTAGCGCTCTACCAACTACCAAACAGGCATGCACGGGCCGCAGCAGCCGCCACAGACTGGTACCCCTGGGTAGCTGCAACGCTTCGGCGAGCAGACCGCCGGCTCTGTGCAGCAGTAGCACGGACATGGCTTGCAGCGGTTTGGCCGGCACACAGGGATGGCGCATGTGTCGCACAGCGGAACCGGTTTGGGAACAGGTGTTGCAGGCTGTGAACAAAATATTTCATGAAATTAATTATCAAATTAATTGGTTTTACAAAGGACAGTTTACAACAAGACAATCAATGGACAAATAATACAATAAACTGACTACTGGACTACAACCTTCAAAAGGAGTGTCCATTCAAGTGCATACCTTATCACATGGAGGACATGGAGGTAACAGTGGCAGTATGGGAGGAGCAGGACATGGTTCTGGACATGGCCTCACAGGAGCGGGGCAGGGTGAACACCCGCCACCAGGACACACGGAGCACACGCCAAGGTCGTTCCTAGAAGCCACGCAGGGCTTCGTGCTGTAGGGGTAGCAGGCGCCGCAAGGCATCCCCGTGCATACACACGGGTCGTAGCTGTAGAAAGGAGCGCTCATTTTGGCGGTTTTGCTGTTTTTTTATATAAAAATATTTTATAAAAAATACACGAAAATTTTCAGGTTGACCAAAAAATTGTGAAAGTTTTTGACAAGTGAATCATTTCGTGGATTTTATTTTTTATTCGTGGTTCATTATTTTCCAGAAAAAAGTTTGTTTTATTATCTTCTAGCACTGGCAGGTTGGCACAGAAAAAATCCTCGTACACGTTGACAGAAAATGTCATTTACCAACAAAAGATGATAAACTGCCAAGAAAATTAAATAAAATTAATTTTTATTTATTTATAAATTTATAAAAAAGGGAAAATTAACAAGTAAAATTTTATGAACAAGAAATAAAAGTATCGAGGAAAATGTGTTCGATGTGTTTCTGCCCGACTTGTCCTGCGATCCTGCCATGCGGGACAGGTCCTTGCACATACTCCTGTCCTGCTCCTCCTCCTTGCTGCCAGCCTTGCTGTCCACCGCCGTGCCCATGCACACCTTGCCCGCCATGCAACTGCAGGCCAGTGTTCAGGCAGTGCCCAGCTCCTGTCATCCCAGATCTGGTTCCTCCGATTGTTCCGATGTTGCCGTGCTGTAGGCCACGGCGAGCGCCACCAAAGGATCCTCCTCCTCTACCACCGCCTCAACCTGTATGCTGCCCGCCTATGCTGCCTTGTTGCCCACCGCCAGAACCATGTGACCCCCCACCGGTAAGTTAATGATTAGAAAAAAAAAGAAGAAATGTTCTTGTTCTATACTTGCTGCTGTTTTTTTTAATTACTTTTCATTTTAGGTCCGTCCTTGCCCCGAGCCAACACCTTGCTACCAGCCAGTCTTGCCCTGCTGCAATCCGCAGTGTCCACCGCCTATTCTCCCGAAACAAAGGCCGATATGCCCTCGAGCGCCACCTTGTCCTTATCCCTGTCTCCCAGTCTGTCGAAGCGATTGTCCCGATTGTGAAATGGATCCGGTGACTCGAAGACGACCACTGATCGTGTATGACAGCGTCTTCGCGAAGAGACCATCGGGAAGACCTGTAGAGTGCTTTACGAGACGCAATCCCAACGTTCGATACACTGTCGCTAATTACGTAAGACAGGTTCGTAAATTTTTTACTATATTTGAACATGCAGTTATCTTACATTATCCCGATAGGTTGATACTTACCTTCCATTGTTTTATTTCTTATTTAGTTCGAGGTCAGTTCGGCAGAAATTACCTGTGTAGTCTTCACTTCAAATCATTTGTTTTTATGTCTCTATGAGTTTTATAGTGCTACTTTTTTGTTTCCAGGGCCCCCAGTCTGGTTGCTGTCATCATGTGGATGTTCCACTAAGGTAGCAAAATTACTAATTGGGTCAAGTTTAGGTGTTGTCTTGTGCAGGAACATTACTTGGTACTTTGTTTAAAGTAGCGTAAAGCAATGTGATTTGTGTATGCATCTTTGTGTAAATTATTTTTACGCGCAACTATTTACTGTCTATAATAAATAAAACCTTTTTCTTGCTAACCGATTTTTATTATTTGTTTAGATAGATCATAAACTACCTAACCCATAATCAGGCAAAAAAGTCACTTGGTTTCAAGCCAACCGTATCTTCACAGCATAAAGTTATATTTAACCAGAGCCTGGATAAGGACTAAAGTGCTGTTTGTCTCTACCTTCCATCCATTCCATATCTCGAATGATTAGCTGTAGCATAATAATAAGAATCTAGTTAGCTAGACCTAGATGTATAACTACACTGATAATGGAACAGGGGCTCATCTTCAGTGAGAACTGAGAACCCTGCACGATATTTTATTCTATGACGCACTATTTTATCCCTCCCCAAAACATAGTATCTTATCATCACCCACTTTTAAAATAAAAATGCCACAATATGTATATGGTTAATTTAATATAGCATACTAGCACGAAACACATTGATCTGACACCAGGATAATACTTGTTAAAGTTTCTTTGCTTGATCCACTTGATTCTTCATTTACATGATCTGGGTGTGACAACTGTAGATATTGATGCAGGGGTTGACGGCGTAGCACCTCTTGGTCTCTGGGATGTTGTTCTGGCACACGTAGGGTCCAGCCAGGCCGCAGACGTTTGCAGCCGGTGCGCAGGTCGTGGGCACACACGGCTTCTCCTCTTGGCATCGACTATATCCAGGCATTTTCGGAACTTGGGAATTTGGAACTTGGGGCAGACCGAAACGTAGGGGTTGAGGTTGGTGAAATGAGAGTGCTATAGCCATCTGTCTAGTATTTATAGCTTAGACGAGACCAACCCCTTTTTGGTTGGAAATCTAGTATGATAATCAAGTATGCTATGGCTTTTTCAAATAATGTATTCCCACTGCAGTAGGCTTAGTAAGGAAGGTGTCCAATGTGATTAACTACCTACATATATTGAAAATATCCATTTCATAACGCCCATCAGGGATTTTCTTACGATACCTCTAAGAGTAGGCGCACACCGTTGATTTTTAGTTGGCCGATAGTGTGGCCGATTTTAATTTGTATGAAAAATCGGCCAAATCGAATCGGCGTAGTGTGCGCACTCCCATACATGCCCATACTGATCAACTGCCCGACGAAAAATCAACGGTGTGCGCCTACTCTTACTCGTACTCGTATATTTTTGTAGTGTAACTTTAAAACAATGTTATTGTGATTATGTGCATTCGACAGCCTGAAATTAAATTTTTCCGCCCTGTTTTTTCAGCTCCGCAAGTGGGTACCTACATTAGTACTTAGATGCTTTAATGCAACAAACGTGTAAAAAATTAAATGTAACTCTCGAATTAGGTAGCAGCACGATTTATCGATTTAAGTCTGTTATTGTTCTTACGTTATCAAGTTCAAACGTTGCACTGCTCCTGTATGTATTTCTATTGTGTATCGCGTAGTTAGTTAATAAATACGGTTTGCGTAAACAACAAGTAAATAAAGGTATATTATAAAACCCAGGGGCACACGTGTGCGAAATGAATTTGAGAGTGACAAATCAATAAAGGGTGTGGGACACTCACTGTAGCGAGGGGGAAGGTGTGGGTCACTCACTGTAGTGAGGGGGAGGGTGTGGGACACTCACTGTAGCTAGGAGGAGGCTGTAGGACACTCACTGTAGCGAAGGGGAGGGCGTGGGACACCCACTGTAGCGCGAGAGGGCGTTTGTTTTCGTAGTTAGGTTAGGTCATTAGCCATTGCCTCCTTTTGCGAAGATGTAATATCACAGAAGGAGGCCGCGGAGCGAGAGCGCGAAGACGCGAAGATGATCCAAACGCGCCCTCACTCCGGCGACGGCGGAGGGGTCAGAGGAGGCGACAGTATGATCGCCTCCAGTTTCCTCTCCTCGGTGATGGCCAGCGGGCCGGGGGCGTGGGGGCGCCCCCGCCTGCATTGCACAGGCCCGCCGTGTAGGCGGGCAATCGCCGGGAGGGACTGTGGTAGTGAAGGCTTTGTCCGGAATCCCACAGTTCCTTCCCACTTAAGGCGAATGACGGAGCACCGGGGTCTTTTTAGTGGGTATGCCTTTGTCCTTCTGACTTGGTGAGCCCCACATAACCTACCCTGTCCCCGCAGGATAGGTATGCAATTCAATGCATTTTTTCCCCGAAAAAAAAAAAAAAAGGTCATTAGCCATTGTCCGGGATAACTTGTGAGTGGCATCACAAGTTATCCCGGACAATGGCCATGAAAAGGTTATCTGGCAACCAGGCGCAAGTCATAGGTATTTTAATTATCTACCTATCATTTGATTTGAAAAGATGATAGAGAAAAAACAGTTTTTACATTGAAAATAAACATTTTTATTAAATAAAATATTAATAATAGGTTACAATTTTTATCAAACCAAAAGACAGCACTTATGCAAACGTTATACGATTTTTACAATACTTGCACTTAACAGGACTACCCTAACTGCACTTCACTGAATCCTTAAAACTTGAGTTCTAGACGATATTTTCAAGGCTGAGTTCCGTCAGCAAGTTTTGACGCATGTGCCGTGGTGCCCGATCGCTATGGTCGCCTTGTCGAAGGCTGCGACTGGACGAGGGGGTTGACCCACTGCTAACACGGCATCTATTTGGATGGAAAAGACACAATGAGTAAACAAATGTTAAAAATGGCAAAAAAAAGTTAGCAGCTTATATCGCTATCAAAAAAAGTAGAAAAATTAAAGAGAATATAGAATTCTAACATCAATGCACACAATCACGTGCACAAATAGAACGGGAGAGTGACACTACATATCAAAGAAAACTTTATCAACACCTTGTAATTGATAAGGTGAGGTCATGACGGGGGCTTAAGTGTTAATTGCATTTCATCAAATGTGATGAAGATGGTCTTTAACAAAACGATCCAAAAGCCCTTAGCGAACTACAGTTAAACGAAACAATAAGTGACTTGGATAAAGCTAAGCGTCCACATATCGGTATCGTACGCATCGGACGTATCGCACGCAAGCCTTTAGCGAACTACAGTTAAGGCCGGGTAGCAGAGAAAATGGCGAAAATGAGGTTTTCATTTTTCATTTTTGAGGTACTAAACAGTAAAATTAAAGGCTAAGATTTTTATTGGGCATAGTTGAGGATATTTTCTAGGGCTATTAACGGATGGAAACACGATTTGATGAAGTTGACTCGATAGAATAAATTCCCAAAGTTACCTCTATTCGTTTTCTATTTATGGTTTTATTTTTAAAATAAGCGATTTGAGATTCTAAATCTTTTACTAAACTAAAGTTCAGAAATAACTTGAGGGCTTTTAACGGATGAAATTTTTATATTGCGTCTTATTTAGTTACTATGTTAAAAAATGTGGAAAAAATCGTCCATGACGGCTTGGACAATCTCAATCAGTCGCGCGGTGGCGCTTACGGAGGACGGACGCGTGTCAGTTTTTTGGTGTTATTTGAAAGCCCAATAAATATCCTTAAAGAAAAACACATTTAATTTCTTAATAAATGATTAACATATACCATAAATGTGACTTGAAAAAAGACCTCACTTTGGGCTCACCTCTGGGATCAATTAGACCAAATTTTATGGTTATAAAACCAAATAATGATCACACGTGTCCTCTTTAACAGATGGATAGCGATTAATCCCAACTTAACAGTTTTATAGCCATAAAAGTTGGCTCAAGCGTAACTATCTATTTTTTGAAGAAGTGACTCTGGATCCTTCTAAATAAACATTTTTGGGGTAAAAACCTTTCCTATAATGAAATGAAGTTTAGAACTAGGCTTTTGAATGGTACCAATATTGGTGTGAAGTGGGGATGCATACGTTTGAAAGTGCTTGTCGCGGGTGGTGCGATTTATTTGCTGTCGAGTGTATTTCTGCCCCCTTAGACAAAACGCACTTTTTGATCGAATCGAAAATCGAATCCGTCAAAACTCCATACAAAAAAGGGGCTTTTCGACCACTTTTCGACTGGTTTGCGATTATAATTTGCACTTTGTCTAGACCCAATGTTGTGTATCGCGTAGTTATAATAAATACGGTTTGCGTACAACAAGCCTAAATAAAGGTATACTATTATAAAACCCAGAGACATACGTGTGCGAAATGAATTTGAGAGTGACAAATCAATAAAGGGTGTGGGACACTCACTGTAGAGAGGGGGAGGGTGTGGGACACTCACTGTAGCGAGGAGGGTGTGGGACACTAAATGTAGCGAGGGGGAGGGTGTAGGACACTCACTGTAGCGAGGAGGAGAGTGTGGTGGGACACTCACTGTAGCGAAGGGGAGGGCGTGGGACACTCACTGTAGCGAAGGGGAGGGTGTAGGACACTCACTGTAGCGAAGGGGAGGGCGTGGGACACTACTGTGAGAGATGGAGCGTTTGTTTTCGAAGTTAGGTTAGGTCATGAAAAGGGTATAGCAACCAGGCGCAAATAGGTATTTTAATTTAGGTACCTACTTACCTATCATTTGATTTGAAAAGATGAAAGAAAAACAGTTTTTAGATTAAAAATAAACATTTTTATTAAATAAAATAATATAGGTTACAATTTTTATCAAACCAAAAGACAGCACTTATGCAAAACGTTATACGATTTTTACAATACTTGCACTTAACAGGACTACCCTAACTGCACTTCACTGAAACTTGAGTTCTAGACGATATTTTCAAGGCCGAGTTCCGTCAGCAAGTTTTGACGCATGTGCCGTGGTGTCCGATCGCTATGGTCGCCTTGTCGAAGGCTGCGACTGGACGAGGGGGTTGTCCCACTGCTAGCACGGCATCTGTTTGGATGGAAAAGACACAATGAGTACCTAAACAAATGTTAAAAATGGAAAAAAAGTTAGCAGCCTATAATGCTATCAAAAAAGTAGAAAAATTAAAGAGCAAAAATAGAACGGGAGAGTCAGACACTACATATCAAAGAAAATTTTACTAACACCTTGTATTTTGATAAGGTGAGGTCCTAATGGGGGGTTTTAAGTGTTATTTGCATTTCATCAAATGAGATGAAGATGGTCTTTAACAAAACAATCCAAAAGCGTTTAGCGAACTACAGTTAAACGAAACAATAAGTGACTTGGATAAAGCTAAGCGTCCACATATCGGTATCGTACGCATCGGACGTATCGCACGCAAGCCTTTAGCGAACTACAGTTAAACGAAACAATAAGTGACTTGGCTAGGAAGGAGAAGCGTCCGAGTGACGGCGTCACTGGATATGTGCTACTTGACTGTATACGGTGACGAGGGAGCCGGGGCCGCCGCCGCAGCACGGCGCCGCGCAACACGGCGCACAACACGGCGAGCAACCTCCGCAACCGCCGCTGAAACAATGACACGAACGTGAGTGAGGTGAGTGATGTAAATTGCCTGATTTGCCGGACTAGAATGCGCGCCGTGATAATCTTATCAATATTTTGGACGTCAAAATGTATAATCGATATAATGGCACGATAAACGCTTATCGCGGCGCGAATCCTAGGCCTAGGTCATAATCAAGCCGTGAGAAGGCGCCTTACATTCACAAGGGCCATCACGGCTAAAGTTTGCGTTGACAATGTAGACACGGCCACAGTGTTAACTATCCATTTCCGTTATTGCTCTCGCTGTCATCAAATGGCGATTCTTTGCGATAGAACGAGACGACATGACTGGCAATGCCGCAATGGGCAGTTGACACTGTTGCCGATAGTACCTCTACTATGGACAATTCATTTGACTTCAGCTAGGTCTACTATTGCAGGAATCTAATGGCTTGGCTGGTTACCTTGTCTTCAGGAATTACCTCGGTCTCCAATGTACTGGTGTCCTATTCGACAGAAAGGAGAGTGTCTTCGCCTATGTGTATTACACCTACACGTAGATACACAACGCGAAGACAAGACTCTACATTTTGGTATAGTTTTAAAACTTACCCTAAAGCCGACATGACACCTTGTAATCTATTAATAAGACTCATTCGGTCACACATGTTTCTGTTTATATATTTACGTTGCAATTTATTTAAAACCAAATCTACTTCAAAAAATTTTGGTTCACGTCCAAAAGTTTGGCAATGATTCAAGAAAACGTCAACTTTAATTTTAAATGTCAAAGTGAAAAAACAAAAAGCTGCTAATGTTATGACGTTTGTATGACAAGTAGGTGCAAAAAGTTTCAATATCTACAAGATTTTTTTGAATGGCCGTCCTTGGCCCTCACTATCCTGCATGATGGGTGCAACAGAAACTTTCAAGCGTAATAAACGGGATATTGAACAAATTTGATACTCGTGTCACGTAGAATTATTAAATAAACTTAGATTAATAAAACCTAGATGGATAGTCTTCATACAAACGCTTCGTCAAAAGTGAGGCAAAAATCTTATGTCATTAGTGTCAATTTTGTTGGGGAGTGTAGACAGTGAAGGCGATTTTCCCGAAAGTAGGGAAATTTTTAATACGTTTTTAATAATTTTATAATTAACAAAAACAAAACGCATCATGTACTTACTTATTTATTGAATTCAAAGTACCTACCTAATAACAATAAGATAAATCGACTTAAAAGTCTCGATTTCATAAAAAAGGAAGTGTATTTGTACGGCGAACAATTGGGAAATAAATTTTCTTGTAACTGGTATCATTCCCGTATTTAATTTTTGAAAGCCAAATTCAAGCAAAATACGCGTCGAATCGTAGTACTTACTTATGAAATGTAACACTGGTCACTTTCTTTTGTTTTTCTGATGTATTTTAGACACCCTTTCACAGCACAAACCGTTTTAATAATTAAAATTCGTCGGACGTGTTTACCAATTTTTCACTTTGACAGTTCATGTGACGTTTACGGGTAAGCCGTGCCGGCTCCCTAAAAACTGCCTCACCTTTCGTGCACTGACTATCTATCTAGGTTTTATTAATCTAAGTAAATAAATAAAAAATTTGTAAAAATTAATAACAAATGCGTACTCACAATAGTTAATGTTAATAATTATACGATGGTGCACAGGATGGATAGTGGGATGTTGCCTGTAAAGAAATCATAACATTAAACAAACCAATAAAGCAGGCTAGTCAAAGTGATGTGTTCTTTTAAAAATTCTTTCACCAATAGAAAGCCACATTATTGCTGAGTGTCATAGGTTACATAAAAAACCGAAAAATTTCACGCGGGCGAAGCCGTGGGCGCAAAGCTAGTGCTCAATAAAGAGCTGTAAAATAATTTAAAAACCGTTTTCATAATCCATACTTTCCTACTATTTTTTTTTTAAATATAAATGCGAAATTAATATAAATGCGTGTCCAGTCAAGTTCATGTTGTTCAAGTTCAAGAACTGGCGAGTAGCACCTATTAAGCTTTCACGCTTAAACTACTGAACCGATTTTGATGTTGGAATAGATACTCTTGAGTCCGAGGAAAATGAGATAAGAATAGTTTGTATCCTGGTTTTTGGAAACAGAGACAAACTTTTAATGTTAAAACTAAGGCCTAGAACAGACGGTGAAACGCAACTGCAACGAAACTGCAACTGCTAGTTACTTTTGAGTTGCATCTAAGTTTCTGCCATAGCGTCCGTTGAGAGACCACACATGACGCAACCAGTTTGAAACTTTCAGTTTCAGTTTCATTCATCAGAATCATCACAAAGTTGCAGTTTCGTTGCAGTTGCGTTTCACCGTCTGTTCTGGGCCTATGAGGAAATAATTATACTATTTAAACATACTGGTCTTTCATAGTTAATGAGCTGGTACCGCACTTTCTTGTCCTGGTTGTTGAGTAGCATGCCCGGCCAGCTGGTGGGGCGGTAGTCGAAGGTGCTGTCGTGGACGATCAGGGGCCGCCGCACCGTGACTGGGTCCATACCGCAGGGTAGGCATGGGGGACCCTGAAAGGAAATGATAATAAATTATAATTTATTCAAATTATATTATTTATCACATACAATAGAGAAGGAGACAGCCACCGAGCCTAGCTTAGTCTAGCGACTACCGAGCTGGCTAGATCTTCAGTGCCACCACCCACCCGTGGTGCGAATTGCGATCGGTGGTGCCACTATTATGTCCTAATGAGAGACCTGAGAGACCTAGGTGTGAATTAGGCGGAGGACAGATGAAATTCCTTGTAACGGGAGGTTGCGAAGTCGGCGGGAAGGAAAAGTGACTTGCAGTGTAAACCAAGTGTCAAGCATGGTTGTGGCAGTCCGCCATGAGCTGTGGGCTGCTGTGAATAACAGTGGATGATGNAAACGAAACAATAAGTGACTTGGCTAGGAAGGAGAAGCGTCCGAGTGACGACGTCACTGGATATGTGCTACTTGACTGTATACGGTGACGAGGGAGCCGGGGCCGCCGCCGCAGCACGGTGCCGCGCAACACGGCGCACAACACGGCGAGCAACCTCCGCAACCGCCGCTGAAACAATGACACGAATGTGAGTGAGGTGAGTGATGTAAATTTCCTGATTTGCCGGACTAGAATGCGCGCCATGATATCGAATCGATGATTTTAGACGTCAAAATGAATTGGGTTATAACATAAAATCGATTAATGGCGCGATAAACGCTTATCGCGGCGCGAATCCTAGGCCTACAGGTCATAATTAAGTCGTGAAAAGGCACATTCCTATCTAGGCACAAGTAGCTGAGAACTCTTCTAACTTACACACATTCATAAGGGGCGTTACGGCTAACACGTTTGAGTTGACTGCCTCTTACCATGACAATTTATTATTCATTTGACTTCAGCTAGAAGGTCTAGCTGAAGTCAAATGAATAATAAATTATATAAATTATATAGCTATTTCAGGAATGTAATGGCTTGGTTTCCTAGTCTTCAGTAGGGAATTACCGCGGTCTTCAATGTCCTGATGTCCTTTTCGACAGAAAGGACAGTGTCTTCGCGCTATGTGTATTACACCTACACGTNGAAAAAATTTTGGTTCACGTCCAAAAGTTTGGCAATGATTCAAGCAAACGTCAACTTTAATTTTAAATGTCAATGTGAAAAAACAAAAAGCTGCTAATATTATGACGTTTGTATGACAAGTAGGTGCAAAAAGTTTCAATATCTACCTACAAGATTTTATTGAATGGCCGTCCTTGGCCCTCGCTATTTGCATGCTGGATGTAACTGAAACTTAATTTTCAAGCGTATTATTTAAACGGGATATTGAACAAACCTGATACTCGTGTCACGTAGAATTATTCAATAAAAAAAAATAAGAGTAAAAATTAATAACAAATGCGTACTCACAATAGTTACTATTAATAATTATACGATGGTGCACAGGATGGATAGTGGGATGTTGCCTGTAAAGAAATTATAATATTATTATACAAACCAATAACGTAGACTAGTCAAAGTGATATGTTCATTTGTGGCACACAGGTCAACTGTATCGGGTGATAAAACATCAGTTTTCATAATTCTATTTATTATTCGATTGGTGTCCCCCTCCTAATCTCAAGCGAAATACACATTGAGCCCGCCGGGCCACCGACATTTATGTCGGCAACTTTTTGTCGGCGGTCTAGTTGGCGGCTTCACGTACTACAAGTCGGAAAATTTGGTCGGCGGTATGTCGGCGGCTTGAGATGAGAAATTTATTTGGCAGTCAGCATACAAGCACGTCACTACAGTCGAGCGTCGCCGGCAATTGGCACTCTCGTGACTTGGGTACGCCGGCACTCAAGTGCAGGCGTACCCAAGCCGCCAACATGTCGGCGGGTAACACGCGCGGGCGCATGTTGCCAACATGATTCTTTTCATACAGGCCGCCCGGGTTGTGTCGCCGGGCTTTGTCGGCGGTCCGGCGAGCTCAGTGTGTATTGCGCTTTATAGAGTCACGTCTGTTATGAAAAAATAATATTAAATCAAAATCATATAATAGTGCTCAATAAAGAGCTGTAAAATAATTTTAAAACTGTTTTCATAATCCATACTTTCCTACTATTTTTTTTAATTAATATAAATGCGAAAGTAACTCTGTTATCTAGACACGCGGCAGCGTGTCCAGCCAAGTACTAGCGAGTAGCACCGTGTATAAGCTTTCAGGCTTAGGTAAACCACTGAACCGATTTTGATGTTGGAATAGAGATACTCTTGAGTCCGAGGAAAATGAGATAAAAATAGTTTGTATAATGGTTTTTGAAACAGGGACACAAACTTTTTATGCTAAAAGAAGAAAAAATAATATACTATAAACATACTGGTCTTTCATAGTTAATGAGCTGGTACCGCACTTTCTTGTCCTGGTTGTTGAGCAGCATGCCCGGCCAGCTGGTGGGGCGGTAGTCGAAGGTGCTGTCGTGGACGATCAGGGGCCGGCGCACCGTGACTGGGTCCATACCGCAGGGTAGGCATGGGGGTCCCTGAAAGGAAATGATAATAAATTATAATTTATTCAAATTATAGTATTTTTCACATACAATAGAGAAGGAGACAGCCACCGAGCCTAGCTTAGTCTAGCGACTACCGAGCTAGCAGATTAATATAGAATACCGTAGATGTAGCGACCCGTTGATGCATAGTTGTCGATATCTAGACAATAGATACTTCGACGTTCGATAGCAAATATGAAACCCGATCTACAGTGCCACCACCCACGCGTGGGGCGATCGGTGGTGCTACTATTATGTCCTAATGAGAGACCTGATCACCTGAGAGACCTAGGTGTGAATTAGGCGGAGGACAGATGAAATTCCGTGTAACAGGAGGTTGCGAAGTCGGCGGGACGGAAAAGTGACTTGCAGTGTAAACCAAGATAAGTGCCAAGCATAGTTGTGCCAGTCCGCCATGAGCTGTGGGCTGCTGTGAATAACAGTGGATGAAGATGACAATGAAGAATTAAAATCTTTACCTGAACTCGATAACATGGAAAGCATTCTGGTGGTTCTTTGTAACTCGGTAAATTTAGTATAGGGCTGCACATTTTTAATAAGTTAGAAAATTTTGTTTATAAAATTGCACGGAAATTTTGATGTATGTGTCAATAATGACAGGTGTTTATTATTTTATTCTTCTTTAAAATCTGCCAGTCTATGATTTTAACCATGAAGTTATTATTTTTCTTAGGCTGACTACAGACTTTCTATTAGCCGAAGAGGCCGATAGTTTGGTTGAGACCATGACTATCTATCTTTAGCCTTCTTTACACATGAATTTAGATAGTTTGCTCTAAGAACCCTGAGGATTCAATTAAATATAGAAAATAAAAAAATAGAAATTATAATTAATCTTCTTAATAAACTTATATTCGGTACGATACAGTAATTCAACTTTCAACTTATTCAATCGTTTAAATATCTGTATCCAATCTAACAACAAAGTAATAGACTTGTGGGATATGATGTTCATCCACATATAAGGAAGCTAGATGTTAGTGCTTCCTTCCGAGCGGGTGTTATGCTCGGGGACCAAGGTCCAATTTACACCATCTTGGTTTGTCTATATATACTTGGCAGGATATAAAACTCCGTCACCGCGATGCAGGTTTGTATGAGCGGCGGAGTGTGCCATAGTGAAGTAGTGACAGCGCCATCTGTTGGTAACTAGTTTGTAGTGGCGTCGCCACAGACTTTTCAAGCAAATGACCTGTATTCAATCGAAGCAATAATAAATATCCCATTCAAGAATATATTTTTATTTGATCGATGCATCAATTTCGAGGGTTTTTCATTTGATTTCACAGGCTTTCAGGTATCAAAAAATAGTTTTTGTACAATAATCTTCGCTTTTGTAATATTTATGCCTTTTGACATCAGTGGGTCTAGACAAAGTGCAAATTATAATCGCAANTCATTTTCTTCAAAGTGACAACTGCAAATGACGCAACGTTTGCTTGGGATCCAATCGTTGTCGTTGTTACAATTTCTTATTATTTGAATCCAATCATTTTTCCATATTTCATTTTCATTAGGAAATCTAGTGTACAAAATTTAATAAAAAAGTAATTTTAAAAGAAAATGCCTAGTAATGCCGTAATAAACAACTAAAAAGTCTTAAAATTATAAATTCCCATATTTCGGGTAATTTTCCCACGTAAATAACTGAGAACACTGGCCTTTGACGTATTAATTTTTTCGGGTGAATGACATNGTAAATAAATAAAAAATTTGTAAAAATTAATAACAAATGCGTACTCACAATAGTTAATGTTAATAATTATACGATGGTGCACAGGATGGATAGTGGGATGTTGCCTGTAAAGAAATCATAACATTAAACAAACCAATAAAGCAGGCTAGTCAAAGTGATGTGTTCTTTTAAAAATTCTTTCACCAATAGAAAGCCACATTATTGCTGAGTGTCATAGGTTACATAAAAAACCGAAAAATTTCACGCGGGCGAAGCCGTGGGCGCAAAGCTAGTGCTCAATAAAGAGCTGTAAAATAATTTAAAAACCGTTTTCATAATCCATACTTTCCTACTATTTTTTTTTTAAATATAAATGCGAAATTAATATAAATGCGTGTCCAGTCAAGTTCATGTTGTTCAAGTTCAAGAACTGGCGAGTAGCACCTATTAAGCTTTCACGCTTAAACTACTGAACCGATTTTGATGTTGGAATAGATACTCTTGAGTCCGAGGAAAATGAGATAAGAATAGTTTGTATCCTGGTTTTTGGAAACAGAGACAAACTTTTAATGTTAAAACTAAGGCCTAGAACAGACGGTGAAACGCAACTGCAACGAAACTGCAACTGCTAGTTACTTTTGAGTTGCATCTAAGTTTCTGCCATAGCGTCCGTTGAGAGACCACACATGACGCAACCAGTTTGAAACTTTCAGTTTCAGTTTCATTCATCAGAATCATCACAAAGTTGCAGTTTCGTTGCAGTTGCGTTTCACCGTCTGTTCTGGGCCTATGAGGAAATAATTATACTATTTAAACATACTGGTCTTTCATAGTTAATGAGCTGGTACCGCACTTTCTTGTCCTGGTTGTTGAGTAGCATGCCCGGCCAGCTGGTGGGGCGGTAGTCGAAGGTGCTGTCGTGGACGATCAGGGGCCGCCGCACCGTGACTGGGTCCATACCGCAGGGTAGGCATGGGGGACCCTGAAAGGAAATGATAATAAATTATAATTTATTCAAATTATATTATTTATCACATACAATAGAGAAGGAGACAGCCACCGAGCCTAGCTTAGTCTAGCGACTACCGAGCTGGCTAGATCTTCAGTGCCACCACCCACCCGTGGTGCGAATTGCGATCGGTGGTGCCACTATTATGTCCTAATGAGAGACCTGAGAGACCTAGGTGTGAATTAGGCGGAGGACAGATGAAATTCCTTGTAACGGGAGGTTGCGAAGTCGGCGGGAAGGAAAAGTGACTTGCAGTGTAAACCAAGTGTCAAGCATGGTTGTGGCAGTCCGCCATGAGCTGTGGGCTGCTGTGAATAACAGTGGATGATGATGACAATGAAGAATAAAATTAAAGTCTTTACCTGAACTCGATAACATGGAAAGCATTCTGGTGGTTCTTTGTAACTCGGTAAATTTAGTACAGGGCTGCACATTTTTAATAAGTTAGAAAATGTTGTTTTTAAAATTGCACGGAAATTTTGATGTATGTGTCAATAATGACAGGTGTTTATTATTTTATTCTTCTTTAAAATCTGCCAGTCTATGATTCTAACCATGAAGTTATTATTTTTCTTAGGCTGACTATAAACTTTCTATTAGCCGAAGAGGCCGATAGTTTGGTTGAATCCATGACTATCTTTAGCCTTCTTTACACATGAATTTAGATAGTTTGGTCTAAGAACCCTGAGGGGATTCAATTAAATATAGAAAATAAAAAAATAGAAATTATAATTAATATTCTTAATAAACTTATATTCGGTACGATACAGTAATTCAACTTTCAACATATTCAGTCGTTTAAATATCTGTATCCAAGCTAACAACAAACTAATAGACTTTTCAAGCAAATGACCTGTATTCAATCGAAGCAATAATAAATATCCCATTCATTAAACAATATATTTTTATTTGGTCGATGCATCAATTTCGACGGTTTTTAATTTGATTTCACAGGCTTTCAGGTATCAAAAAATAGTTTTTTGTACATTAATCTTCGCTTTTGTAATCTTTCTGCATTTCTGGGATAAAGATTCTCATGCAATCGAAAAAGTTCACATTCGAAAAATAATTCGAAGGGTATTGTTCGGTTTTTTCGTCTATTTACACCGTTTGTGCAATCTTAGAAGTTCACAATCGAAAAAGTTCGATCGAAAACCACTAGAACGCTACGAGTGCTAAGTACCAGTCGAACTTGAAATTCGTACACGAATTTACCTGTCAAAGTACTCCAATTCATAATCCTATGAACTGTGAAATAAAACCAAGAAATTTAACCAAGGATATTTTTTTATAAAATAGATTGTAGACTCAGAATACAGAACAAACCAGAAGGAGTGTTCGATAACATTTCTACGCGGCAACTTGTGTCCAAAATACTTCCCCTCCCGCGCCCCTCTACCCCCTTTAGTGTTACTAGCGCCGTGTAACACCCCCATTTTTGGGGTAAAATTATGTAATTTTTTAAAGAGATGTTAAACAAGTAAAAAATAAGTAAGTGAAATAAGTACACACGGCCACAGTGTTAACTATCCATTTCCGTTTTTGCTCTCGCTCTCATCAAATGGTGATTCTTTTCGATAGAACGAGACGACATGACTGGCCATATGCATAGATAGTACCTACCTACCTATGAATTTAATTTTTACTCCGAAGTAACTAAGTGTGATGATTATTTCTATTAAATAGTGTAATATACTACATGTAGGTATAATTATGTTATTTAAAAGTCAATTACAAAAGTCGAATATAAATTTTAGAATGCCAAGTAAAACAAAAAAGAAACTTAAGGTTCTTTATTATGTAAACATATCGACAACAAAACATTTGTTTACGGCGCAGTAGTGCTTTTAGTTTAACTTTTCTTGGAGTCAAAAACAGGAGATCGTATACGGAAAAAATTCGATTGCATGAGAATCGTATCCCTGATCGGTTTGTGATTACCCTTACTTTGTCATGATCATGATGTTAATGTTAAACCTTCTTGGATATTTTTCTGTCTTGTTACTGGCTGATTTTGAAATTCAATTTAGTTCTAAATATGTGTCAAGTCATCGTTCGTCATTGACTCAGAACGAACTTCAGTTTTATAAATTCTTTCGTGAAGAAAACATAAAATCAAGAAAAAAACTTTAAAATATTTCCTAAAGACCGCATAAAAATATAATTTTAAGAAAATATACTTATATCTATATAGCTAAGTTTGCTTTTGCAGCTTTTAAAACTCTACGAAGATGTAAGTTTTATCCCTATTGTTTACCTTTTTCTTTTAGAAAAGGTTGTGGGTTTGTCAGTGAAAGGAATGGACTTCGACTTGTTGGATGTCATTCTGGAGTACTATGGTGAACTAATCTTGATGCTTTCTTTTCCAGGTGTTGCGGTTGCGGATGCCCCAAGATCACCATCTACACATGCTGCACCAAGATCTGCTGAGCATGTCTCCCGGCATTCGACGCCGCGCCCCCCGCGGCCGGCTCGCACCCACGTGGCGCCAGCGTCAACTCGACGACGTCGACCCGGACCAAGAAGCCTGAAGCCAGGGCCCGTGCTTTTGTGAATGCAGTTATAGTGCCGTTAATAAAGTGGATTGAGTAGATTTAACTTCTTATTATTAAAAATTCCCTATTCCTCGCCCAGTTCTCAAATTAATGTTAATTCAAATCGGGCCAGGAAATAGAAATAGGAGAAATAGGTGCGCTATAGGTATAAGAGTAGCCAGAGTTGAGGTGTAGGAGTGCCGCAGAGTTGAGGTGTAGGAGTGCCGCAGTTGGAGTGCCGCAGAGTTGAGGTGTATTTGCCGCGAGGATTCGCGCGAACACGAGCGTATGTTGCGTCCAGAGAAATGCAAGCGTTTGGCTACAGTGAGTGTCCCACGCCCTAGCTACAGAGAGTGTCCCGTGTCCCACGCCCTAGCTACAGAGAGTGTCCCGTGTCCCACGCCCTAGCTACAGAGAGTGTCCCGTGTCCCACGCCCTGGCTACATTGAGTGTCCCACGCCCTGGCTACATTGAGTGTTCCACGCCCTGGCTACATTGAGTGTCCCACGCCCTGGCTACATTGAGTGTCCCACGCCCTGGCTACATTGAGTGTCCCACGCCCTGGCTACATTGAGTGTCCCACGCCCTGGCTACATTGAGTGTCCCACGCCCTGGCTACATTGAGTGTCCCACGCCCTGGCTACATTGAGTGTCCCACGCCCTGGCTACATTGAGTGTCCCACGCCCTGGCTACATTGAGTGTCCCACGCCCTGGCTACATTGAGTGTCCCACGCCCTGGCTACATTGAGTGTCCCACGCCCTGGCTACATTGAGTGTCCCACGCCCTGGCTACATTGAGTGTCCCACGCCCTGGCTACATTGAGTGTCCCACGCCCTGGCTACATTGAGTGTCCCACGCCCTGGCTACATTGAGTGTCCCACGCCCTGGCTACATTGAGTGTCCCACGCCCTGGCTACATTGAGTGTCCCACGCCCTGGCTACATTGAGTGTCCCACGCCCTGGCTACATTGAGTGTCCCACGCCCTGGCTACATTGAGTGTCCCACGCCCTGGCTACATTGAGTGTCCCACGCCCTGGCTACATTGAGTGTCCCACGCCCTGGCTACATTGAGTGTCCCACGCCCTGGCTACATTGAGTGTCCCACGCCCTGGCTACATTGAGTGTCCCACGCCCTGGCTACATTGAGTGTCCCACGCCCTGGCTACATTGAGTGTCCCACGCCCTGGCTACATTGAGTGTCCCACGCCCTGGCTACATTGAGTGTCCCACGCCCTGGCTACATTGAGTGTCCCACGCCCTGGCTACATTGAGTGTCCCACGCCCTGGCTACATTGAGTGTCCCACGCCCTGGCTACATTGAGTGTCCCACGCCCTGGCTACATTGAGTGTCCCACGCCCTGGCTACATTGAGTGTCCCACGCCCTGGCTACATTGAGTGTCCCACGCCCTGGCTACATTGAGTGTCCCACGCCCTGGCTACATTGAGTGTCCCACGCCCTGGCTACATTGAGTGTCCCACGCCCTGGCTACATTGAGTGTCCCACGCCCTGGCTACATTGAGTGTCCCACGCCCTGGCTACATTGAGTGTCCCACGCCCTGGCTACATTGAGTGTCCCACGCCCTGGCTACATTGAGTGTCCCACGCCCTGGCTACATTGAGTGTCCCACGCCCTGGCTACATTGAGTGTCCCACGCCCTGGCTACATTGANCTCGCTACATTGAGTGTCACGCCCTCGCTACATTGAGTGTCACGCCCTCGCTACATTGAGTGTCACGCCCTCGCTACATTGAGTGTCCCACGCCCTCGCTACATTGAGTGTCCCACGCCCTCGCTACATTGAGTGTCACGCCCTCGCTACATTGAGTGTCACGCCCTCGCTACATTGAGTGTCACGCCCTCGCTACATTGAGTGTCACGCCCTCGGGATGTAAAGGAAAAAACTGGGATACGCTTATAGTAGTTTTATTTTTCCACAAAAACGGCACGGTACTTCGTAGACGAAGCAAGTTTCGGGTGTTCCCCGAAGAAACCGCTACGGGCGTCCATGGCCCGCCCGCGACGGCAAGCGTGCGATACTAGCAAATCTTGGTGCAGCACGTGTAGATGGTGATGCATGGACAGCAGCAACCGCCGCAGCACCCACCGCAGCAGGGTCCGCAACCTCCGCAGCACCTGGGGAATAAAAAATGAAAGTCAGCGGTCTTCTAGACAATTCTAGAATCGAAGATTCGAGAGTCACCGAAAAGAAACTAGAGGGAATTAGAGGGAACTTACATTTTGGTTCTGGGGTTAAGGAGTACTTGTCAAGCCTAAAGAAAATAGGTCTATAGAAGACTTAGTTTGTTTGTGGAAATTGTGGCTTGTTTAGATTTTTGTACGATTTGAGGTTTTTTTTGGATCTTTTTAAATTATGTGTATCACGCAAAGGATTTGATTGTACTGACCTTCCTAAGTAAAGTACTTCTACAAATCATCTCTGTATGGGTTCGAACGTGGAAGTTGGTGCACAATATTCGAAATATATTTTTTAGCCATTTTGTCAACTGCCAGTAACCAAGTAGAGTTTTTACTGGATGTTGGTCTATACAACCTCCTTTTTAAAATTTCAGACATAAAAGCTATTCACGATAAGTTTTTGTGAAGCGTTATTTAAAGCAGTTTTGTTTTAATTTCCTAAAATTTGTGTTTACGCAACTAGTAATGTGTAGTGTAATAATGATGGATAATTATCATTAACCATAAGTCTTCGTGAACGTGCATGAGTGAAGGCAAATGAAACAAAACAGTGCTACATCGCTTTTCAAGTTCTCTCAAGAGCCACATCTTTACTGAAACTCAAGGGAAAGGAGGAATAATATCATCATCATTAATCAATAATCCATCACTCATTATCATTATTATTAAACTGAATGTTTTACTTAAAATGTGTGAACGGCTCGAATCCATAATAAAAATGAAGTGTTTTGTAGGTAACTTTTTTTTAAAGATGATATTAGCAATTTGTATTGCCCAAACTACTAATAGTCCCATTAGCCCCTCGTGTTAAGCTAAATAAGCTTGTGTTACGAGTGGGCTCACCACAATAGTCGAGCGGCGGTGGGATTCGAACCCGCGTTCCTCGGATCTCGAGTCGGCCACTCCGACCCCTTCACCGTTCGGCTATCGTGGCTATATTTGACTGACTATACGTGGCTATACGTGACTTGTCTAAGTCGTACTGAAAAATTAGAATAAGGTTCGTGATAACATTTATTCATGTATCTAAATGCAAATTACATGTAAAAAAAATAACATAATAAGACAAAGGTATAGATAGAAATAATATACAAGTGTAATGTACACTTGTATATTATTCTTATACCTTTGTCTCCTGTTAATTATAAAGTACTAGCTCTCCGCCCGCGGCTTCGCCCGCGTTAAATTTTGTCTGTCATAGAAAAACTTTATCGCGCGCGTCCCTGTTTCAAAAACCGGGATAAAAACTAGCCTATGTCCTTTCCCGGGACTCAAACTATCTCTATGCCAAATCTCATCAAAATCGGTTCAGTGGTTTAGGCGTGAAAGCAAGACAGACAGACAGAGTTACTTTCGCATTTATAATATTAGTATAGGATTAGGATTGAAAAATATAAAACCATCTTGGATATGGGCGTAACAGAATGTATTCGCAATAATCCTTTTTATACGTTAGACATGTTTAATTTTTAGCTGAAAAGTAAAAATCATGACCATAGTGTTTTATCCCTAGTTCGGAATTCTATTATTTTAGGATAACGTTCACAAATGTAACACAAAATTTTAAGTTAACTAAAAATATCAAAATAAATCAAAATTTAAAGTAATTTTTATTCCGATCTACCAGGTAAGAAAAGGAGGAGAAAGATTTGAATGTTTTGATTTTTTAATTAATGATATTAGTCAAAATAAAATACGTAACTATCTTGTTATATTTGTAGACAGATTCAGCACGATGGTGAAATGCAGGCGGTGCATACCCTGCGTCGCTGTTAAGACTAGCAAAAGTCGAGAACTCAGGGGTGGAATTCTTTACACAGACTGTTTCTGTTTGCGACGAAACGGCTTACAATATGACTGTAAGAGGAGTGGCTGTCAAAACTCACCAGAATGTGAACTAATACCGGCACCTTTATGTGAACCATCTAAAGTCGCATGCCAAACGCATTGCAAAAACCCTCACGCTGAAGCATTGTCGTCCATTTGCAAAATGCAACCTCGTAAATAAGACTCAAGTGAATTAAGATTATCCCCAGAGTTCAAGATGGCCCAACCCAAAATGTTTGAAGAATTACCATGAATATCAAGCTTTATTCGTATACGTACTTTTCAAGAGTACCTCAAAATACTGTCACATAAGAAGATTTTAAATTCAGAAGACAAAAATACAGACACTTCAAAAGAACAAACATTTTGACAGAAGAAGTTTTGACTTCGACTATTTCAGATGTATTTATTGTAAAAAAATTGCAAATTTATCAAAATTCTAAATTTTTCAAGTGATTTTTCTACACAACTCTTTCTAATCTTTTCATGATTGTATAAGCTAAAATATCAATAAATTTTTAGAAAAACCCCCTCCTCCGTATAATTTTGTCATCTTCGGTAGGACTGCGATTTCTTGATTTTCCACCATGTAAGTTTTATTCTGGTTTCCTTAACGTCTATTTGAATTCACAAGTTAATAATGTTGATTTTTTCCTTTCAGGTGTACTCCTTGCGGTCCCATGATATGCTACAAATATGAAGACTGCGGTCCTCCGGTAAGTTAATAAGCACAAACTTTCTACACCACATCTGGGGCTATATATTTTAAAGTGTATTCTAATGACTCGAATGTATGCTCAGCTTCAGTGTCTGCCACGCTCTGCGTTCAAGCGTAATGGACTGCAGGACTGCCACTACTTCCAGCAAGGCTCGATTCGGTACTTGTGCCGGACGGGCCCTAGCTGTTCGAAGCCGTGCCCGCCACCCTGTCCGCCGTGCGTCCGCCGGCCACCGCCCGGCAAGACCTACGTTACACGCTTCAGCGACTTCGATCTTGTATCGCAGTGGTAGCGTGAACGACGCCTTGCCTCCTAGCCCTTAGCTCTTGGTAACGTTATTCTAAATTTCACAATGGTGGCCGGCTATTTCAATTCAGCATTTCTAAAGTGATATCTTTGTTCCCAGAAAGGAAAAGCTTCTGATGGAGCGGCCAGAGCGGAGGAGGGTGGCGCGGAAAAAAAGGATGAAAAAGAAAACCAGCTTAAACGAACAAAGAGCCGTGAACTGCGCGGAGGGATTATGTACTACAGCTGCCATTGCATCAAGCGCAATGGGCTCCAGCATGACTGCCGTCGCACTGGATGTGGCGGCGAGCCGGCTTGTCTAGTCCTGCCGGATCCACTGTGTGCGCCCAGCCAGTTGGCTCGCGCTCGAGGACTCGCAGATCCTGAGCCCCTTGCAGCGCATCTTCGCGCCCAAGGCGGCAATGCATCGGGAGGTGCAGCAGATTCCGGTTCCGGGGGAGGCAAGAGGTTCATTGTGTGCGAACTCAAGGGTATCGTCCCAGATGCTTCCATGGACAAGTCTGGCAAGTGCTGTAAGTGTCAAAGTTCGTTTCCACCTCCTAAGCAAAGTTCCAGTGGTGGCCAAGCCTGTATTTGTAGTAGCATACCTGGTGCAGCCAAAGCCGTTGCTGTAAGCCCTCAAGTCTCAAAATGCCCATGTGGGAGCAGTGCAGCTGCAGCAGAAGCACAGTCGTCGTCAATTTATGTATTTGACGAGAAAACTTTAGATACGATAATGAAGCGCTTTGATAACAAGGAACTTGCACCAAGTGACGTGGTAATAGGGCCGGGTGGTCGTCCTCGGAAAGCAACGAAGCCAGTTAGTAAAGAAGAGCCTTGTACGAGACCGGGTTGTGTACATTGGCAGCCGCCGCCGCCATGTGTATGGGATGCTCCTTGTAAGGCAGATTGTTTCGAGACCCCACCTGGAATACAGCCGGGTCGCAACCCACTTACAGGTGGTGGTGCTAGTGCATCTAGACAAGCTTCAAGTAGAGGTGGAGGCGGCCAGGGTGGAGGCCAGCCTCGTGAGCGGATGAAATTGCTAACGCCTGAATGTTGCACAGGTTGCTCCTCGTCGGGCGGCGGTGGTGCGTCGAGTAGTGGCGGTCCAGCGGCGGGCTTGCCGGTGTTGGTGATGAAGCTCTGCTAACGAGTACAACGGCGCACATCGAAGTTCGAAGGCTTAAGAAAAAGTGCAAAATACTATTGTATACCTTACTAATCGTGAAGAATAAAAGATATTTTTTTTAAATTTAGTTTTTCTTTTTAGGACCATTCATACTTTGTAGTAGGAAGTGTAGGATACATACTTTATAAACATAGGTAGGTCATCCACAAACCACAAGCAAGAGTACTACAAAAGTAGGTACTAGTGTTGTTCCAAGGTGGGTAAAGTGCTGTCAAACGTTTCTGAGACGTCAAAGTGATAGATGACCTACACATGTCCCACCAAACTCGTTGACAGAGGGGCGCCACCATCGCTCAACTTTGTTTCCACATAGTTTCCAACATGGCAAAAATCGTAACCAGCGATCCGGTATTGACGGTGGCGCCCCCTGTCAAAGTTACCGGTAGGGCTACGATTTACCTCCTAAATATTACCATTCATCAAAATCATCTTAGTTGGTCAGATTCAGTAATTTCGTATTTGACATAGTTCATCTGAGGGACCACATTCGGCAGGTTGTAGTTGTAGCGTCCAACTTACAACACCTACAAATTTATCATTCTGGCTACATTTGTTTTAGAGGTCCTGCTAAATCTTTATGTATACGAAACCTTCGTTTTCCACAGTGGCCTCTCGAAGGGNCCAAAATTTTGCAAATTTTACATTCAGTTATGGTAGTAGTGTCGATGGGAATGAAGATGTAAGGCCCTCAAAAATTACCCACGACACTACTGGCTTGGTAGTGTAGAAGGGAAAAAATATTCCCCACGGCACTACTGGTAGTGTGGTTTGGTAGTGCGGTGGGTCAGAAGGGCAAAAACCGTAACCAGCGATCCGGTATTGACGGTGGCGCCCCCTGTCAAAGTTACCGGTAGGGCAGTATACAGTGTGAGTCACGTTAAAGTGTACATATCAAAATAGATGAAACTAGACCTATTTTTATCGACAAAAAAGTGGTCAAAAATTTTTTGAGATTATTTTTTAATTTTTTTATAGAATTTTTTTTCTTTCATGTACTTATTGTAAAGAAAACGTAATAACTTTTAAACTAAGAGGTATATCCTGATAAAATAAAAACAGTAATAATGCTAAATAACAGACAATACAAAAAAAAACATAAAATACTCAGAAAATGCCAACAAATAATAAAAAATGATACTTTTTGAAAAAATTCTGCTTAAAAATTCGTGTTTTTTTGGTTATTTGATAAATTTCTCCAAAAAATGCTCACATAAAAGGTGGTTTTTATTACTTTGAATAATTCTCTATCGTATTACCTTTGTAAAACCAAAAATCGCATGTCTCTATCCCTATCACAACATTTGCTATGATCGTTTGAACTAAGCCTCTCCGGGCGCGCCATTCAACGCTTAACAACGAAACTGAAAATGGCTCTAGATTTGTAATTTTGATAAAGACAAGTTAGATTTCAAGTAAAAACAAAAGATTTCGAAGTAAAATAAGCATTTTAGTTAAAATTAAAATTGTCCCTACCTGAAGAGGAGAATAATGTTGTGGTAGGCCTTTGTTCAAACTATCATAGCAAATGTTGTGATAGGGATAGAGACATGCAATTTTTAGTTTTACAAAGGTAATACGATAGAGAATAATACAAAACAATAAAAATCACCTGTTATAGGGGCATATTTTGGAGAAATTTATCAAATAACCAAATAAACACGAATTTTAAAGCAGATTTTTTTCAAAAAGTATCATTTTTTATTATTTGTTGGCATTTTTTGTGTATTTTATGTATTTTTTTAGTATTGCCTGTTATTTAGCATTATCACTGTTTTTATTCTATCAGGATATACCGCTTAGTTTAAAAGTTATTACGTTTTCTTTACAATACGTAATTGGAAGAAAAAAAATTCTATAAAAAAATAAAAAAAAATCTCAAAAATTTTTTGACCTCTTTTTTGTCGATAAAAATAGGTCTAGTTTCATCTGTTTTCATATGTACACTTTAACGTGACTCACACTGTATATCTATACATACATTATTTCAGTTTTGATAGCAGGGATGTTATGGATATCCGTAACCGTAACCGAAACTTTCGGATATCCGAAATAAAAAAAATATCCGAAACCGTAACCGTAACCGATTCAAAAGTTTCGGATAATTTCGGATGTAGATAGTTTAAATTGTTTTTTGTATAGCATTATATGTAAAGGCATAACAGCCTGATTTACCTTTAAAACTAAGCGTCCACATGTCGGTATCGTACGCATCGAACGTATCGTACGCAACGGATCGTAGTATTATTTATAATGAAACTCATATAAGTGCGTCCACCTGTCCGCATCGTACGCATTGCACACGCTTAGCTTATAATGCCATCTAGCATCAATTTTTATTTTTTTATTTTTATTCTATGTAAAGTGTGCGGCCATGAATGAACCTTGTTGTACAACTATTACAAATTGCATTCTAAAGCACAGATATCCGTAACCGTAACCGAAACTTTCGGATATGCGAAATAAAAAAATATCCGTAACCGAAACCGGTATAATATTATTCCGATATCCGTAACCGTATCCATAAACGAAACTACATAATCCATAACATCCCTAGTTGATAGTAGCGCCCTCCTCAAAAACTAAAGATGTCCGATAATGAACCGTGACATTGACAACAGGGCGCTATAGATGACATATAAACTGAACTGTCTCACCAAACTCATTGACAGGGGGCTCGTTTATAGATGAACCACGCTGAACTGTCCCACCAAACTCAATGACAGGGGGGCGCTACCATCGTTCAACTATATGGATTCCAATATGGCAAAAATCTGAACCAGCGATCCGGTATTGACGGTGGCGCCCCACTGTCAATGTCATCGACAGGACAGTCCAGTATTTTGGAACTATAACTGTATAGTTTCCAACATGGCAAAAATCGGAACCAGAGAACTGGTATTGACGGTGGCGCCCCGAGGTCATTTTATATCACTGTCAATAGTGGTCAATAGGGTCTGACAACTGAAAAGTGACAAACAGTCAAACAAAAAAAAATAGCCCAAATCTAATCCAAATTAAACCCATAGAAATGTAAGTTAAGATAATTAATCTCGACATTATGTAAACAAAACCGAAACCATACCACAAAACTCACTAACTTTACAAAATCTATAAAAGGAAATCAAACGCCAGCTAAAACTTCAAAGCAATGTCGCGTATGTGCAGATTTATCATAACGCCTATGTGCAAATCGGGCCTAGCATATTGTGAAGGTAGCATTTTAACGCGCTTTTCAAAAGGCGTTCCTTATAAGCAATTAAAAGTGTGTTATTCTTCAAAAACTTGTAGTTCTGGAAGCTCCGATAAGTCAAGTTCTCAAAGTTCTGGTTCAAGCACTGGTAAATCGGGAGACCCTTGTAGGCCTTGTGAGCCTTGTAAGCCTTGTGAGCCTTGTAAGCCTTGCGGGCCTTGTATGCCTTGTGAGCCTTGTAAACCTTGCGGGCCTTGTGGGCCTTGTGAGCCTTGTAAGCCTTGTGAACCTTGTGGGCCTTGTGGACCATGCGGACCATGCGGACCATGCGGACCGTGCGGACCATGCGGACCATGTGAACCATGTGGACCATGTGGGCCATGTGGGCCTTGCGGACCTTGTGGACCTTGTGACTGGAGTTGCAGCCCTTGCCCTCCGCCTGACAAATCTGACAAATCTGATAAATCTGATAACAATCCATCGAGTCCTACAGTATACGATGTGAGTAACGGCTATTATAATACCAATATTCTAGTACTGTCTAATTAGATAAAAAAAATATCTAATAAATCAGCCTTTCATGCAGCAATAGTATTTTTTTTATATTCACGCTTGATTAATTAATAGGTACTTTAAAAAGTATTAAATTTTTTACCCTGTCTGTTTTGTAATACACTAAGAAAACCTTTTATTTTCTTGCCTTTAGTGTGAAATGAAATAATTACTTAATTTTTCAGCAACGCAAGTATGGCCATTGTCTACCAAAAAACGACGTAGGCATGTGTTTTGAACCATTACCACACATACCGACTGGGGTTTTCAGAAATACTGATTGCGAAGTTAGTATCTGTGTTATTTATTTATCAGTTTTGTAAGTAAAAAAATTGCAATAATATTCATCATGTAAGGGCAATCAATCGACTTCATATCAGTAACTTCATTAGTTCGCGCGTTCTGTCATCGCCCGAGTGGTGTCGCGAGTATACGGCCGTAGCCATAGACTTTCGCGACAGCATACAAGATTCCTGATTTTACCTTTACAGGTTCTCGGCCTCGGTGCTGGCAAGTGCTGCATGTACAAAAATCCCGAATACTTCTCATTCCACCACATGTCGTACTACGACATGCACCTCATCATGCGATGCTATCGCAAGCCGAGCCCCAAAACTGGGAGAAAACCTTAAAATAAGAGAACCTGACGAAATTAAAGCGCATTTAACGTAAGGAAAACTGAAACTTTCGAAAAAAATAGTAACTTTTTATAAATTTTCGCTTTTCATTTAAATCTACCCTCGCATTTCTTTTGTCTTAAAATACACAATATGAACATAATAACACACATACGTACATACAAACGCAGTTTAAACATACTTAACTGCTTTCTCTTAGACGCACTTTTAACGTTCGATTCACACTGAAATTCGTTTAAAAATAGGTAGGTAGCTTACTTGGTAGCAAATTGCAATAATAACGTGCTCGCCGTTGCCAATGAAACCTACATTATCTTTCTTTGATTGGGTCTGTTGTGTGTAGAATGCACCACATCTCGCTAATTACTTGCAAATGGATTTAAATCGCTCCCATAACTCGGCAGCGGCCGCTAACCGTAAAATTCAATAACAAATAACTGACTTGAGCATGATTAAGTCCGGAAAGTAATGAAAGCTGATGAGTGCTACTAGTGAAGTCGCGTAATTAGAGATTCCGTCGGTGTAGGCTCGTGTAATTTATAACAAAACGGACGGTCCTAAAATTTCAAAGAAAATTCAATAGGGAAAAATGATTTTCTGAAAATTGATAAACGATCAAACAAAGAATCACTTACGTGAAATGATGTTCCGTTTTATTGATTAACCTAGTTATGTACCATAAAAATATTGTGCTTTTAAAAAAAAGTCATTAGAATACTCAATTTCTTCGCCATTTAGATACCTATTATTTTTTGAAATTGGTTATAGTTATCGCTCAGGCATTACCCCAGAATCGTTGTGGCACGAAATCGATACATCACTATGCGCTCGCGCAGATGGAGCGTTGCAGTTCAGGTGCGCTGCTCACGTTGTTTAAAAAGTATTACATTTTCACTTACTCCGATCGAAACATCTTTCAACTTATTACTTGACTTTAAGACGGAAAAATAAAAGTTATTTATCTATCTCTGTAATACTGACATGTTACGTGACGTTACGTATTACGTTCGCAGCCAAGCACCGATATGAGAGAAGCTGAACATTTAATATCAGATGATTTTCTGCCAGTTAGCTCGCCTTATTATTTTTAATTCACTTATTAGAAGATGGATGTTCAGAAAATGTGCGATTTCAAACTAATTAATTTTAAACTTTTAATTAANAATAATAAAATACGTTATTGCGCCGTAAAGGGTTAAGCGTTTCACAACCATGCGAATGTTTTATAACTTTTAATCGAAGTCTGTAATTATAGCGATTACGGAAATAATTTAATATTTCACAGATTTCATAATGTAATGCTACACGTTTTGTATGTTACTAATTTATGCAAAAATCATATCAAGAGGTTATAATTATGCCGTTATTCATTCGGTAACCTGCTAGGTATACAAGTATTCATGTAAAATATTTATAGAGATGCATGCATAAGTACTCGATACATTTGCATAAACGCATCCTGCTTGTGCCTGTTCGTCCGGTTGTACTGCATTAACTGCATTATCTACAGTTTTATGACTCTACCTTTCATGCACTTTTTATAGGAAAATATCTGTACATAAAGTACAGAATCTACGATGACAGATTATACAATAGTGTTACCAGTTTCTGTTGTTAGTTATCATGAATTTCTTAATGTGTAGCTGTATTATTTTTTAATTACGAGTACTTCACTCTATGATATTTAATATAATTAATGATGCTAATTATTTTTAGTAAAATTATTAGCACACCTACCGAAACACTAATGATATTTATGTTGTAGTTTTAGTCTAGTAATTAATTAGTGTTTCCTAATCTGCCATCACAGGTAATACAATTTGAAGTTAAGTCTAGCTATAGAATAGAGTAGAAAAAGTTTATTGGGCAGTAACAAATTAAAAAAAAAACGTTTAAAAAATCCCCAGTCTAGCTTTAAATAATTTGTATACGCATGTAACCAGTATAACACCGTCACCTCACTTACAACCGCAAGTCAGAATAAGTTGTACCTTATCGTCAAATTATATTCTGTTTTATGGCATAGTATGTTATGTTTAGCGAGATATAAGCAAGTCCAAAATGTCGCAATAATCTCTTACAGAATACAGAGATAATTAAAAAAACCGGCAGTTTATGCTGTAAATTTCCATAAGTATACCGAGTGTTACCATTTTAACTTATTGGATAAATGCATGAAGTAACACTATTATGGTGAAACAAGCTTTCGTAACCTGAGAACGTTCTACTTTCAACCGATATCCCAACAATGAATCAATTAAAATTTAATAAAGCCACACGACTTATGGGATAAAACCTCTTTACAGGTACTAAACATTTGAATGGGAAAAACAACGTTAATAAAGCCTATTTTCTTATGTAGATAATTGCACTTCTCTCTCTGTGGTATGTAGTATTAGTATGGATAAATAATAGAGTTTGGTGTGTATCAAAATCTGTTTTGATAAAAAAATTCTAATATTATGAATTAATACCACTAATACTATCCAAATATCATGTAATTCTGTCCAGGATGTTGATAAAAATATAATTGCGCGTAATTACAATGAAAGCACACGGTAGTGCACGGGCAAGTTTGGTCAGACGTAGGTAAATTGGCCGTATTAAGTAAGAAGAAAAAACTGGCATAGATTCTTTTCATATAGTATGAGTTTATAAGGTATCAAAAGATTATGAAAAGCACTATGTTAGTCCCTACGAGCTGAAAGTCATGTTTGGGACTCTACAATCTACATAGTCCAATATTTGTACGCTTACTTACTGTAGGCAGGATAATATTTGCCAAACGCAAAGATTTTAAGTGCTTTCTTACCTAAGATAATAATTATGTACTACCTATTTATGCATAAAGTCAGTGAATTGCTTTCAGCGTTCATGTAAGCAAACCCAATTAACGCCTTAATTGTAAAGGTTATTTAAAGTAAATTCGTATTATAACATAACAGCAAAATGTTCTTTTAGAATCAATCTTTACCTTGAGTTTAATTACTGAATTCCGAATAAAATCTTGGCCAATTCGAATGTGCTTTTGGTTAAGTGTTTATGTAGTCACTCGAAGAGAACACGCCAGACGTGAAAACATTAATTCATCGCTTAGACGGTTTTGAGCCATTCCCACCATTATGGTCTAATCTGTTACGTGGTAATTAAACCAAACTAAGTGGCGGCCAGCGGCCCTCAAACTTTAATGGCGCTGTCATCAAGACCATATTATTCTAATTATGCAAACAAAGCTGAGTTAGGAACTTAATGTATTAAATCACCGCTATATAATAAGTAATATTTCCTCTTTTATTACAAACATAATACAAACATATTACGTAATGTTCTGGGTAGACTAAAAAAATCCTGTGTGTGTGTGTAAATTGGTAATGCATGGCATTTGATAGAGCAGCCGATTTGATCTCTAATACTAAATACAAAATTGTGTGTTTTGTTTCTAATATTCTGTTCACGTAATGGAAATCGAAAACCGCAGAATGTGTTAATGCGCATATTACNAGTGCATAATAATGAATAATTAAATATGATATTTAATTACATGCAATTAAAGATTATGAAGTAAAAACATTATTAACCTAAATCATGCTATTAACATAACACAGTGGCTTGCGATACTTAATCGGTAACTGGTGCCAATTAATGTTGGCCACAAATATTTTTAACTCAGAATTTTTTTTAGTTACTTAACCATTCTGCGATCATATCACAAAATAATTATAAATCGCTCTAGCTAAATCCTGGCTAGCCTAGATCTCGCATGGGTCTACATTCTTGAAAGTAAAGAAAACTAGGTCTACCTATCAATCAATCGGAAGTTGCGAAATCTTAGACTCTACGACACACTGCACACAATGGCCGATGTCTTCAGGAGCACCGACACACTTGTCGAGGCTTTTCCAATTCCCACAGCCTCAACATAACTGCTTGCTAATTGGCTAAACAAACATCATAATTTAATGGATAATCACTGATACTCTTTAAGTAGGTACCCTTGTCATTGCATTTTTGTGGTCGTAGAAATAATAGTATTATTAATACGGCACATAACCTTACGATGCACACGTTCAAGTCTGTTCAAGGAATTGTGCTAATAAAGGATCATGTGTTACGTTCCTGTACATAACAAATAAAATACATTTCTTTTTATCTAGTATCAATAAGACTATTCTACTACAGTGAAAGCTATTCTACTAAGCTAACAGCTTGATTCTATAAATAAAATACCTAATAACCTTTTGAAAGGAGATTGAACAAAAGAAAGTCCATTTTGACTTTCTCTACAAAATCGCTATTTGATAGATTTGTCGATTATTTCACATCGCAATCATAATTAAATTATCCGCACTTGTAATTGTAGTAAGGGAGNCATATTACATGCAATTAAAGATTATGAAGTAAAAACATTATTAACCTAAATCATGCTATTAACATAACACAGTGGCTTGCGATACTTAATCGGTAACTGGTGCCAATTAATGTTGGCCACAAACATTTTTTACTCAGAATTTTTTTTGAGTTACTTAACTATTGGGCGATCATATCGCAAAATAATTATAAATCGGTCTAGCTAAATCCTGACTAGCCTAGATCTCCCATGGGTCTACATTCTTGAAAGTAAAGAAAACTAGGTCTACCTATCAATCAATCGGAATTTGCGGAATCTTAGACTCTACGACACACTCTGCACACAATGGTCGATGTCTTCAGGAGCACCGTCACACTTGTCGCGGCGTTTCCAATTCCCACAGCCTCAACATAACTACTTGCTAATTGGCTAAACAAACATCATAATTTATTTATTTATTTATTTAATAGGACAACCAACAAGACATACACTGGAAGACAATCAATATTTACAACGTATTTAACTTAATCTAAGTGCTGCCTTAATTATAGGTTGCCACGGCATGCAATAGTGGACTTATACATATACAATTAATATAATTAATATAATTTAATAGATAATCACTGATACTCTTTAAGTAGGTACCCTTGTCATTGCCTGCAATTGTTTGTGGTCGTAGAAATAATAGTATTATTATTAAGGCACATAACCTTACGATACACACGTCAAGGCTGTTCAAGGAATTGTGTTAATTAAGGATCATCAGTCTGTTACGTTTCCTGTACCTCATAAATAAAATGCATTTCTTTCTATCTAGTATCAATAAAAAATATTCTCCTACAGTGAAAGCCATTCATGATGTTTCACGACGAAGCTAACAGCTTGATTCTATAAATAAAATAATAACCTTTTGAAAGGAGATTGAACAAAAGAAAGTCAATTTTGACTTTCTCTACAAAATCGCGATTTGATAGATTTGTCGATTATTTCACATCGCAATCATAATTAAATTATCCGCACTTGTAATTGTAGTTTATGTTTGTTATAAGATATTGAAGGTCATCAATCAAATATGAAACTTGCGGTTATTTTAATATGTATTAGCACGTAATTCAAAATTTTTAGAAACTTGATAATGTGTAACAAGTGTCTTTGTTAAAATTCTTTAAAATTATCTACAGGACACCTAACAACTCCAATTTCCTTTTTCAAATAAGAGGAATAAGAGTATTCATAATACTTTGTAAGCAAAGTAGATGAATAGTTTTTCGTGCAGTTATCACAGAGGAAAGTATTTTCTCCCATTTCAGCCGCTCTACACTGGCACAATGATATAATCATAGTGAAATTCGCTGGCACCTTTGTCGATTAGGACAGACATGTATGACAAATGACGCCGATTTGTTTCGTGGTGGTAAATAGCCCCAACGGCCGGGCTAATGCTCAGTAATGACACCACGCTTGTTAGTGTGCATTGAACTGCGCGATGGAAAGCAATTGTTTTGAGCGGAAAAGTGGAAGAATGTTGCCGAAAGTAACGGAGGAATTTAATTGTACAACCACAGCACAGACAACTAAATATGGCCCATACGGCTCTAGATATAAAAACCACACAAACAACTGAAGATGCACGCGATGAGCAGTTTGCGAAAAAACACAGATAAAACTAGAAATATGCGGCCAACAATAAAACTTATTCAACTCTTGCTTTTGTAAAAAATCAAGCGTGCAATACCAGTGATGTTATGACTTTGATTGAAGTTATAAAATGTATTATGATAGTAAAAAGCAGCTCTTTAAAATACTGAAGTAAATAGTAAATTCAGTGATTTTATCGCCAGTATTTACGATATGCTTTCAGCTTCGGTTATTATTATCCGTCTTAATTGATTTTTTAATTATGCATGAATTTTTCATTACTATACAGATACTATCGAAGACATGATTTATGCAAAACAACATTTAAAAGCATTTTCAGCATTATTGAAACTTAACGATACAATAATCATATTTAAAAAAATCTTCAACAGAATCAACCGAACACAGGCCATTAAGATAAAGATCTATAAAGATCTCGATGAGCTGTATTAATGTTATTTGCAAGCCACTGATCTGAGTTTCATGACAAACTACAAGTTTCTAGTTCGACGCGATTTCTACAAAATTATGGCCTATGGCATTGTTTTCCCTTGTAAGAAAATGCGCTTAGAGGTAGGTGAAGCAACGGCTTGTAGCCTCTATATACTTAGGAATCGATACGATCGGTTTCTAATCAAACTCCCAAATGCACAATTCGTGTACTTAAATCGTGCTTGTGTTTATGAAAAATCTGTGTTACTTATATTTATTTTTCGTTTCGGTCTATTTCGGGTATTATTTGAGTTCTCATTGCTAGTGCATTACTTCATAAAGGCCATAAGCAATCAGTCTTATACAAGTAGTAGTACGTTACCTACTCATTCAAATAACATGCATCATTATACTACAAAAGGCCTTGCTTGTCTTTCGGTTGCTTAAGGCTCAAATGGGAAATATGTGGGAAAATATTTTCAAAGGTTTCTTCAACACATGATTCGTGTTTCACCGAATATGTGAGTAAATAATAGTAGTTAATAAGTAATTTTAATATTTGTAGGCGTCGTTACATTTTCTACAAAAAATTTTTGCCCAAAAACAGGGAAGAAATAAGTAACGGAGACAATATTCAACTGTTAAGGTTATTAAAATATGAGTCACCTATAAAAATCTTCACTTCGATAAACTCGTTGGTTGGCCTTTATCAATAAAAAGGAAGTAGGATTTACCTACATAGCGGACAATTAATACCGCCTGTTTGTTATTTTTTTGTAGTTTTACATTCAGTGGGTATTTGATCGCGGGCCCAAGGTCGCCTTTGTACAGCCTACGGCAGAAAGGAGGAGGTCAAGCGGCGACGGTCTCTAAAGATCAAGGTGGCTCTGATAGCATCGGGTGACGGCCGAATTGTATAACACGTTGAGGTTCCGTAGCAGTGTTGTTTGAATAGAAGATGTGCTGAATGACGCATTAACATGTACAACTTATTTTTCATTTGATTTGTGGCTGCTTGGGCTTGCTTATTACTTCAATCAATGAGGTAGAGCGAGCTTGCACCAGAAAGCACACTTACTTACTTCAAGCACACCATCGTAATTTGATCTGCAAGTGAATTAATTAATTGTAATGACAATAAAATGGAAAAGTATGCAACACAATAAGTAAGAAGCAGGTGATAGTAGCTTTATTTCTACACTAGCTTTCCGCCCGCGGCTTCGCACGCGTGAAATTTCGTTTGTCACAGATCGTCATAAATTATAGCCTATATGTTATACTGGATTATGAACAATAATACTGTAAAGTTTCATCAAAATCCGTTCAGTGGTTTTTGAGCCTATTCATTACAAACATACAAAAATAGGTACAAATCTTTTAAATAGGTAGGTTAAACTTTTACAACTGTTTGTCAGGTAGGCACTGCTTTATTACTGCAGCCTGTGTGCACCACACGCCATTTCAGATGGCACTGAGAATGACATCAACAAGAATATGACTTGAACGTATGGAAGTAACGTTAGTAACGCGCTTTTATAAAGATTCAACTTAGTTTAATTGAGTTTGCATTAAATTACCTTAATAATATGTACTCTATTACTCAGCTGATGCCTGTACTAGAAGACAAGTGAGGTTATTGGAGCATGCAAACTGTCATTGGGGTCACCACGATTTCATGGCAACCGCCGAAACTGCGAGAATCTAGCACAGATGGTGGATCACGAGGTAAATACAGCTGATAGTGATATGAACACTTAAGAAAACAAGCTCATATTCATTTAATAAACAGACACAGAACATGCAGTTTTAAGAACGTTAGTTAGGTTTGACTTGAATTTTAACTGTACAACTGACTTGTACTGTCTCTGGTATTATTTGCTAATATTCATTGCATTTACTGAATTGTATACCTAGTTAATAAGATAAGTTGAGACTTATTCTAATTATAATTTAATTATATTACGTCCATCTCGAAATATTTTCGTTAGTTATTAGTTAGAGATGTTACACTGTCATCGCAAATGGTGGATTTTTTTATAATTATATAACACCAACTTACGTTAACACAAGATCATAGAACAAGCACTTAAACGTGACGCACTTAATAAATGTGACGTAAGAACTTATAGGGGAGAGTTCGGTATATTGTACCGCCGGGTAAATTGTACCACCCTCATATTTCGTAAAGTATTTATTGAATGTCTGTAATTGTAACACTCAGCGATACACAACTAAAATCAATTAATATCGGCCATGTGGTTTTTGCCATGACAACAATCACGTGCGTTTTATTTTGAAAAGTATTTTTTCATTGTTTTCAAGTAACTTTTGACAATACATGTTTAGTTTGTAATTTTGTTAAATTTAATCACATGGTGTTTCTAAAATATTATTTAGAAGCGTAAATTAGTGTGGATTACAATTATTTGAAACATTTTTCGGTATTTATAAGCTATATTTTTTACCGATTTTTTAAAAGCACTATCACCTAGTCGGCTAAATTGTACCTCATCAAGTTGTATGGAACTTTACCAAAGGATTTTGAATTTTTTTTAGTAAATCATATTTTGAAGTAAAATAGCGTAGTTATGTTTGACTAACAATAAATGAAAGCAAAAGACTGGCAAAGTAGATTAGGTAGAAGTGTGCGTTACGATAATTGGAATTACAAAACTTGTACTCAAAATCGTGATAACGTGAAAAACAATATCGATTGTCTATGTTATTAACTACTGTTCCTTTTCGTTTCCTAATTTGTTAAGAATGTATCGTATAATATTTTGCCATAGTTTTTTTATAGGCTTGAAATTTATTGAAATCCAATTTAGTAACCCTGTGGTACAAATTATCGAACCGGTTGGCTAAATTGGACCGAAGCTCTGAACTCGTACTTTGTTGATTTGTGCTAAATATACAACAATCATGTTAATTAATACTTATGAAATAGTAAGTTGAATAATGTATCTTTTACTATATACTATGGACATTAGCAAAAACAAAAGAAAACTATGTGTAAAATGGGATTGAAAAAACTGGTCCAAATTAGCGGACTCTCCCTTAATGTTTAATAACATTAACACGTCGTTAATTCATCTCTTTACTTTACTCATGATGTTTATACATCTAATGGTAAACCAATCACTATAAATAGCTATGTAATGGTATCTGCAATTACAAAATCTAATCAATTTCTAGTTATAAAGATCATTGGAAAGTGACTAAATGTATTCAAATTCAATATTCGATAAAATCATCATTAATATTCATGATAATAATAACTCCGATAGTGGGAATGTATTCTGGGTAGTTAGTTACATTATATTTTCTAATCAATAAAATATGAAGTTATTAACATCTGCCTAAGATTAATTGGAAAATAATAGACAGTAAAAAAAGTACAATAGAATGATCTAACTCGTAGAGAATGAGAAGAACCCTATCTTGCTGACTCTCAATTATTTAATTAAACGGCGAATCAATTAGAAACAACTGATAGTTACGACTTACATCCGTAACTATAAAACATATTGTTTAAACGACTGATTACGTATAGGTACTCGTAGTTCCGAAAGCTTCAGAAGATGATGTGATGAAACTCAATACCAATTTCCTAGTCTAGAGGCTCAGTTCAGCTGTTTTTCAGCCATTTAAGGCACTTTTCAGGAAATGATTTTTAGATAGGTGATGTGGAAGTTTGAAGAGCTTTTCCTGAAACCTGTTCTCTCCAGAATTTGCAATTGTTACTTAGACCTGTGCCTTTATATTTTTATGGGGCAATAGGTGGATTCAAGTCCATACTTAATTCTGAGGCCCCACAAATTGATTACAATAGCATTTTTGTGCTAATTAGTGGGTCACGAAAACCGTCGCGTATTGGTAACATGTTCAGCTCTGTAGAAGGCTAACCTACAAAATTGTATAACTTTATGTAAATAGTGTTGATAAAGCTTGATGCAATTGAGTTCGATTAAATTATATAAAGACATTTATTTTGTTGCCGCTAAATTCGTTCATTAATTTGATATACAGGGTGTCTCAAAATTAGCACGTCACTCGGACACCAGATGACATTATATGATGCGTCTTAGGCCCAGCTACCTCCAGGGTCAGTACCATATATAAAGATTACAACGTTTTTAAATATTTTTTCAACAAACAATGGAGTACCTTGGTAAGTTCCTTGACCAGAAAATCGCAATCGTTTTGTTATAGAAATGAAGCAAATTACATTTTATGAGAGGTAACAGAGAAAAGCATTATCTACGAGCGGATTGCGTGATGCATGATTCCTTTGCACCGGTTTAATAGACATCTTATCGATGCTAACGTACCTTTCTTTTCGTATTGAAATTTCGCAATGTGGTCACGCGCTCGAAAAGTTGCAAGAGCAGTGTAAATGTTTTCCCACGTGCGCAATTTGGTTGGTAAATAAACAAGGTGTGATAGTGTTATCTGAGTGCGGCGGGCCTGGTGGTAGGAGGGGCAGGTCCCGTTGCGGCGCGGGCCGGCCGCTCGGCCACAGCTGATTTCACATGTACTCTGCCGCGCCGCGGTGTCACACGCCCGTCCGCGCTCGCCTTCGGAAAATGCCGGTTGTCTTGTGTCAATGAAAACACGTGAATGTGACTTTGGACTATCGTAACCTGTTGGAAACTGTACAGTTAAACATCCAGACTTAGCTGGTAAGTCAACCATGTTTCTAGCATAAGTTTCTAATAGCGTATGGATATTAGCAATAACTGGTGAACCGGTTAGACTGAATAAGTAGGTAAAAGTAATTAGCATGCAAGGTAGAAAGATGCTGTTTCGAATGAATAATTTTATATTACGTTAAATGTTGAGTAGCTCTTAGATATTCGATAAAATAATTAAATATTTCCTGGATTAAGGTATAAAGATTTGGATTATCAAATAAAGATAAATTAGGTATTATTACATTTTTATATGATCCTGACGTTATACTCGTAATCCATTATAAATCAAGTTTTCGATAAGTAGCTATTTTTATAATAAATATCGTAAACAGAATTGCTTTGTTTTGCGAGTTAGGTATTGATTAGGTTTTTAAATAAATTGCATGAATATTGTCCATTTAATTAATGGCAAAAAGTCTCAAATAAACACGAATTTTGATGCCTTCGAAATTAATTATAGATGTTAATTTAACACTGAATAGGTAATAAATAAAAGAAAGTCAGAATGCACATAATGATCCGAGAAAACTTTTCAGTAGTTACGAAACTTTCGAACTTGTAAAGTTTTATCTAATCGTTCCCATTCTTTTCGAACAAATAATCATGTTAAGGCAGTTAATGAACCATGTAATTAGAAGATAATTAGCTATTAATTGTGCATAATATTATGTATGGCTATTAAAACTCCAATCAGTTCCCAAACTACTTATGCATGTAGCCAATAACAATATGTAACCAAAACTTTTCACTAAAACTTATTACGCGTATTAATAAAAAGCCTTGATTGTTAATCTGAAGATCTTAATAATTTGTGTAACCTTGACATATGAAGTAATTAGCGACATTGTACGAGGTACCCGATGCGAATCATCGCGATGCATACTGCGGTGCTGCGGTCGTGTGTTGTGGCGGTGTTGTTGCCGTTAGCCGATGCACCGGTGTGCGTGCGCGCCGTCTGTTCTTATACAGGCTGTATATTGTTGAATTCTCAGTTTTGACAAGTGTAAGAGACACAATAACATCGCTCACAGTACCTACATAATAAAAGAAGGAGTATTGATCATAATAATCATAATATCTTTATTGCTTCATGTGGTATTGATCGTTTCAAGCTAGGCATATTAGGTATAACCCTCATTTCAGCTATTGGACGTATAATGAACATAGGCTTTCCTAAACAACTGTGTAAGACATGTCTACACAGATGCAACACAAAGCTCAATCGGTCTACGATAATTTTAAATCTAGATATCGTATCAATCCCCATATTTTTTATCAGATATTAACCCACATAAGTCACTCCCTTCACAATCAATATTGGCAGTATTGGCACATGTTCGATTTGGTATTTAACTGTTGCGTGCGTAAATGTCTTTCCTGACTTTACGCAACGATTTTTTGCATAAACATTCAACCCGCAATTCAAATATTTGATAAGAATTGTAAATTTTAAATGGTTGAAGTGTTTTATTTTTATACACAGTTAATATATTAATATCAAGTGAGTTGGTTTAGAAAACGGGTTTGAAACGGTCATAAACGGCGCAGTCGCATGAGGCCTTAATCGTTTGGTTTATGCAAACGGACATGCGCGTGAAAGATTCAGACGAATGGTATAAATTATCCGGCAATGAGCGATGTTTCCCCGCCTATTAGACTTAACAATAGTCCTCATGTTAAATTAACCGTTTTCCAAGAAAAGTTATTGAAAAGAAAAATCTTTCCATTTACTGACACATTTCCGATTTCCTGATTGTAAGTATCATCAGTATCATTCATAAATGTGTCATAATAACGTACCTAAAGCGATAAAAGTACGAGTAATTTATTTACCTTATTCATATATTATATTTTATTATTAAATGCCTAAAACCGATTACACACGGTCTAATAGTTTTATCACAGAATAGATAATATTTTTATCTAGTAGTTGCGGAACGAGTCATTATTTACATATTCGGATAACGCATTATCTTTCTAATACCATAGCTTTTGCCATGGATGTTCTTATCTCAGAGTAAATAGCAACAGCTAGGCGTCACGTATATTCAGGGCCATGTTCCATATTTTTATAAATAAGCAATTCAGCAGTCGTGCACGTCAATCAAGGCAAATGCAGTTTCAAGAACTTGAAGGTGCGGTTTTTAAAACACAGACTTTGATAAATCACAACTTCACGTGACTGCAAATCTAGGTATCTGATAGGTATATCTGCAGCTACAGCCATACGTCCAATTGAGAAAATCTACATTTCAATTTGTACAATAAAATATCTATTTAAATTAGTTCATCGAATTATACAACATCCTGTACATACTCGTAGAGTTTGCTCGGCTGCTTTTGGATCACTAAGCTCGAACGCTTGCGCCGATACAACTGAATGCTTATTTTGTTTTTTATCCTCGCCGATCGCACCTTACCATACGTGGGAAGCTTTGAACATTCTTTGCTGCGTATTGTGTCTGTTTTCACAAGATTTCCTATAGCACACACGGAATTGGCCGATAACCTGACACATTAACTGCATATGAGACACGCTCTCACTAACAAAAAACATTGAGTGTGTAATTTATTCTGTATGCGTTGCATGTGTGAAATACATGCCTTATCCATTAGTCTTCTTGACACTCTGACTTGTTTAAATCCTTGTTTCAAAATAATTCAAAAACGTGTGAAAAGTTTGAGACCTCAAAGGTCTAGTCTGGTGATGTACGAGTATGAATGACCTGTGAAAGTGGTACAAACAAACACCTGCTTTCACTTTTCATGATACCTACTATTAATACTACTACAAGAAATAATTTATTTAAGTATCAATCGCATTGCGTAATTAAAACGACGATTACAAACGCATTATGGCAAAAGTCGATTTATCTACGTTCAATGTTTACTTAGGTACGACGTCTTACTTTATGTCGTAACCGTATCAAAAAGCGATTTACGTAAAATAAATGGCAGACTTGACGAGACAAGCAAGAAACATTAGAGACGCTCCGTGGCCGCAGCAGCTGCGCCTGCGACTCTTCCGGATCTAATTGCCGAATGACCATTTTACTGCTCGTTCCGTGACATGATGACTTTAAAACTTCCAGCATTTTATTATTTGTGCATTTATTTTAAAAGAATGCACTTTCAGCTTAAAAAGAAAACACTGGTAAACTCAGGCTTTAACTGTGAGCACGACAGGTTTTTATTATGGCATCTAAAAATAAATCGTAACAACTGCACTGGTAGATTGATATCTTTTGAATGTACAAGTTGGGAACACGTATGCTTGTTTATTAATATCGCGTTTTAGCTAACGCTATCTATAAATTTTGAAATAGCGTGTAGATAATCATGAATGATTGTTTAAGTATTATCGGTCAAATATAAAAAGTTTTCAAGTTTTTACCTCTAGTTCACTTTGTTTTAATGTTCCATAGAAATATTTAGTGGTGTGCGCTTGCATTCAACGTTCCGTTTAATACTTCTGCATAATCGGGCGGTTATTCATCGGGCATTGGACGCGGTCGAAGCGTTTCGTTCCACGGCGATACGTCACGGCAGTTGTCAATCAGAGCGTCGAGATGCGCTTGCGCATCGCACGATATCGACCCCGTTAAGATAAAATCAGATTCATTTCTGTTTTTTCATTCAGCATCTTTCAATCAAAATGAAACTACTGCAAATGATATATGTCAATCTACCTTATTAGATTTCGGTATTAAAGTGAGCATTCACACGAGTCAACTGCCTTTATCTGCATTGGCATTTGGCCCATCAGTTTCACTCCCGCCCTCCTCGATATCAATCGCATTTTGTTCGCAATGTTGAAATGCACCGACTCTATCTAGCTCGTAATGTCTACCCGCGTTTGTTGGATTACATTTTTTGCAATGAAATATTAGCATTCTCAAATCAGCGTGAAATTGAGCATTGTGTAGGTACACTTAGTTTCAGCTCACTCACAGCCATGTGGTGTAATTTTCGTTGTAACATATTAACGCAACGGCAGCTTGGGAGTCAGACGTTCTATCCAACTATGCTTCATGAGACGAGTTATAAAGTTAGAGGCTGATAAGCCCAGTGCAACAAAATTAAGGTTAATGTTAGTTCCCACGTGACTGTCATAGAAACGTGAATATGTAATGGTCTTGCTTTCCTCTGAACACTTCATCCAAGTCATTGGGAACGCATAGAAGATGTTTTTGACTAATCACTGCGTCATTAAGGTTTTTATTTGCAGTACCCTTTCAATGAATTGGCATAAGCTGAGCTTACATTTAGCTTTGATCAATAATAGAGTGGTAGTAATTGTTAGGAGTTAAACCATACCTCCGTGATCTAGTGGTGGGAGAGTTTGAATTTCTTGATCCGTTTGATTCTCAGGGGGTACATAAAAAAATGACAAAGTTTCCATATTATATTTGGTCAGAAGAAGTAGTAAAAAATAATGGGTTTTAATTTGAATAAGTACTTTACAGTTATATAATTTGCATAAGAAGTTAGTATATAACAGTTTCGTCAAGAAAATGTGGCAATTATGTAACTCGCACCTCTTTTTGGAGTATTTCGCATTCATAGGTTCAGATGTCGCGATGTTTGCGCATCTTAACACCAACATATTAACTATGCGTGAATTTTGTGTGTAGGGTTCAGTATGTGTGACACCAGTAATATACTACCATTGCCTCATTACTCTGCTTTGAAATAGGCATGTTTTGTATGACATTGCCACATAATGAGAGGTATTTGGTAATTACTGTCAGCTTTTTGTGAACAGCACCAACACATGCCAGTAATGATGACATACATCATTTTACGAGCATATTGCTTAACAAATTAATTAGGTTCGTGATTGAAGATCATCGTGATCTTGGTTTAAGAAGCATAAAGACAGCTAGGTTGTTTCACTTTTACGCGTTTTTATTTGGATTAAAAAGCAACATAATATATCGTAGCGTAGACGATTCAGTTCATTGCAAAAAGCCGATTACGAACCAATTGACTCATCAGAATCAATTGATGAGACCAATAATTGACGTTGCAGCTGTGACTCATACACAAGCTGGATTGGCTTAAGAGCCATNGATACAGGACTTTGAAAATGAGTCTGCGGCAATTTTTTCGTAAAATGGTTGTGGGAGATGGGGCACTGTGAATTAAGCAAAAGAGTTTTAGTAAATCCGTTTCATTAATGGTCAACAACAAGGATCGACCTATCTTTCGCAGTTATTAAATAATCTCTGGGTGTTGCTTAAGATAGTAATTCATGCTTCCAAAATCTTAGAAATTCGCACGAAAATGTAAAATGGCTCTTAAGACAACATAAACCTACACGTTTTTATTGAAAGTTATTTTGACGTTCTGTATTAGTACTAGTAATACTTCGTACCAAAGAAACAATTTTATAAGGACGTAATCACACACATAAATAAAGAAAAGCACAACCCAAAATAATCCAAAATCGATTACGATTGTTGGAATGTGCGTAAACAAGTTGATGTGTAAAAAGAAGAATTTTGAGTTGCACTGCTCTTTAACTAGGTGTGCTTTATGTGTTCCTTAGATGACAGTTATTTCATCCATAAATGCTCCACAGTTTCCGTGACCGTATGTAGTATCGACGCGTCATGGTTTATAATTCATGGAGCCGAAGCCATTGTCAGGTCATTGTGCTGACGCGGGCAATCAGCGGCAACTGGCCCACAATACGAGCTAAATGTGCTCAATGGACTGATACTGTGACACCGTTGCGTCGCGTGCTGAGCCCTTAATAATCGACAGGTAGTTTTATGGCAGATGAGCACGTCAAAGTTCTATTTATGGGTAGTACCTACACCTACCTGCAGTTATGTCGTTCAATTATCAGATTTTATTGTTCTTTGGTCTTACGAATAATGTAGGTATAAATTCAGTTTTTATACTTAAACACGTAACGAAGATATTGTGACTTTTCCAAAGTGGGCTTTAAACTGCGTTATTGTCATAGATAGCTGTTAAACTTGTAAGAATAGAATGCCCTTTTAAAGCGATGGATTTTGTACGCTCTCTTTTTGGATGAATCTGAGCCACAAAGTTGTGATTTATGATTTGACACATTTTTCGGCTTTGGTAGAGATCGTGCCAAACCTTATTTTTACGTTTTTAGTGTTAATATTCTGTTTGCGTGATATTTATGTAATAGTACAACTGAACATATGTTTTTATAGAGTATAATTTGTTTTTGGGTAATGTTAAATTAGTTTGATGACCTTGTACCTACCGTGCGAAATTATTCGTAATTGCAGTCACATGTAGATTGTTTTAAATATGCAAAACATTGCAAATGACAACTGTTTTATGTCATTATATTATGTGAAACATGTTGTTTGTATGCGGGAGTTATATCAAAACCCAGAAGCAATCAGAGTGCGGTTACGTTAATGCCTACCTACGGGGAAATCATAATCTAACACATTTTCGATGAATTTCCTTCCACGTGATACCTAATACATCGTTTAGTACTATAATAATATTATGAAGATTAATCACTTACTTACGATACTATTAGTAAAAGATATAAACTTATACATATAATAAAGTTTACATTCTGACTAACGGCAATTCTTGACAGGAGTTATCGTAGTTATTTTTACCAAATTACTTTAATGAATTATTTTTACAAAATAAATAAGAGCTCTACATTTTAGAGACTTCCGAGTATAAATATACTATGAATAAGTTTTTATAAAAGAGACTTTAATTGAAAGTGTGTAGGTAGAGTCCTAGCAATTTGAAATTTTACTACTTACAAATTAAAACTTTAGAATACATTAAATGCATAATATTATTTATGAGTAAATACAAATGTGCTAAGCCTACCTGGGCATATAAATATTGTCTTATAGGACTTCTCTAAGCATCTAATATCCAGAGGACATTAACATAATAATATACACATGCAATCGGAATAAATGAACCCAGCTGGGTGTTCGGGTTTTGCAACGTCGCCGGATGAGTGGCGCGGCATGCACTGAATACTGCGGAACAATAACCAAACAGTCGGATCGCTGACGTTCGTTTCTCTACGACACAGATCGAAGTCCAGTTTTTTGATTCACTGTCACTGAGTTAGTAGTGGAACTGTGGAAATCAACACAGCGAGAAGTAAGACAAATCTGTGTTAAACACGACAACGGATGAAGCATTGTCGTACATTTGATTTTTAATTAAATATTGATTTGGCTTGTCTCTATTTATAACTGAATTTTCGAATTAAGATTCAGTTTGTCTACCTATTTTATTAACCGAAGAATGCGGTACATCACATAATTTAGTTACCGAGTACGAGTCGATGCACAAGGATAAGTATTTCCTTTACAAATAAAAAGTAAGACTGTATAAGGATAAAGTAATACTTATTAAGTATTTCATCATCAACTTTGTCATCCTGCCAATCTTTATCCTGTCATGATAAACAGCAGTATTTCGGTTAACAGCATTTCGGTATGTAGAGTTCCTATTTAAAATATTCAAAAGAAACCAGGCTATTATCGAGACTGGTCTTTCACTTTGAAATACAAATAAGTGCATTGAGTTGCATTATGTATTTACCATTGTTCTTACAAATTACGGCCTTATTTAGTCTTTGCATGCCGCGACTATCTTTCCGAAACAACGTTTTCCTTTTAAGTGGATTATAATCGATCGGTCTCTTGCAGCTCGACGCCGGAACTTTTTCTTTTATATTTCTTTATCTTGTATAATATGAGTATTAGCATATTAATTAAGTTGTATAAACTAATGAGGTCTTAATTACTTTTTTAATTAATGAACCACACATTTGGTAGAATATTGGCGGAAATGTGTCAACTGTATTAACATTTTGCAAGATGCTGTATTCGGCAAGTACCTACATTAATTTAAAGTTTGGCATTTACTCGTAATGTTTTATTTTTTAATTAAATTTAGTACAAAATAGAAAGAATTAAAAAATATTAATAAATAACAAACAACCGTGTTTTAATTTAAAAGAAATTTTCATTTGTTTTTCTTTTCGCTGTAATAAAAAGATATCAATAACTTCAATATTATGAAGTGCTGTTCCATTTTTGCAGGACTATAAACTGATGAACGCAATTTCCAGAAACGGCAAATAATATGTCCTTTATTGTCTTAGACAAGGACTACCAAAATAGCATTGTTCTTGAGTGTCATTGAGCAGACGACCTATTTTATTTTGGTCATGATGACTCATTTAATTAAAGTTTCTAAAGAAGTTATTTGTACAACAACAAATTCTATTTGTAATAGTAACAACACAACTATTTTCTCCCAATTTTTTTTAGGGAAAACTGCACATAAAATGATTTTACGACAGCTGAGCTTTAGCTACATGCATTCTTTTATTAAAGCAAAATATTGCTGAATACTAAAGAGTGATCCAGTAATATTTATAATTAATATTTGATTGCAATTATATTTATGACTGTTTTAATTACGTAGATATTATAAATTGCTAGAAATGTTAATTGACAGGTTTCAGTGTGAATTCGTCTCAAATGAAATAGCCAGGTTTATTTTCACAATCGTCTTGTTGTAAGAAATAAATTAATTATTAATAGGAACACGTGCCACGTGCTGCCAGTCCTGAAGGTGAGGGACGGGGATTAGCCTCGCTCGTGACATTGAAGGCTAAACTTAGGGTTGGCAGAAATGTTAGTTTAAGTATTTGAATTAACGCAACGCATGTTAGTGTAGGTCAATAAGTTTAGAATAAATACACGCATCGACCCGAAGTAGTTGCTATTTCATTACTAATAATTTCTAACCATACCTACACGCGTAATTTCCTACAATTAAGAATTATACATATTGAAAATCCCATACAAATGAGTATAAGGTCAAGGAAAACCCCAAATCTTTATCGTATTAGAACACGATATATTTAATTTCTTAAAATATTTAAAACTATTTCGGCATTAACTACCTAAGGCCTTTTATAATAACATAGCTTTTGCCCGCGGCTTCACCCGCGTGTAATTTATTTTGTTACAGATCGTCATAAATATTAGCCTATATTATGTTACTGTAGGTTGTAAACATTATTACTGTAACGTTTCATCAAAATCCGTTCAGTAGTTTTTGCGTGAAAGGGTAACAAACATCCACACAAACTTTCGCATTTATAATATTAGTAAGATATCAGTAAGATTATTATGTTGTCGACTCACTTATTTCAACTTATGTGATATTTATTAATAGTTTTTCTAATCTACGTATTTTAAGTTAATACGAGGACGGAGACATCTACAAAAAATGAAAAAAACAAGCAAGTGTTATCTGCCCTTATCTACAGTTAAGAACCATAATACCATTGTGCCAACCCTGCCCAAAGGCTTCGCGTGATGTGCATGTAATTGGGGAAACCATTTCAGTTCTGTAAAAATGTCGAGTGAGGTTTTGACTACGCAGTAATCCTTTGACAATTTATACCTGCCGGTCACACGACGTGGTTTAAACGGGACATAAAAAGATTTTTCACAAAAAAGTTTTTTGGTGAATTTAGTAAATGGATCGTGGTAATACACAGAGCTACACAAAGAAAAATTTTTAGAACTAGTGAAAGCAACCAAATAAAGACCTACTGTCCTGTGAGTATGCAAAACTAAATAAAGCATAAAGTTTTTCGTAAACATTTATGCGCATTTACCTAAGTATTTTTCAAATTTTATTACTGACCTTTGACATTTCGGCCGTATTTGCAAGGTTGCTTGCTTAACAAGGCACATTTCTTGATTTATACGCACTAATCAATTGGTCGTGGTGTAACATTTTAGCAAGACAACAGCCTTCGCTTCAAAATAAATACAATTTGAAGGTGTACTTACTGTATGCGTATTAAATTCAAAATAAGCTGATGTAGAGTCGTTTATGAGATATATACTAAGATCTGTAATATTGAAACTAAAGTTCGAAACGATTGAAAGTTATACTTATGTAATATTACGACACTAAAAGTACGCTGAATTTATCACATTTATGTGTTTGTTTTAAATAAATAATTATTATGTATAGGCCTCTATCATGAGGTGTTGAGAACAGAACTGTAATTTATCGGAGATACTAACTCAAATTAAGCGTAATCACCTCTGTGCTTCATAATTACGTGTTATATACACGTAATAAACATATCATAAAGTAGAAAGTCTTGACTGCCGGTATAAACTATCAACATTAGCAGTCCTACCTTAATAGACTCCAGACAAAAACGGTTGGAGTGGCAATAAAGGCGTGTAGGATCCACTCTATCAATGTGTGAAACTCAAAAAAGTGTAACAATGGGCATACTCATTTGAATATATGGTCTCGCAGACCAACCGGCCTAATAGACTGCTCGTTTTGTTAACTTATTGTGCACTTTTCGAATACCCCCGATCGGTAACTCCATTATAAGTGTGAATTTAAGATCGGAAAGTAGATCATCTAATACCTTTCTAATATTTGTCGAATTAGGTAAAATATCAGATCAATAATTGAAAAAATTCTCGTCACGAGTTCTTTACTTATTTCTGTATCTTTTGTAAAAATACCTGTTTGTATTAATATTACAAAAAGCTGTGGTTTTCTGAATAAAGGAAAATAAAATTGGGATCCAATTAATAGCTGCCAGTAAAACAAATAAGTTTTACATAAAAGTAACTAAAACAATCGCCTACACAAACTGACTCTCTCTGGCGTCTATACAGCTAAGTTCTCTATAGCAACAATAGACGTCCTCATTTGAATAGGTAGGACGCATAATCATGCACTGCTGCAATGGGATCTGCGCTTGATCGAACCTCTGTTGCCCAATAACCTGGTAAATCATCGATCTGCCGGTCAATTTACAATAATGGAACATGTCCGCATGTGAATAAGTAGGCTTTGTATTGAATAGATTTTGTTTTATCAACCGACTTCAAAAAAGGAGGAGGTTCTCAATTCGACCCGTATGTTTTTTTTTCTATGTTTGTTACGCGATAACTCCGCCAACAATTATAAACCGATTTGAACAAATCTTTTTTCGGCGTATAGGTAATACCTCAAGGGTGGTCCCATTTAAATTTAATAATAGAAAAAACAACCCCCAAGGGTGGAAAATTGGGGATGAACTTTTTTATACGCAATATCTCCGCCGATTATAAATCAATTTGAACGATTATTTTTTTGTTGAATAGGTATTATAAAAAGGGTGGTTTCATGCGAATTTGAAGAAAATATTTCACCCCCAAGGGTGGAAAATAGGGGATGAACTTTTTTATACGCAATATTTTTAATTTTTAGTTTTTTTTTGTGTTCCTGCATTTGAAGTCGGTTTTTTTTTTAAGTTAATATTTAGTAGGTTTCTGAAACACGCAATAAGTGTATCTATGACGTAAAGACAGATTTTTGCATATTACTGATCAGACAGGTAATGTTATTCTTATTCACATCATAATGTTGTATAATTTATAATGAATATGTCCAAGGCCCGTATTCATATTAATTGACGGAGACGGACAATGATTGACGCGATAATGAATGAATTAACGATTTTAAATTTTCGTATTCTTTGGTGCAATCAAATAATGAAATCTAAAGTGTAGGCATACTGAATGAAAAATGCGGGGTTGCTTTACGATCAATCAATATTCATAATTGACTTGCCTTAATATCGTTATTACTGGCAAAATGCTTTCAGCTGATTATATTAATATTATAATAGCATTCATTAATAATAAGTTGGCTCCGTAATCCATTTACATAAGCCATTACTCGTAACAATTTATTCAATTACTTACAGACAGAATTGCAGTGGAAAGAGCCAATTGAGTGAAGTGGTGAAAACTTGTATTCCTGCATTGCCTAAAAGTAATCGATATTACATGATACAGTTCTTAAAACATTTAAAGTAGGTAGATGACCTCATTCAATCATTATAATACTGACCAACAAATACTAAAAGTAGGTTTGCCTTTATCAGAGTAGGTAAGTGAGCAAACTGTACGGTTTTGGCGGAAGGAAAGTGGACATTCGATACCTTGTTTTTTCATCGTTTTTGGGGTCTGAGGCAACTTGAGCACGTAATTGAGACTTACGTCCTCATTTCGGTGGTAATGAAATATTTGCGTGACTCATTTTATAAAGCGGCTGGTTGTTATAAATCAATTAAGTTGTTGTAGAGTCACTAGTTGTGTTGTGTTTCACAAATCATTGTTTTTGATTATTTCAAGAATGGTAACATAGACTTGTATCAATTTTATAAATACATAGCGGGCATGTTTCTTAGTACACAGGTGCGCGGGCGTGCCGGACTCACCGTTACTAATGATCGATTCACAACGGGTATGCCGGCTAATAAGCATAACAAGGCAATCTATACACGATAAGATAAATCGGCTGAATGTCGATGCCACCAGACAACCAGTCTGAGCGATGAATTTCCTTATAAATCATACGTACTCATCTCTTGCGTGTAAACTAATCATCGCCTTTGATGCACCTCTGTATTATAACTACTATTTAATCAATAAACCTATGTGATGGATTTATAACCTAATAACACCATCAATTATAACATTTTACCTGTTTAACTACAAACTTTTCAAGTGATGAGGTAGGTACAAATGACNTAAATGATGGCACGTCATACTAAACACTGTAGGATCTTACTTATGTATGAAATGTAGAGTTCGAGCACGTCCGAGTCGTCTGCGACTTCTGCGAGTCACTTACAAGTGAACGACCTTTTCTTAGTGAAGAAGTAAATAACAATATTGGGCGAAGTTTGACCCACATTAAAAATGCGTGTCTTCTCAAGCATAGAGTTGTTTATAGTAGCAAAGGTTTGTATTCCCTTAGCGATATCGTAACAAAAAGCGCGTCGATCGCGATCAATTTGACAAATTGATTTATTCTGCTAATTGAAAGGCATTATTTACCCTTGATTGCGACTAGAAAGTGTTGCTTTCTACTGGTGGCAACAATAATCCGCACTTCACGTTTATTTTGAAGTCTTCATCGCGCTCCAGTCGGCACGGCTAGTGAGTCTTTTGTCATTTTACGACTCTATCTAAAGACAAACAATGATTAATCGCTTTCGAAAGCGAATCTAAACTATGTTTTGATCTATAAATAGAATATTCATGCAGAGCTATTAATGAATAGAGAACTATGTACTAAGTTAAATTTTACAGTGTGTACAGTTAAGCGTCTTCGCCTACCCTGGATAGATTTATAATGTTACTCATTGATGTAAGAAAATGCAGTAAGGGTTCGGACAAACCAACGCGATCACACCGCGATCAGCCGGCGTGCAGCGATGGCGACCAGACCAAAATGCATTGATCGCCATCGCTGCACGCCGGTTGATCGCGTTGGTTTGGCCGAACCTTAAGAAGACACTAAATTAAGAACTTAGTCACTTGAATTTTTGTCAATTTGCGACATACTTGCGGAAAGCTTTTTACCTTCCGTGCTAGGCGTAACTGTGTTACGGCATGGTAAGAATCTCACCCTACAAATACCAACAGTAACTGTAAATGACATAAAGTCTTTTTTGCAATATTAAGGCTACATCACAGACCCGGTAGCATTATTTGAGGATTGAAAATATTTTAAAAGAGTTCTTATTTAATTACCGAGCCAATAATAAAAATGCTCGAGACTGCCAAGCCGTGCAGTTAATTGGGTACGTATGTGGCACACCCACCTATAATTTGCAAGAATTTTCTATTTCACGCAACTGAAGTATAAAAATCGATTAGGAAATACACATACAGAAGTTATTTTAAACACGTGGGTTGTTAAAATAAATACATTTTCAGTTACGTACTTCCTGAAAAATAAAGATCTTTAAACATAAGTAAGTAGGTGTTTGACAAAATCACTAAGCAATTGAAAAAATCCGAAAGCATTAAATTGTTTATCCTACAGCAAGATTCAATTTCACATAATTAAATTAATCACAAAAAATAACTAATTAATCAGTCAATAATTTTGACATCCTTAATTTGAATTTTCGAGTTTAATCGCCGCGATCATTTAAATACTACCCATAGGTAAGTAAAGTAATTTATAAACAGAATAACAGCTAATCGTTCTCAGAAATGCAAAATGTATGACTTGCATGTGATATAAATGGCTTACATATGTAAAAGTTATAATTATACACCGTTGTCTATTTTCACCTTGCCTTTTGTGTTGTTCTCCACTCGCGCATGCAATATTTCGCTCAAGTCAGCACTTTGCGGGCTTGAATTCCTAAGTAGAGAATACAGCGAGCGGCCGTCTGCCCCGGCGGCCCTGGGCTGCATTAGCGCCTCCACTAATGCTATGAAAGGATTGCATCGCCACGTAAGGTTTCCGTTTACCAACATATTGAATCAAGCTTGTAAGTCCGTTGTCTTACACACCATAAGCATATTTGCCTAAAACCCAGCCATATCTAATAATAGTTACGCGAATAAAAATCGAAAGCGCACGCAAGGTGAACTTTTACTCTTCAAACTCACAAAAAATATCGGCCGGAATCCGAACGTCTCGAATCACAACAAATATTGGCGGCTTCTTAACGCTTTCGCCATTTCTCTCGTATTATAAGTGTAAAATTGATTACTGACACCATAAAAGAAATGGTGGTTCACCAATGGTCTCGCTATCTAAGTTATTACCGGTGATTCTTTAAATTGCCTATTGGTGCTCAGCGCTGAAGGTTGGCTCACCGCGAGAGAATAGCGCCTATTACTTGCTTTATGCGTCATTAAATTAACACTTTGCAGTCGTGTTCCTCATCTACATTGTCTTATTCTAATTACCAGTCACAGCATGACCTTGAAAAGAGATTCAACACATGCTATATCAAATTTAATTATGTGTGCATAAAATAAAAATACAACCGGAAACATTAAAGAACACAATGCACCTACTACAATCCTGGGAAAACATTTGCATGACAACCATGTGAAAGAAACCCCGCTTGAAACACTTTGAGCTACGAAGATCTTTTAAAGCTACTTGAAATTCCTTTATTTATCTTTCATCGCTACTATAATTAAAAGTCATGGACTAGATTTGACCAAGATTGAGAGTAAATTGTTATTGTTAACTCGCAGGAACGGAGAAAGACAATAGCTTAATGTACGTACAGCAGTGCACACGTAATAAATGAGACTGGCTGGGTTACAATGTAGCTAATTTCCTATTTATTTAGTCACACATAATACTTGGCTTCTAACATTTCACATGTCCGCGAATTCGATGACGAGGAAATATTGAATGACTCATGGACGCTCCGATAAACAACATTAATTCTACCAAATCCGGTCCCCGTTTACTGTTAGAATCGTCAATATCTAATATTTGCACGATGCAAAAATTAATCTGATGATTCATTGCAATTTGAGAATCGATACTTTTTATGTAGTAATGGATTGGGTATTAATTTAAATGGTAATCTCGTCCAATAGGTACACCTGTAAATTAAGTGGTTATAAATTACGAACCAAAGTAGCGGCTTACTCTATCAACCGTGAAGTGGATTCCGAGGAGAACATGTAAATGGTGTTTAACTAAATTTGCTCTGAATATGTAAACGGTGTATAATTTTGTGATTCTTTAATTATAGCGATGTTAATGTTTCAATGTTTGTGAGCCGCTGAGACAGTTATTAGAGGTGATCTGTGCTGGTGGCGTGACAAAGTAAACAGTGAAAGTGTCGTGTCGTCTTTCCGTCCGTCGATCACGGAGACTGAGACGTGTTTTTTCTGGAAAATATTGAAACATGACGTTGTATTGTGTGCGCTAATTGCGCATGACGTCGGTAATGATGGATTAAGTTCAATGCCTCAGTGGCTTCGACCTCGACGTTTTTAGAGCCGATTGCAGCATTGTTGATTAATTAGGCAAAAACTTACAACGCTCCAGAGATGTTCAAATCTTGTTATAATAACCCTGGCTGTTAAGATGCGTGTGATGAATAGCGATATATTTTGTTACCACGGGTTGCTAAATTATAGGATTATCTCGTCGATTTTCTGTACAATAAAAATAGAAAAGTTGCAATTTTATAGTATTTCTTACACGATTCAGATTTCTCAAACTTAGGTACCCGTAGGTAGTAAGAAAGTAGTATAAAATCTGAGAAAAACAACTCTGCAAATTATATATTGAAAAATACATAATTTTGTGTAACCATCAATCATTTATCATAATGCCACAATAAAAATGCCATAATTTGACCTACTCCATAACGCAAATGCTATGAATCGTGATTATTTCCTATTGACATTTTCTAGCGAGTCATTCCGACTGCTCCGGCGGCGCAAAGCCGTAGTTCAAATATTGGCAAATGGCTCTATTACTGCTGCTCTGACACCAATTTGACATCGTCTTTGTGAAGAGGGCAATGTAAGCTGTGGATATTGCATCACGAGTGCTAACTGAATGTTACACTATGGTAACCCACACTTACCAGTACATATCTCAACTGATACTTATGGCAACTTACGAGTAGGTATTTGCTCTCAATTAAATTTTCTGAAACACTAATATAAATTATTCAAAAGTTACTTACTTTAATATTGTACCTGCCATTTTACTCGTCACATAATTTATTCGAATGGTTAAATAAAGATGTTATCTCTGACGTAGCGAGATGCGTGAATTAAAACGTTTAATAAGTCATTAACATTAATTGTTGTTGAGAAAAACAGTTTCATTTATGGCTTCGCTGAATAATTTACAGACTAGAAAAGTTATCTTGCACGTAACATACTATACTTTATTCCAGATATTAACTTTATTATAGTATAAATAATTGATTCATTCTTTCCCAGAACATAAACGAATTAAAAATCCACAGTACCTAACTTAAGTATTTTCATACTTGCTTTTATCTAAGTAATTTATATTATTTACTTTGTATAATAACAATGTACGATAAGAATATGCTTATTCTCACGCTGCAGCGCTGCTTTTCTATTGTTTTAAATTAATCTCAAGGAAGGGACATCCTTACTTTATTTAATTTAAGTTATATAAATAAATACCCTTGTTATGATTACAAGTACGTACAGAGTAATGATACATTTTCAAGCATGAGCGACGATGCTACTTATAATTACGAAAATATTTCACACTTCATCCATCCGTTAAGCACATCGTCGATTTTCCAATCGCAATGCGCGCGCGATGGAACATTATTATTAATAAATACAGTAAGTACCTTTCCTTTTCCGACATCGTTGACCAGGAAGATGTTACGGCGCATACAAATATGCACACTCCATAGATAATATTCACTTGTGTCAATTCAATAAAATTATAAAATATGGGCGAGTATGCGTCCTCTTCCGCGCGTACTGGCCACTCAGAAAATTACTGTTTCGTTAGTTCAACTTCCTAACAGTCGATTGTGTTTTGTTATTGTAAAATTTTATTGTTCTGAAAGTGTATTCTATTAATAATTTTATTATATTTAATTCATTACGGTTCCGTTATATTTTTAGTTTTTTTTCGTAACACAGAGTTTTGAACGTTCCGCAATTTTTTGTAATCCTTCATATCTGTGTTGTTACTTGAACTGGAACTCACAACCGCGTTTTGTTTGAGTATATCGATTTTTGGTGTACGATACACCACAACATATAAAAATTATGTTATTATGTAAGTAACTAAACGAAGGCACCTTTATTTTCATAAATGTTTGAGCCTATAAGTGCTATAAGTAGCTACATAGAGAAAGGTTGTGAGAAGTAAAACAAAGTTTCCTATACCTCTATGTAGAGCTTGTAAATGACAAAAATTTTGTTATTGTTGTAGATGCGAGATCAATGCGAAGCGTGAGCCATGCGCAGCGACATGGCTTACCGCGGGCTGTCGCAGCACGTGGAGCTGGACAGGGCCGCCGACCCCCGCGACCGGTTCAACCTGCAGGAGCTCATCGGCGAGGGCACCTATGGAGAGGTGTACTGCGCGCGCGACAAGAAGACTGGCAGACGCGTCGCAGTCAAGGTGCGTCTCTTGTTGCTATTTGTTTTCATTACTATCTATTGCTGAATATGTGGAGTTGGATAGGGCCGACGACCCTCACCTAATACTTAACTAGATGGTTTGTTGTGAACTAGCTGGTGGAACTGGATAGTTTCTGTCATCCTAGCAACCACTTCAATCTACAGAAGGTTATTGGTGAGAATACAAACGACGCACGGGAAAAAAGATAGTGGGATACGCGTCATCGTCTAGTTTTTCTACGATTAGTTTCGTTTGTTGTGTCAGAAGCTCATTTACTCCTTTGTCGATTGTAGAAAAACCTATAAAAGGTTATCGGCGAGGGCACCTAGGAGGTCGTACAAGATGAAATGATCGGGAGATGTGTCGTTGTTATTGTTGCAGTCAGTCTTGCTTACGTCATTCTCCTAAGGCTGAGTTGCACTACCTAACTTTGGCTGTAACTATAACGATAACCGGTGTCTTTTGTATAGAGTTTGAGAGATTTTTGACGTTTGTCAAATTTAAAGTAAGATGGTGCAACCCAGCCTAAAGCGAGATATTGGAAATGAGCGACAGTCAAATAGACTACATGACATTTTGGATTGGTCCGGCTGTGACTGTTTGGCGATGTCTATTTCATAAAGATGAGAAGAGTAGAAGTCGTGACTCTGTCTAAGCACATAAAAAGGTGCAATTTAATAAGCATACTGAATTAATTATAGGAACAATAAAATTATGAGGTGGGCATTATTATTCAACAGTTGGAAGATTAAAGTGATTTAGTTCTGTGCTGACGTTAAGGCGATTTATCAAAGAGATTAGAAAAACAAAAGCAATGTTAGCTATTTGCGCTGCATCTTATTATATCTCTACATATAATGCATGATTCATGTGTTATCCTTAAAGGGGAAGATCTCCGTGAATAAAGGCAATTAATCAAACTGTTTTATGCACCGTACCGCAATCAACTGTAACAACACATATTCACGCAAGAAGATCCAGTTGATTATCAACGCTTCAATTACAGTTTTTATATTGTAGCTCATATAATTCATATAAAATTATGTTATGCAGATATTATTCAATTTCAAAGCTATTTTCAGAAAAGACTTACTTGTAGGTATTTTTATATAAAGTGCTCTATGTAGCAGTCATCACAAACGATGATAGATATTAACATAAATATGGATGAATGTAAAGAAAACTCAAGTTGCCGGCAAGAAAATTTGCGATATAATGAATGCACGATAATAAATAAAACTAATTAATATCACCAAAAAAGTGCTGTTGAATTTAAATTAGATCTGCAGGTAAATAATAGGTCAAAGTATTTTTATGGCGTGTATTGTTAGTACGACTTTTAATTGATTGCGTAGATGTTATCTCAAAACGCTGTATTCGTGCCAAGGCCGCAAAAACAATACACGGTTTGTTCGGTTAGCCTCTCGCTTTACATTAGGTGGCAATGTATGTAACATAATACCACTAGGTTATCTAATATTGAATGATATTTTAAAATACTCATTTCCTATTTCAGATATTGGAGAACATAACGGAAAATATTGAGGAGATTGAAGAGGAATTTTTAGTTTTCCGCGATCTGTCCAGTCATCCCAATATTCCTGAGTTCTTTGGTCTGTTCCTCAAACGTGGTCTATCGGCTGATGACGACCAAATATGGTTCGTTATGGAAGTAAGTTCATACAATATCTGTAATATTAATGCTAAACTGATGTCAATGGTTAAATAACATAACATTGCAAATCTTTCAGCTATGTACTGGTGGTTCAGTGACTGACCTGTGTGCTGGATTGAGGGCTCGTGGCAGCAGTCTTACGGAGCCTCAGCTGGCCTACGTCCTACGTGGGACCGTACGTGCCCTCACGCATCTCCATGCTCACCGGTGCATGCACCGTGACGTCAAAGGTCACAACATACTTCTCACCGAAGATGGCGAAGTGAAACTGGTCGACTTCGGAGTGTCCTCGCATCTGGCAGCCACAGCTGCGAGAAGAAATACGTCAGTAGGCACCCCCTATTGGATGGCTCCAGAAGTATGTTTTATCTACTTAATAAGGAAATCACAACATTGACAGGATACAAAGTGAAATTATATTTACCTACTCTTTTAATTTTAGGTCATCGCATGCGAACAGCAATTGGATCAGTCGTATGACTGCAGATGCGATGTGTGGTCAGTTGGTATCACAGCCATTGAGTTGGCAGAAGGAGAACCTCCACTATCGGGATTACATCCAATGAGAGCCCTCTTTCAAATTCCGAGAAATCCTCCACCATCTTTATCCCATCCAGATTTGTTCTCGCCACAGCTCGTAGATTTCATTGCTGACTGTCTCATCAAGGACATGAATCAAAGACCCTTTGCAAGAGAACTCCTTGAACATCCATTGCTATTAGCAGTTAGTGCTTTCGAAGATAAGGTAATTTTTTTCAAAAATTATATAATTTTTCAGAAATTCTATTTCATCTCGTTGAATAGTTCATTCAAGGTATGCGATAATGCTTATCACAGTGCAAGTAACGGTCATAAAGATAACAATAATGGCCTTTAATCGCTTGACGAAACTTATTTTTGATAATAGCACTCTATCACGATGTAACTATCTAAATGATTCACTTACTTAGTATGAATTCTCAAAAAGATAACTCGAGTACCTATGAAAAATAGAAGAGACAGGCACTTATTTATCTCTCGAAATGATTTCAGATCCGCAAAGAGCTCCAAGCTGAAATAAAACGGCAAAGAGCCGAGGGCCGCAGCTGTCGAGCACCAGATGCCACCACTAAAAGAGGGAAACTCAAATCTCACCGAAAAGCGAAACCAGAGAAAATGTATACCGATGACTTAGCTACTCTAGAAGTTTTAACAGAAGACGCTATTGTGGAGCAACTCCAAAAGAGATACAATCAGAATCAAATATACACGTATATTGGAGACATTTTGGTCGCGGTCAACCCTTTCACTGATATCGGAATCTACACGACGAAGGTAAATAATACTTCGGTAAGTCTTTTAGATCGGCGTTGAGAGAAAGTTGCCGACCTTTACTAACTATTGACTTTGGAATAAACCTGTAGTCGTTTTGAGTTGACCTTTAGTAATTTAGCACCTACAGAATATTATGCATGCTTACTATGTTAACAATACTCTCTAAGCAATAATTATGTATTAGTGTCAGTCAAAAGTATTTTGCGAACCAAATCGTCTTTAGTATAAGGTACCTACTTTCAATGTTAAATATTTCAGTCTCGAGAGCAGTTTTGAAAAACAATTACTACTTACTTACCACACATCATAAATCAGAGTGAGAGTCGCATTTTACAATAATAGAAAGTAATTTGTCAGGAGTTAGCTACTTAAAGACAGCAACACGCTACGGTTCGGTGATACAGGAATTTTCAAGAATTGTGCCACTTTCCTTACAGAAATAACCTTTAATATAGATTTATTGGTTATTAATAAATTTTTAAATTAGAGTTTTACTTTTCCGACGGTACAATTTATTTTAGTTACAATCATACATCACTGAACGTACAAAAATATTTCTATTTAGTACGTGCAATTACAACGTATTTTAGGGTGGTAAACAATATCATTTCCTCATGAAAAATAGCCTTCAGAATATTGTGACTTACTTCGTATTTTTTTTACAGAGTCAACAAATATACCAGGGTCGGTGCCGGTCGGACAACCCGCCCCATATTTACGCGGTGGCCGACGCCGCTCACCAGGCGCTCATGCATCAGAAGCAGCATCAGGCCATAGTCATCTCGGGCGAGAGCGGTGCTGGCAAAACCGAGTCAGCCAACCTTTTGCTGAAGCAACTTGTATTCTTATCGAAGGTACACATAGATCACACTTTACCTGTAAATAAATAAAATCAACATTAGTATGTTAAAATTATTAACATCGTTCAATTAATTAGAGCTCCCCGAAGATTTTATAAGTACCAACTTAAATACAAGTAAAATAGTGCGCTCAAGCAGAACCGCGGCGAAACGTGAGCAGTATTTACAAAGCAAAATATGTTTTAAGGATACTCCACCCAATTATTTCATTGCATAAATTACATTCACATCAAAATAAACGGATGAATCTTTTATAACTAAGCAAATTGTTACTTTTATTCGTTATGATCATTGTGGCAGCACTTATTGATGGATGAATTTTATTGTTAAAACAACTGATATACAATTTATTTTCATTGATTCTTTCTTTAGTTGAACAAAAGGAATGTAATTAGCTGACTTATTACTCAGATGCATTGTGTTTTTAATTGTAGAGACGTTTGTGTAACAAATAAACGTAACATCCATTATCCTGTAGCATAGTAGGTACTCGTGCATCGCAATAATGATGATGTCATATTCACTAACGACGTGTTTTTGCCAACAAAGTTATCTCGGGATCGTCGCGAAAATGGACATTGACATTGAACTACTAATGGTCGTTCGTAATAATGACCGTGGTCGAAATAAATACCAGTTTCAGGACTAGTAGGTACTTGTCTAATATTATTTTGTGATATGATATTCTTTTAACTTCTATTTCACCTTATTGTTGTCAAATTTGATTAAGCATTGTGTGTCATATTTCAATTCCTGGTCAGGTTAAATTACGATTTGGAATTTTTCCATCCGGCTGGACGTAAGCAAGAGCTATCTGGGTACGAAAAACACTGTTCAGTATTCGTTATTTACTACTTTGATATTTATTTATTCTTTAACGCCATACAGGTATTATTGGAACATAAGACGAACTTAAAGCCATAAGGAATTCTCTGCCAGTTAACCTTCGGGTTAAACATTTATTCTTGCAGATACCCAAATAAAACAAAATCTTGTTTACAGACACAAAGTGGCAATGTAGAAGAAAAGATTCTCCAAGTGAATCCGATCATGGAGGCTTTCGGCAACGCCCGAACAGGGATCAACGCGAACAGTTCCCGCTTCGGGAAGTACCTGGACATGTCCATGATGAGGGTCGGCAGGATCTCCGGGGCGAGGATATCCGTGTACCTTCTGGAACAGTCGAGAGTGGTGCATCAGGCTTTGTGAGTTTAACTCCTCATTCAATACGAGTAGTTACATGATACGTGTTATGATATGAACCTATTCAGTATTTATAAATTAAAGTAAAACGTAGTAATATAAAACATTGTTAGATTATGTATTGGTTATGGTAGGCGAAATTGATGTTTGGTAGAGCACTAAAAATTTGATAAAGCTACATCAGCTTTATTCTAAAGCTAGAGCTTTAACGCTCACTCCCAAAATACACCATCTGTTGAGCCACAATGGAACTGTGTACTTTGTGGTTCGCACTCGCCTTTGCCTTGCTATCTATATAATTAAGAAAATAATAAACCCAGATTCCGGCAGATGGTTTTGACGTAAATAAAAGGGTGTCCAGATATTGTTAAAAACATTAAATGCAACCAAATCATTGAAATTCTAATGGTAAAGTATAAATTAAATGTGGGAACTGAAACGTCGATTCAGTAATTATGGACGTTCTTGTAAGAAAACAGTTTGTTATATTAAATACGATCATGTAATTGTAATTATTAATCTGTCCTAATAATTAAATAAATGATTTACTTAATCGTTCTCGGAAAAAGCTGATTTCTACTTTAAATAAATACAATCTTTACAACGAAAGCTTCGAGTACTTTTCCGATTCTAAAACAACTTTACTGCAATAAATCAAAGATTTGTAGAAATAAACATCCCGCTTTTAAAAAGTTTAGGTTAGGACCTTAGAACGAACTGAAACTTTACACCAGTCATAAGTATCATTATTTAACGTAGGTACCTATAGGGACGAATTAAACTTACAGGGGTGAAAGCAACTTCCACGTGTTCTACTACCTATACGACGGGCTGGAGAGCGAGGGTCGCTGGAGGAAGTTCTACCTGGATGAGCAGCTCAAGTCCCGGCACCGGTACCTGCAGCCGTTGTCTGTGGTCCACCGCGAGCACAACGTGCATCGGTGGAGGCAGCTCAATCAGGCTTTCAAGGTAGGAAGAAACGTAGAATATCCCCTTAGAATCTTATTTTAATTCATCCATGAAACTAACTTTTTGTAAGATCTGTAGCTTCATACAATGCATCATTCGTAATAGATATTTATGATTGGTACAACCGCCAACATCTGCCGGTGTTTACTTTTTGATTACGTTCGCCTCGTGAAGTAATGAAGCGAAAACAATATGAAATCGAAATCGAATACTACATCGACTAACTGTACTGGTGAAATTAATCTGTAAAAATCATTATTTAGCAGACAAAAATAAACAGATTCGGCGATTTTTATATCAGGTCGTTGGATTCCAAGAAGAAGAGGTACAAATAATATACAAAATGCTGGCAGCTATTTTGCATCTCGGCGATATCGAATTCGGGGAAATGGCTGGCGAAGACAACGCAGACAACAGAGCTACTATTATCGACACAGCGCCGCTTCACAGAGGTAAAATACAGTTATATTTTTAATCAATTAAAAATATATTTTTCTTATACTGCGTGCGGTCGTTGCGCGTGCGCACAAAGGAATGAGACCGCTCGGACACCGAGCCCACAGCGTGGTAGGGGTGGGGTTGCCCGCTCTTTTGTTTTTTAATACTACTACGCTGAATATTGTGTGCGGATTGGGTTGTCGTACAGGGGTACTACATGGTAAAATAAATCTCGGAGGCGAAAGCAGGATAATAAATGCAAATAAAACATTGAAATTCTAATGGAAAAGTAGGTATAAGTTAAATGTGGGAACTGAAACGTCGATTCAGTAATTATGGACTTTCTTGTAAGAAAGCAGTTTGTTATATTAAATACGATCATGTAATTGTATTATTAACCTGTTCTATTAATTAAATAAATGATTACTTACCCGTTCTCGGTAAAAGCTGATTTCTACTTTAAATAAATACAATCTTTACAACGAAAGCTTCGAGTACTTTTCCGATTCTAAAACAACTTTACTGCAATAAATCCAAGATTTGTAGAAATAAACATCCCGCTTTTAAAAAGTTTAGGTTAGTACCTTAGAACGAACTGAAATTTTACACCAGTCATAAGTATCATTATTTAACGTAGGGGACGAATAATAGGGACGAATTAAACTTACAGGGGTGAAAGCAACTTCCACGTGTTCTACTACCTATACGACGGGCTGGAGAGCGAGGGTCGCTGGAGGAAGTTCTACCTGGATGAGCAGCTCAAGTCTCGGCACCGGTACCTGCAGCCGTTGTCTGTGGTCCACCGCGAGCACAACGTGCATCGGTGGAGGCAGCTCAATCAGGCTTTCAAGGTAGGAAAAAGCGTAGAATATCCCCTTAGAATCTTATTTTAATTCATCCTTGAAACTAACTTTTTGTAAGATCTGTAGCTTCATACAATGCATCATTCCTAATAGATATTTATGATTGGTACAACCGCCAACATCTGCCGGTGTTTACTTTTTGATTACGTTCGCCTCGTGAAGTAATGAAGCGAAAACAATATGAAATCGAATACTACGAGGGGCGGCTGAAAAGTTTTGAGCCTAGGGTATTAAAAATGCCGATAGAAAAGTATAAAAAATATATTTTTCTATTTAATCTCCCTCTACTACAACGGACTTATTACATTTGTGTAAAAGAGCTTTTAACCCACTGAAAAAAAATTCGCAATCTTTGCCTTCGAAATGAGCCTTTATCGCCGCCATCATTTCTTTGTCACTCAAAAATCCTTGTTCCTGGAGGACTTCTTTCCAATTTGAGAATTAGACAAAATAGCTAGGGATTTGGACTAAACTGTGTGGTGGGTGATTAATTTCTTGAAATCCAGTTTTACCCGGGGCAAGCCTTGCAACATGCGTGGTGTGCGCGGGCGAATTGTCTTGAAATAACAGATTTCCTTTCGCCAGTTTGCCTCTTAATATTTCAACAACCACTTGACGCACCCTTATCAACAGTACAGCATAATAATCCCCGTTTATTGTAGTTTTTTTTAAGTAGGTAGTCAATGAATAAAATTTCTCCACAATCCCAAAAATAGTGGTTATGAGCTCGGGTGTCGATCGCTCCACTTTGAATTTCCGCGGCGGCGTTTTCCCTTTTGAATCCATTGCATTGACTCTTATTTTGACTCTAGATCGTACTGCCGGATCTATTATTTATCAATAGTGACAATGTGAGAAAAAAAATTATTAGGAATATGGCCAAAGATGTCCTAAAACTCCTGCGAAGTTGTGACTCGACGCTGGTTGTCGAGCGGTGTGAGCATTTTGGCACCCATAGCGCGCACCCTTATTTCATGTGCAAATGAGTATGAAAAATATCGCCGATACGTTCCTTGCTTAATGCCTATGGCTTCAGCTATCTGTCACAGCTTTATTCGCTGATCTCTAAAGCAAGATTCTTTAAATTTTCATTATTTTATTCGTTAATGGCGAAATCTGGCCGCCCTGACTTGTGGTCATCTTTTAGCGACTCCCTGCCATGCTTGAACTATCGGATCCAATCTTTCATGATGGCAAATGAAGGCCCAGACTCCCCATAAACTGTAGACATCTCTTCAAATGTTACCGTCAGCGTTTTGTTCCTCTTTTTGAGGAATTTTATGACAACTGTGTACTTCAATTTCGTACATTGCGCGGATGACTGAGACATGATGATGTTTACGGATTAATTACTAAAAGCGTGATGATGCTAATGAAATGAAACTTTGTACATATACTAAGGAGGTTATTGGCAAATTAATTAAATTTAGTGCGAGTCAATAATAACACTTGAAGATACTTAGGCTCAAAACTTTTCAGCCGCCCCTCGTACATCGACTAACTGTACTGGTGAAATTAACCTGTAAAAATAATTATTTAGCAGACAAAAATAAACAGATTCGGCGATTTTTATATCAGGTCGTTGGATTCCAAGAAGAAGAGGTACAAATAATATACAAAATGCTGGCAGCTATTTTGCATCTCGGCGATATCGAATTCGGGGAAATGGCTGGCGAAGACAACGCAGACAACAGAGCTACTATTATCGACACAGCGCCGCTTCACAGAGGTAAAATACAGTTTTATTTTTGATCAATAAAAAATATTATGTTACGAGTGAAAGATCTTTAATTTATAACCAGCCAGTATAATATTATTGTAAAACATTTATATGTTATAATTAATTTCTATTAACACGTAGATGTTGACCAATTTTTATTCGTTGTTAGCATCATGTCTCCTCGGCGTGGAGACTGCAGACCTCCGGGAATGCCTTACGAGCAGCAGCGTGGTGGCCAGGGGAGAGACCATAGCCAGGCACAGTTCGCCCACCGAGGCTGCCGTAGCAAGGGACGCGACCGCCAGGGGACTCTACGCCAGAGCCTTCGACAGGATAGTGGAGAGAATCAACGCTCTACTCTGCCAAAACAGACCACACAGGTAAACAACTGAGCAACCTAGGAAGTAGAGACATTACGAGAAAATTGTTAGAAAAATCTTCATGTGATTTCATACTTGAACTTGTGGTTTTTGCAGCAATGAACAACTATCCATAGGGATACTTGACATCTTTGGATTCGAAAATTTCACTAAAAATTCATTCGAGCAGCTCTGTATTAACGTTGCAAACGAGCAAATACAGTACTACTTCAACCAGCACATCTTCACTTGGGAGCAGCAAGAGTACATGGCCGAAGGGGTTCCCGTGGACCTGGTGGAGTTCTCAGACAACAGGCCTGTGCTGGACATGCTCCTGTCTAGACCTATGGGACTGCTAGCTCTGCTGGACGAAGAAAGCAGATTCCCGCGGGCATCAGACAGAACTCTCATCGGTAAGATAAAACAAAATGGAAATTATATTTATGTTAATTACTTAAAACTATAAATCAAACGTTAACCTAGTATAAGAACCTAACTACAAGAACATGGAATAGGAATTCTTGAATTTTTCAGTTCGTTAACCACTAGCACACCTAGACTCGTTATAAATGTAAATCATATACTTAAACAAGGTGTCTCTGCGTGGTACAGTTTTAATTTGCACATTTTAATCTTGATAATTTTGTTAACGTTATTGCAACATTTACTTGAATAATATACCGAATTGCATTCTACGAATTGAAACATTACAATAAAATGCATGCAATATTTTTTTGCAGAAAAGTTTCACAATAATGTAAAGAGTAAATATTACGTCCGGCCGAAGTCTGATGCAATATGTTTTGCTGTGCATCACTTTGCGGGCCGCGTGGTTTACCAGGCTGACGGTTTCTTGGAGAAGAACAGGAACTTCTTACCACCAGAAGTGGTCCAGTTGATGAGGCAGAGCCAGTATGACATAATCAGATTCCTGTTTCAGTGCCCTATTACTAAGACTGGGAATTTATATTCACCTCTTCAAGGAGATATTGATTCTAGAACTTTAGAAAGTCCTGTCTACGGAGATTCTCGGGTAAATGCATAATATACATTATTTCCACTCATACCTACTTATTTCATCCTACTAATAACTACCTACTCAATTCACAATATAATTTAGGCACTTACTAAAGATTAAATCAATAGAAAGTGAAATTTAATTTATAATTACATACCTAGTGCGTAATTAAGTATTTCATTTTTTGTTATAATTACATACCTTAGCTATATTAATAATTGTCTATTAAAATTAGTTTTTGTAAAATACTGTTTCCAGGATCGATTTAACAGTCGAGGTCTTGCTTCGCAATCCCGTGCCCAGCAAACCGTGGCCACTTACTTCCGATATTCGTTGATGGAACTGCTCCAAAAGATGGTCAGTGGAACCCCTCAATTTGTCCGCTGCTTGAAACCAAACGACTCCCGATCGCCGAAACATTTCGACTCCGCAAAGATATTAAAGCAACTTAGGTATACTGGGGTGCTGGAGACAATTAGAATAAGGCAAAATGGATTCTCCCATCGTCTTCCATTTGAAGAGTTTTTGAAGAGGTGGGTGTTTATAGCAACCAGTATCTACCTCATATTCAACGAAAAACGATATTTAAATCATGAATTTTTAAAACATTTTCTTGCAGGTATGGATTCTTAGCGTATAGCTATGACGAAGAAGTGAAACCAAATCGTGATACATGTCGTATCCTACTTATGAGACTTAAAATGGATGGATGGGCTCTTGGTAAATCGAAGGTCTTCCTCAAGTATTACCACGTTGAAGTACTGGCTAGAATTTATGAGGAACAGGTAAAACTTAAACACTTTGAATTCCATTCTTTATAATAAATATACGAGTTGGTCCCTAAATCCTACCTAACTGGTCTAATAATACATTTTTAGATAAGAAAAGTGGTGCTAGTGCAAGCATGCGCCCGCGGCTGGCTCGCGCGCCGCTACTTCCAGCGGCTGAAGGCGCAGATGGCCATCTCGGTGCTGACGCTGCAGCGGCACGTGCGCGGCTGGCTCACCAGGAAGCGCCTGCAGGAGCGGCAGCGGCAGCTGGCCAGGGAGTTCCAGCGGGAGCAGGAGAGCCAGAGGAGACATCAAAAGCCTGGTACGTTTTATGTTACAGCAATTTGAGCTCACCAGGAATCGTCAGAAGGAGAGATAGCAGCCAGCAACAAAAGTTCTAATGGGAACAGGGGAATCAGAGATTTGCACCGACACTGCAGAGGTAGCTTACGGGTATTGTGTGCAGAAGTGACATACAACTGACATGGAGAGAGTCAATAGATACCAGTTATCTGCATTTTGAATCTCCGAACACTGTCTTACATAAAAATCCATGCATAACAATATGTAAATGCAAAAAACTGTCACACAGGTGTTCCAAACAAAAACAAGGCCATGATGAAAGCGAAGGCGCTGCGGCGCATGACGTCAGACGACAGCGACAGCAACGAGATCATGTCCGGCAACAAGGAGAACATCGACACCGCGCGCGCTGCCGTCGTCATACAGAGCCGTAAGTGCAATCCCTTGTAACAAAATAATAAGTAGGTACTTGTGCTTAGTTTAAGTTAAGTGATACAAGTCGGTGTAAGAAACTTTTTTGCCGACGTCGAAGCTTCAGCGGAAGGTAAATAAAGTTGCAGAGGTTTTTAGGTTTGCCTCATGATAAAGTTGGTGCGTCCAATTTACAAGATTTTTAACGAATCCACTTAAAATTGAGTTTCTCGAAACTGAACACGAAAAATTGCCAGTATTTATTTAAAAATTACACTGCAAATAAGGTAGACTTAATGCCAGTCGGCATTCTCCTCCAGTCAGTCCAGGGTAGGTTAATTTTAATACTGCATATCGGTAAATTTAATAAAAAGTAAAAAACTGTGGGAGCTTTGTGACGATGCCTCGTTATTCACTGTATCTGTTGTATTACGTGTCCTGACTTTGTAGCTAAAATAAAGTTAGAAAATAGCATTTTTCCCATTTTAGAGAACGTACCTAAATTTTAAACAATACATTGCTATTAATAATTACTTTAACCACCAGATTTCCGCGGCTACACGGCCCGGCGCAAGTGGGCGAAGGGGCGCGCGCCGCCGCCGCCGCCGCAGCACGCGCCGCCGCCCACGCCGCAGCAGCTCATGCAGCAGTACTCGGTGCAGGAGCGCGCCGCACAGCTGCAGACCTTCGCTGACCGGGTACGTTACATGCTGAGGCTGGTACGATATACGCGGCTACACGGCCCGGCGCAAGTGTATGAAGGGGCGCGCGCCGCCGCCCACGCCGCAGCAGCTCATGCAGCAGTACTCGGTGCAGGAGCGCGCCGCACAGCTGCAGACCTTCGCAGACCGGGTACGTTACATGCTGAGACTGGTACGGTATACGCGGCTACACCGCCCGGCGCAAGTGGGCAATAGGGCGGGCGCCGCCGCCGCCGCCGCAGCACGCGCCGCCACCCACGCCGCAGCAGCTCATGCAGCAGTACTCGGTGCAGGAGCGCGCCGCACAGCTGCAGACCTTCGCTGACCGGGTACGTTACATTCATAATCTGGGTTGCACCATCTTACTTTAATTTTAACAAACGTCAAAAATCTGTCAAACTATCAAAAACACCGGTTATCGTTATAGTTACTGTGGTAGGTGGTGCAACTCAGCCTTAGATAAGATACACAAGATACAGTCTACAACCCAATTCCTTTATCCAAAAACATACTTACCCCACCTCCTGGCACAGTAGCTTTTTCAACCTGATACACTATAACGTCATGCTCGTAACTTCGTTAAAAGTTACAAATTTCAAACACCAATTAGCCATCCCTAAACCCACCAAACCTTGTATGTAATTTATTACAAATGCGAATACACCAACGACTAAACGTAATACATGACGCTAATGAAAACTATAAAATTGTTCCAGGTCCACGACAAGAACCAAGAGGTCCACAAGAACCTCAGGCGGAACAAGCCGGGTATCCGTCTGCACGACGTGCAGCGACCCCCGGACGAGTACCGGCCGCCGCCCGGGTTCACGCTCGTGCCCGCCATCGTGCGCGGCCAGCCTTCGCAGCTGGAGCAGGACGCGAGCAGACTATCCAGGTAATGACCAGATGATTGTCAGTGTATTGTGGCAGCGATTGCCTGATACGATTAAGGGTCCATTTGTGGCTTACGTTCTATTGACAAGCAATAGGTCAACCCAATTAGGTACATTCATATTATTAAATTAAATTCATTATTATTTTCTGTATCGGATTTCTATTATCTACACTATACATTGTGTGAATCTTTAAATAGATATAGATAGAAATACTTTATTGTAATACCACAAAATAGACACATTCGAGTGAAATAACAGATCGAAACGGCATAATTCAGACAATTCAGGCAGTTTTATCGCTAGGTTTTAGATTGTCAACCTAAAATGAATCCCTGTATCAAAAATTGGTTGTGTTAAGCATTACATAAGACAGTTCCTTAAGACTATAAAGTAACAAGGCAATAATATATACGAATACGAGTAAACAAAAAGTCACACCACTTCAAAAATGTATAGCTGTCCATGCCCATCCCTGCCTTCAGTTACTAAAAGGCAAATTGAATAGTTAATCAGCTATCAAATCTCATGCCGGCTGCCGTTTTTGCTTAATCAAGAATTCACCAACCAATCACAAAGGCTAACATGATATTCCACGGGTTAATTTACCCACTTATCAGAAAATTCCTAACATTTACAAGCGAATTATTCGTTAAGTAAATTTTAGGAAATTATTTAGGTTCATTAGGGCACACAAAATATTTCAGTCATTTCGTATCTCTTGTTATGAATAGATTTTATATTAATGCAATCGTTTTTTTTTTCTTCACTTTGTTATGCTTTCGTTACGGATCTGCCACCAGTCCCTCGCCAGAATTTCTGGAGAGCCCAGCGAGACCTTGGGATCAGCCATTGCTGAGTAAGAAAGACTTTGAGATCAAACCCACAAGGTCTGTTTTGTTATAAGTCGAAGTTTATATTGTAGCTTGTTACCTATCCTAATTAATTAAGTAGTGCTATTTGGATTGTAGTACGACTTTTTGATGCTAGAGTCTTCAATAAAGAAGTATGTTACGTTTGCATTGTACTTAGTTTGGAAATTTGATTACAAAATGTATGGAAGAAATGTGAATGAATTTCACGTAGGTACTTATATTACGCACTAAGCCAATGTGGCCAATAGTTTTATTACCATGGATATTAAAATAATATACCCACCTATTATCATGCAAAAAAGCTTAAATACTTAACATAACGGATTTAAGTGAGAGAACTCCCTCATCACAGGATATTAGTGTAAAACATTATATTCCGCGATAATTCCGTCCTTCTAATCCTGCGGTCAGCGTTGCGGTTTTAAATCCCGAAAGGGACACTAATATCACTGTACCTGAGGTTTAACTATTTAATGTTATTATCTGTTTATGACATTGTAAATTATAATAATACTTACGCCCGTATTCACAAACATTACTATGAGGTCTCACAGTGCGCGTGGACGCACAGGGTGTCACATGAACCAATAACAGAGCTCTATTCAACGCTGTGTATTCGATTTGCTGCTTCACATAAGCAAGCCGTTTGTGAATACGGGCGTTAGTTTTGTGCTGGTTTGTGGAAATAAGTGTAGACTTATAACACCCCCTTTTCCTCAAGCAAAACACGGGGTTTTATAAGTTCCATTATGTGTGTGGTTACAAATGTGTGTAGCTCATAAACGGATGGACGGATTTGGATGCGGTTTTTTCAAGTATTTAAACATCAAAATTACCTTTCCAGATACCAAGCCCACAGCAATGAGCACTGCGAGGACCGGCACCTGCAGCCCAACCAGAACTGGCAGAACCTGCCGTGCAGCCGCCAGTGCGGCGGGCTAGTCAGGTACTCCCCCCAGCACGAGTTCGCGCGATTCTGGCCTTGATACTAAACCTATTTCTCTGACGCATGCTTCGCCGGGTGTAGGAGCAACGGGTATGGATTAGGATGGTTGCTAACGTAGTTGTGGTTCCCATCTGTAAAAATGTCTCATTAGTTTTTGCATGTCGTAGCTCTGTACTGTTCTTAGAATGTTATGTTATTGACGAAACTGACATTTAACAAAATGCTAAAGATCATTAAGATAATATTTACAATTGCGTCTTAGATGCTAAAATATTTACTTGTGTAGAATTCTGACAATAAAATGAAGAAATCACCCATGAACTTAACGATACAATTACGATATTAACATCTTAAACTTTACAGCAACAAGATAAACGAGCTCGTAAAGAACGCCCAAAAGTCTGAGGCGCCGCCACGACCGGTCTACAACCAGGCGCACGACCCCGAATCAGATTTCCGTAAGATCCTGCGCAACTCGCCCGAGATCCTCGCCACCCCTATCTTCAGTTCGGACGACGACTACACGGAGGGACCGTTCCGCTTCAAGCAGCTTCTGAGGCCCACTCTCGGCCCGACCGAGAGCCTCCGCAAGAGGAAAGTGCGGAACTCCCCCGGACAAAGCCCGTGGATGTCGGATAGCTCGCAAGACAGCACTAGCTCCAAACAGCCTCTGTATAACAAACGCCGCCCACAAATCAGTATGGGAGTGTATTATAATTAGCCATTTGAATTGTTTTATCAACCGACCGAATAAAAATGGTAGAGATGGTTGGTCATAGAATGTTTGGTATTTTATAGTAAATACCTATAAAACATATTATTTATTGTTGAATCAATTTCTTGACACCTAAATGTGAATAACTGTTTACTTTTAAATAAATCCAATAAATAATACGAGGAGCTTTAAAAGTTCAAAAAGCTCTAGAATTTCAGCAACAATATACATTGTTTTTGCAACCGCGGTTCTATTGTTTCCGTCCACGCATAATTTATTGGAATACGCATTCAGATAAATGGTATACGAATATTAATTTATCATATCCACGTCCGCTCATCCGCTAATTAATTACGTATGCGGATGCGTACGTCTATCATCCTATTTATTCACTCGCGGATTTGCAATTCAATGAGCAGTCACGACTCATGAACTATGACCAGTCAACTGCGTTTGAATAATTACATCGTCTAGTTTATGTAGTTTAACTCTATCCCTAAACACTATAATAACATAGTCAATCAAGATTTAGAAAAATAATTATATTACTCGTATTGTTAAGTATAAAGGTTGAATATTATTATTTTGTAATTTATGTAACATAATGATATTTGAAATAGACCACCAATAATGTAATATTTAGCAATATGTTCTGTCATACGTCATTCTTCGTAATACAATTACCAAAGCTTTAGTAAATAGTTTACTTTGTAAGTTACTTATTTTGTGGCCACATACTAAATATATTGTATTTCTGTTCACTGTTCTAACTCCTCGATATACATTATGTATCAGTATTATAGGTTTTGTATAGTTTTTGTTAAACTTTTAAAATTTGTATAGGTACAATGTGTAGATAAAATATCTGAAGAAAATAGATCTCAGGCTGAAGTAGGCAGAATAGGTTTCATGGAATTTGATAATGCCATTAAATGTAATGGAATTGGATCATTGACAACTTTTGTGATAATGTGCCAATGATTAATAATAAGTTTACTAGTTATCTGTTTGAGAGTTTAAACTAATAAATAAATTGTGCATTCATATAACATTTTATTTCAACCCTTATCCTGTTCCTGTGATTTCTTTTAGATGATTATAGGTTACTTAATAAACATTAACCTAGAAAGTCATCGACTATTATCTATATTATGATCGTTATAAATCTAGTAATATAATAGCAAATGTCTACTCTCGTAGATGCTAATATTTGAGTCAAATAAACTTTTTGAAATAAAACAATCCGGTAAAAATCCAGTTCCACATGAAACAATCTTGATTCTCGGAATGGAGAAAGTAAAGTAAAAAATATGAGTATACAATTGGCGCTAGAAATGAAAACAAAGTAAAACACGCCAACCTGTAGTTTTAAAAGCCCACAGGAGTACACGATAACCTAAACACGCAATCTGATGTTTACGGCGGGCGGGCGGCGCGGCGGGCGGGCGGGGGCGCCACGTGACGGGCGCGCGCCGCCCAATGGCCGCCCGCCGCCGGCTGCGCGCGCACACGCGCAGTCGCGTCTGCGCCAGCCATGGCGGCCGCCAGCCTGCCGGACTTCGACTTCGTGCGAATCAAAACACACTCCATCGAGAGAACCCTGCTCCCTCTCATCAAGCAGGTATGCTACCCGTGCATGCATCACCGTCGAAGACCCCGGGCGACCTGCACCCCACCACGCGGCCCCGGCGCCTGTGACGTCTCATCGTAACACCACCTGATTGCGTCGACACTGGCCTCTGACGTCGCGCCACTATAACATCGGCTTTACGCGTATAATCTAAAACCAACACTCTATTTCGGGAGCTGCTGTAATAACTAATGCGTCGCCGGTGAGGATCGTCACGTCCAGCTCTGACGTTTACGATTAGAATTTCGCGCTCATTGCGACTATCTGTTGCGCCTCCGGTCGCGCAGTCGCAGTAAAACAAAGTTGCGGCGGGCGGTTTAAACGACTTATGCGAAAGCTCTACTCGGAAAACATAGGTTGCATCGTGTCAAACCGCAAAATTTTACTGGTTTGTGGTAAATAGGTTAGTTTTACGTTTGTTTACGATATCGGAACGTAGTAATCGCTTTCATAAAAAGTTAGTTGTCGGTTTGCGATGCGAGCACGAGGGCGGGCGGCCACGTGGAGTGGTGACGGGCGGCGCGGCGAGGCGGGCGGGCCGGGCGCGATCGATGCGCGCCGGGCCGAGCCGTCAGTGCCGCGGCGGACGCGGGCGGAGCGGCGCGGTGCCGCAGCGAGAGCAGCCACGGAGCACGCGCGCGCCCGCGGACTGCGCGCCGCCGCCGAGCGCGCGCCCACCGCCCGCGTGCAGCCGCCCACGACGACATGGACGCGCTTTCCGATGACGACGAATACGCGCGCCGGGAGCCGCAGGTACGTGCCGACGCGGCCACTGTTTACATCTTGACGAACCTCCGGAGATCACATCCTCACCGCTTCCGGCGATGGGTTTGGTGATAGCCCGGCGCAACAAGTCGCCCGGCTGGCGAAGAAGCTTGCGTGCAAGGACGACCTTGATCAGAGCTCGCGCCGCGCGGTCTCGCCCGGTTTCCGGCCGACGTCGTGAGCGACTCCTCAAAATGATTAATTTCAACTGTTAATTATTCCAATTCGGACCGCTAACCCATTATGCTCCCAATTGAAATTGAAAAGTTTGCATGTTTAGTAGTAATTAGAAGAAGAAAGATTGATTTGTTTACATTCATGATGCCAAATAAATTAGTTAGGTTGGTAAACTTTACACACGCAATAAAATCTGCAAGATTTAGTTAGTTTTCTTAAACTTGTTAATTTTTCTAACACGTGCACTGTGTGTCATAAGAGTCTTAGTAAGCGTATGTAAAGAAATACGAAGGCTTCACATGACAAGATACCCACGCCTATTCCATGGTAGTCTATGCTCTACATAAAATTCTACAGTTTTATCCAAATACATTTATCTGAATTTACGTAAAAAGTTATGCGAAAATGACAATATTTTCATTTTCCGGAACTGCTGACCAAGACCACCCATCATTAATCAGCCCACTATCATAGGTATGATTTATAATGCAAGCGTCCGCCGCTTACGTGTTCAGTTCCGACCCCAGATCATAGAAAGAAGTTCTGACAATCCATCAGGCAAGACTAATGTCTAATACGCTAAGAATTAAAAATATTTAAGATAACGATTATGTAATTTTTTACCTAATACTGCTACTCAGAAAAGGACTTCTGAAAGGTCAACAGCAAACCCTCCTTAAGTTGCAAAAGTTTATGGGCATAGTCGCTTTTCGTGAGATACTTACCGTCTTAATTCTGTTTACGAGCCCTTCTTAAATATGAAGATATTCCTACCTACCTTTGCTGTTTTTTGCGGTCATATTTAAACATCTCGTTGACGATGTCATCTACGTAACAATAATTTCACAGTAATCTACTTACGTAGATGGGCCATAAATAAGGTTTAGGATCATTTATCTCTTTATCGGTCATTCGGGTCACCTAAAATGAGACGTGACATTATGAGAAGCTAGACGAAAGACTTACAAAAGGTGCGTGGTCATGAATGGACTACCTTGACTTAGTCAAAACGTGGAACACAATAGGTAATTTTGAAGCATTCATTGATAATGATGATGATCGTAATTATTTTAACCATAATAGAAATATATTTCTATTGAACATATGAAACTCATTTAGTACCGGTTAAAGTAGCAGGTTATTGTTTAATAAACCTACGGAATCATTTATTCGTAGATATAGAATGAATCTTTATGACAACATCNAAAACTTCCCAAATATACTCGTATGAAAGATCCGTATTCGACACCCCACAAGACGTTCACGTTATAAATTGCGACCCCCAGCGCTAATGTAGGTACACGTAAAATGCTTATTGCACGTGAATAACTAAACAGAATGAAACGTGTTTGGGTCAGAGAGATTTTGCTTAGATATATTGTTGTATTCTGAATACAGTACCTATCAGAAAATAAAAGTGAGATTCCAATTTTGATCGGAATCATTTTCTTCAAAGTTTTAATTAACGAATATTTCAGTAACAAATCTTTCTGTGTAATCTACACTCTAAAGCCTGTATTGTCTAAAATTAATTATTATGAAAGGCTCGGCTTTATTTAAACCATAAAGTTAANTTTAAACACGGTTTCGTGTGGCAGGTTATTTTTCCCTTATCAAAAATTAAGGGTTGACAGGGCGGAGGACTTACATTATTTAACAAATAAATTAGCGGCCTTTTAGCAGCTGAATAAAACATCCTCGTCAGCGCCCCAAGTGTATTCAGATGTTCTTACCTTTAGAAATAGCTGAACAAGCTGTACATTAGCTACATTTAAAAGCCTACGAAGCTAATGCGCTGTGCTCCTATGTGACGCAATCTGTAGCGATTCTTCTTACAAAATCAGATTCAGTTGACCCCGAAGCGCTTTACTACAGCGTACCTACTTGATAATATTGAATTACCTAAAACGAATACCTCTAGAGTAGTAATTTACTGAACTCATTTTCGCTCCAGAATTGAGTAGTTATGGTGGTGCTATTAAAAATTACGGTTCAAGCAAAATTAACAATCAAAAACAACCCTGCGTGTAAATCTAGACACTGAAAATTAAGTTTTAGAATGAAAACTGAAAATTCTGAAGTACAATGCATATAGAATCAGAGTAACAATATTTGCATAAGAGCTCTAACAAATCTACTTTAAGTTATTCAGAGGTACAAAGTCGAGTGTAAGCGTAATTTTCAAATGCAAGTACCTATTTTTTATCGCTGTTTTAGCCATTTGATATGAAAAACCAATATCTCTTTTATCTTGGTGTTAAGTGGAGTATTGAGATCTAAAGAAATGTAAGATATCACCGTCAAAAGTAAGGAGGAAACGTACCTACCTATTGTAATTTTGTTTTGTGTTGGCGTCCCAATCCAATTGAGCACGCGCTTTGAGTCCCGAAAACGAAAATGGAGGACAAAAATAAATCTAAGTGAGTTGTAGGTATCTCTTGAATTTGTTTGGTCAAAACCCTCGGCTCAGATAAAAAATAAAATACTTTTGCGCGCGCAAATGCAAGCTTATAAAACGAATAAGTAGGTAATAAGAATTTCATTCGTTCTAACGTTAGGTACGAATGCATCAACGGCAAAAACTTTGAAAATGAGCTGAAAATGTTAAAAAGTATAGTAGTGAACTGATTTAATGAACAATTTTATTACGAATCTTTATCATTTTCAAATTAAATACATATTTGAAAAACATAATTCTTGACTAGTTTTAGTACAGCTTGTATCCTACTTGTCTACTGGATTAAATAATTACGTAGCACATAGATGCACTCTACCTACAACCATAGATGATTCGGAGTATTTCTTTATAGCTCATAACAAGCCTGTAGTATCAATAACTTTTTTAATAGAAGCCGTGTAGTTCTAGCAAAAGAACAGAATAGAACCACCCCCATTTGCCTACTGGAAATTAGAGAAAGCTTGCTCCTACAATGGAGACTACATGATGTCCTGTGTGCTTACCATGAGTTTACGAGTACGTCAAAAAATCTATCAAGATTTAATTCTTGAAAGTAGCCGCTAGGGGCGCTGCACAACATGTCATACATTTAATGACATTTTTTTACGCAGTCGCTAGCGAGCACACCTAACGNTTTTGCAATTTCACAACGAAAAATTATTAAATTAACAGCAGTTCCGAAATTACTTTTAATTCCATTTAAATTAAGTACTTTTTTTATTAAATCAACATTATATATCAAATATTTGAAACAATTAAAATGTGATGTCACGAAACTTAGGACCCCTCCCACCCCTTGTCACACTATGTCACACTTTGTCAACCCCCTCCCCCCCTCTTTACGTGTGACGTACTTTATGGATGACCCCTAAACAAGCCTGTAGTATTAATAACTTTTTTAATAGGAGCCGTGTGGTTCTAGCAATATACGAGTAAGAGTAGAATAGAACCTCCCCATTTGCTTCCTGGAAATTAGAGAATGCTTGCTCCTGTAGTGGAGACTACATGATGACCTGTGTGCTTACCATGAGTTTACGAGTACTTCAAAAAATCTCATCAGTGATAGGTATATACGTCATACGAGTACGTCAATCAAGATTTAATTCTTGAAAGTAGCCGCTAGGGGCGCTGCACAACATGTCATACATTTAATGCATTTAATGACATTTTTTACGCAGTCGCTAGCGAGCAAACCTAACGTAAACTCATGGTAAGCACACTGATGATGATGATTTCTAATAATCTTCTATCACCTACCAGATCAGCAGCCTGGTGGCGACACGCGGCGAGGCGGCGGCGGGCGGGGCGGCCGTGCAGCGCGTGGGGGCCGCCGTCGCCTGCGCCGTCGAGCGCTTCGTGGCCGTCGGGGAGACCATCGCCGACGACAATCCCGACGTCAGGCACAGCATGGTGCTGGCTTGCAAGGAGGCGCGCGCTGCAGGTATTATTATTATTATTTGTACGCTTTGGAGCTCACGGGTCAAAAGTGGCCCGGTCCTTTATAAGGCTTGCGTGGGGATACAGATCCAACACGTAGAGGCCGTTTTAAGCGCAAAATAATCGACAAAAGTGAAAGTGGTGCACATGCTGGATCTAGTCTCTGACTATATCATGGGATGTAGCCAGAGACCATCCCCAGCCATTGCACAGGAGCTATTGCAGTTATTGGTGAATGGAATAGGGTTATGGATGAAGGATGGAGGGACTGGTTACTGGGCTATGGATGGAGACTACGCGTCACCTGCCTGGTTCATAGTCTCGGACTGAAAAAATGGCAGGCGGTGACTAGCCAGCGACTAAATGGGCCCCCCCTGGCGTCATGAGTCATATAGACCGGACTGAGGGGCAACATTGGCGTCTGCCAGCTCAGGGGTGTAGAGAGATGTGCTGCGCTTTCTCCGAGGTTACTCGCGGCGTTAAACGCCCTTTAACACTTCCACCCCTGGAGCATATAGCTCTAGCGACTCCACTCTGGCCGGCCGGTTAAGGCAAGCCAGAGGTGAAAGTCCTGCAGACCCTCTTGGATTCCACTTCGGCAAGCCGAAGATGAGGGTCTTGACCGACTCTCGGGAGCACTCGGATTAACAACTGGCCCCGTGGTGTCGCTACTCACCAACAGCTCGCCACAAAGCTGCCCTGCGGGGCTTATTATTATTATTATAGGTTTTTGGCCCTTCTTTTGCGCCAGCTCGACCAGGTTTGATCTATTATGGCAGCCCTTGTGTTTAGAGTTCACTGCTTAGTCCCGTTGAGTCTTAAAGCTGCAGGTAAGCCTATGCTTCAAGATTCAGAAGGCTTTAGGAAAGGTCACAAAAGAGTATGACCATGCTTTAAGATCTCTGATTCGGTCGTCTTCTCAGTTGTTATACCTACTCTTGCTTGATAAAATGGTCGTGGCCGTTAGGTGTGTGACAAGACAAGAATTATGGGCGGATAGTTACGTTGTTTCGCCATCTTTTCCTGTAGGTGGTCAACTTCTTGAAAAAATTCTCATGTAGACATTTTAACGATGTTATTCTGTATACTTCTACTTTAGAAAGCTAGCCGAAAACGAAATAATGATTTATTGACGGGATTGCTACCATCGACCTTAATTTCGAGTCTCCGATATTTCGGCACTGTACAAACGATGTAATTTTCAACTTTTCTCCTTCGTTTTGTAGAGCCGTAAGTAAACCGAATTAATATTCCTATATGTATATCAGACTCTCTAGAACGACCAGGGTTGGATATTATGAGGAGAGGCAAAAATATTACCTTCCAAAATGACCGGGTCAGAAAATCAACATAATATAATCTCAGCGTATGCTGCTCAGGTATTTAATATTTGCAGCGCTGCCGTCACCCACGCCAGCCAAAGGCTTTTGTTTTCGAAGTAATTTTGGTTAATACTTACTTATTGCATTACTATATTCGACGATGTTTATTACTTGAACACCTAAAACTGATAATAAATCATAGTAAATTAACAAATAACTAACATTGTACCGTATTTTAGTGCAAACGGCACTAAAATACGGTACAATGTTGGTTGTGGGCAAACAATGTCTTCTAAAAGACTTTTTAAGTACAGAAAAAGGACGCCATGTTTTGTTGCTTTTCACTAATTACTCTGTGGTGTAATTAGTTTTAACAACCACCAACGCTGCAGCATTTCACTGTTTAATTGGTTGTTACTGAATTGTACCAATTATCATACGTCATAGCAATTTGGCAAGATTAACTTAAAAACATTAGACTGTAGCAGTGCAAGAAGTAGAAAAAACAGTCTGAATACTGAAATGTTTGATAATATACCCCCTGAAACTATTAATTATTCTGATTTTATGGTACCATTCGTAATTACCTACTATAAGGGCAGATAGTGACTTGCGGTGATTATTGTTATTTTAAGTTAGCTTCTAATTTAAAAATACAAATTAAATGGTTCATCCCCAAGCCTTTTATGAACTTGGAGCTGAAAACGACATAAATTTGCATACAAATAGCACAACTTTTGGGATAGTTTTCATTGCGCCAATTTGTCGAAATAGTTCCGTACGCAGGCATTTAATTAAACTGACTCACACACTAACATACTTTAAAACAGTATAATAAAGTTTAAAGTGTGATATACTTAGGTTATACATATAATATAACTAGGTATACTACCACAAAGTTGACGAAGAATGGCACTTTACCTGAACTGAGAAATGTTCCCAACGTCATGATATGTGTAGTAACGAAGTTTTCATGGAACATTTTGTATGGAAACTTGGCGGAACGCCCAAATGTTGAAGTGTGGTCGTGATAGGAACAACGAAATTTAAAAAGCAGAGCCAGTTTAAAACTTTTAACTACGTAATTATTATTTCAGAAGGATGTCGCCTGAAGTATTCATCGTTCCTTGTTACTGCTGCTATAAAAATGTAGATATAAAACACGAGACACGAACTGGTTACATAAAACCAGTTTTTCAAATAATGTAAAAGAGATTAGTCGCCCAACCTCATCAGCTACAGTAATTTCATAAAATGTGGTTGGAATATTGAAATTTTTTGTCACATATTCCCAAATGGAAATCAGTGAAATTACATCTACCCCCGTACCATTTAGGAGGTTTTTAATCAAGGCGCGCGTGACCTATAAATCTCTCCGATATCTCCATTGTGCTAGGGTACCGTTACACGTAACGATCGATCGTCACGATTTATCGTTTCGCCGCTGTCCGAAGGGTCTGAAAAATTGAACTTTTGCGACTTTTTAATCGTTCCGTGTTATCCCCTTTCAAAAGGGCAGACGAGCGCCTGAACGAATCTGGGGGCGTTCAAAAATTGTCCCCATTATTGAATGTCAAAGAATATCTAAAAAGTTTCACGTGTCAAAGAAAACAGATCCGGAAAACGCTGTACGACAAAATAGGTGTTGATTTTTGTGATTAAAATAGACTGGTACCAGTAAACAAAGATATGTCGTTATTTTCGTTATCAGCACTCATGATATTGACATACATACCTAGCATATATTCATATGGATATTTGTTAGAGACTGTTCTACCTATAACCTATGTATGACCTTTATACGATAACGAAGCAAAGGCCCTTGGGGATACCCTCACTAAAGGTAAATGTTTGACTGATTTCACCCCGGCCTTATTTGATTTCAATTGCAAATCTCAGAATACATAAGTTACGTTATGTATTATGAATTGAACATCCGTATGTAGTGTACATGGGAAAGTTGTACGGCGTGAAGAAAAAAAAGTTTAACAAAAGTTTTGCTATAATATTAATTATTTTCCACATAAAATGTTTTGGGACATTTTTAAATTTGTCGTCATCTGGCGCTCTACCAATCCATACTTCATTTTCAGCAGTTTGTTTTAATTTTTCGAGATCAGAAGAGAACGCTGTCTTCTTGTCAAATAAATAAGCATCACGTTAATTCTGTTTAGACAGAAATAAGTAAGAGCCCATTCTGGCTCACATTGCTTTTGTGCTGAGCCGTAGCGCTTGACATCAATGAACATTACACGGGTTCATTCATAGATCTTAAAATAAAGTTACGATCTTCAGATAGAGATTGCGTTGTTATACAGTTAATAATTTTCGCATGAGCGGATTAATTTGAAAAGCGACTCAATCTTCAATTTAAATTGTAAATGGTTTGTCATCGTCCGTCTAATAAACTTCATTTATCACCAAAATCCTTATCAAGGTGTAACATTTCAAAGGGTTTCAAACTTGGACCGAACTAATCGCCAGATAAACTGAACTGTTGATCTTTGCCGATTCGCCCTTAATTTAAACTAAGTCTTATTGCGACGTTTGAAGCGGGTCGGGCGCACATTATGAAGGCCTGGCACGACGTAATTATCCTTGCATGCTCTGTGTTCGCGGAGAATGTATTGCTTGTGCCACCTCTACGTGGAGTATCTCCCGCCGACAATATGCGCAGTACGCGGCATAGTGAACGAAAGCCTTTATTTATACGGCGCTAGATGAAGCTGTGAGTAGGCTTACAGGAATAGCTCCCTACTCGTATTGTGCGTCGATTGCTAGGGGAACTGGAGTTCAATTTGCTCTAGTTATTGCGATGCCAATTGATGAACAAACAAATTAATTCAAACAAAGTCATTTCAGTGGGTACTTAGTAGAGTACTACAAATTAAGTTTAGTAAGTGTAATAATGATACTAGAAATGTCTTCCTGTAAATTGTTTCGTGTTGAGGAAGCTTCTTTAAAAGCTAGGCAATTAGCTTTTAAAGAAGGTATTATGTAAGATTGTTCATGGGTTTGTGTTTATAATCAAGGTAGAATATTTCAGGTTTATAAAACTGTACCGTTATTTCGAAACGAGGCTAAAACACTAAACCGGGTTACATAAGGTAGTTAAAGCAGATTGGATTAAGAGGTATTTATTTGCAAAGCACTTAACGGGCGCTATCTCAAATATACCTGCACCAAAGTTATCGCGCACTCGCCGGTGCCGCGCAGTATAAATTGCAGCACTGATAGTGCGACCAAGAACTAACTCCCGTTTGATAAATGCGCGCTGGCTCAGCTGGATATAATTAACAATATTAATGACGAGCTAAATCTGATCTGGAAAACCATTTTGTCAAAAATACTACGACACTTTAGAATCTGGGGCGTTAGATTAAAATATCGATATTGTTCATGGACTGGGATGGAATGATTTTTCGGTGTAATAACCGGTAACACGGATAAGACAGATTTAATAAATTGAAAACGAGCTTCAACAAAAAATATTTAGATTTTCAATTACTCTGACCTTCGTCGAATAGGTATCACTTACCTATCATAAAATTAATTTGTATCATGATATCTTTATTAAAACCTTTAACGTAAAATCAAGGTTGCCCTTTTCCAAACCCTCATAAATTTGTGTCAACAACCTGACCCGAATTTTAATGCTTCGAGCTATTAACGGATCCAGCATACCAACAAACAAAAGATCCACACAATGGGACCCTCGCCCCCCATGCCCGTTCTTCCCTCCTTTAGGACAAGAGCCATTTTGTAAATCACGACTATTATCAAAATAATGTCGCCTGCCTATACAAATGATGTGATGTTAGTTACAGTAAACGTCGATTGAACCAACCTACCTACGATATTGCTTTTCAGGGAAATACACGAAATAAAAAGTGAATAGGTTCGTTTTGAAACATTAACTAAGGATGATTATGTTTTAATATCACAATAAGATTCTCAAAGAAATAGATAGTAACAATGTTTATTTATTTGAATAAAGACTCGTGTTAGAAGTTGGAATGCAGCCAACTCTCTGGTTGCTATCTAAAATGAAACGAACTACATAGTCTCTTCGGAATATGTCACTGAGTTTCTAAATTTTTCAAAAGATTTTTAGTCAATCCTTTATTTGGTCACTATAGCTCATACAGGCACGTCTAGTTTTGGATTGTAAACATTTTAGAGTTCAACCTTTTCCTTAGGTGGGTCACAAAGTCACATCAAGGTTACAGCAAGCACGAAATAAAAAAATTAAAAAAATAACCCAAAAAGTTATAAACATGCTTAAAATAGTAACTCTTGTAAACCACGCACAGGAGTCGCGATTACAATCATTGCGACTCCGGTATAAATCACTTTTCTTTTATTCCGCTTTTTATGGGGTCATTTTTACGACTAATAAATTAGTTATACGACACTAAAAGCCTATTTCGTGAGTGGATCTGATTTAGGACCCTGCGAATACAGCCCAGGGCTTTAAGGCAAGGTGAGAAAGGCTATTTGTAATCTGACTAATCTAATTAGTTGGATAAATTCACAGGCAGAAACAGGTCACCTGAATTTGTCATAGAGCCAAAAATTAGCACAACTACTAAATCCATAATTTTATATTTTTATACCAAAGACAAAATAGGTAGGCAATGCATTTTAAGTTAGCTCGTAATTTATTTAGACCACTCGTATAAATAAAATAATAATTCTTTATCAAGAATTAAACAAAACTAAGCCCCTTTTAATGTAATATTCTGAAGTGAGAGTCGATTCTTATTTTCCCCTATAGTCATGAAAATCGTCTCTATAACCTATAACCTCAATCTTCGTATAGTAAATACTCGTTATGATGAGTAACGAAAGGTCTCGACAGGTCGAAAAACCAACATATTTTACTACGTAAATAAAGCCTTGCAGTGCGGATCTAACGCCAAAAAACTAAAGGCGACGAAGCGGCACCGGTCAGCGTAACAAGATTATCCCAGATCGAAACAAATCTAATAAATACCAGGTGTCGACGGTGGCCTTCGAGCCTCCACTCCGCCGTAATGGCCGGCACTATTCTTCAGCAAATCTATTTGTTTACGAAACAAAATGTAATCCATTTCGATGCGCATAAAGTAGACAGCACTCAGACAAATTGTTAACTTTGTTAGTCAAACATTCTTGTTGAGTATGTTATTATTTAGCTAGTTGTAGTTAGCGACTCTACATGTGTGGATTTTGTAATTCGTCATACCTATTCTAATAACGCGCTTTTTCTGATATTATGACGTATCAAATCTAAATGTTTCATTGTATGACTGTTACATTGTATGCTAATGATAGAATTATGGAATAAATTCATTTTTCTTTTCTAGTGCGCTGTCTGGCTTCATAAGCGCACACATTATAATTAAGGGTATAATTAGAACGGTTTACCTACGTGACTTACACAAGAACAATAAAGCACTAACCGCACTGGGGTAAATATCCCCTCGGCTAACACTTGTTGGCCGTCTTTATGGGCAGGCCTATAATAACACACTATAATAACTTGCCCTACACGCGAGCCAGCAAACATTTTAACTGTTCACACAATTCGGGAACACTCCCCGCTCGTGTCCCATCAGGATGTAAGGAAACATCCACGGGATATAGTTTTTAACATTGTGTAAATGTGTATCAATAAAAAGGAAAATTAGCAACCAACAAAGAGTTGAAAATGCTACGACATTTTCAAATGTTAGTACCAAGCTATTGTGTGATAATAATAATAAATTAAGCCTTCGATCGTAATGAATAATATATAAATCTTATTGTAATAAGCTGATGGGTTTGATATAAAGTTCTTTTTAAGGCTAATAGATTTACATTGGCGACGCGCTTCCCTTCATTGCGTCACGTTGTCTAAACGATAACGATTGATGAAGGGCTGTTAATTGGACGTCTTTTGAACATGGAGCCCAAATTTTGCGAGTAACTCGGTGAACCGGACCGCTGGGGACAGCCACAATTATTTATACCTACAGCTCCGTATTGATTGACGATAAAATACAAGTTGAAAGAAAGACCCCAAAATAAAAATAAAGTACTTACCTATCATGTTTCTTCTTAAACCTTCTTAAAAAATTTATACCGCAGCATAAAAAACCTTGCTCTTCCTCACGCAGTACCCTAAACTGCGGTGACCTTTTAAAGAAGTGCAAAGAAAGTTTCCACTCCAGACCCAAATTTCCCGGAGCGACCGCAGATTCGCACGCCCTCTGCTGTCGCCGCGGAGACCGCAACCAAATTAATATAAAACAACACGTAATCCAGTGGAGGCTCCTTCATTTAATTTCCATAAACATGATGGAATTCCTAAACACCCGGTAAATATAGAACTATTCTGATGTGACGTTTAGTTCACGGTCATACAAAATGGAATGACCTTAAAATAAAGTGTAAAGTTATCAAGCTGAAAATCTCGGCCAGACTTTGACCGAGCCAAGCCTAGGATCAAATTAATGGGCGTTTTAAAGCCGGTTGAGATTTATTTCTTTATTTGGCTTCAATTATTTAAAGTAGCAGAACTTTCACACAAAGTTACGAGTGTAACGTTGACGTGCTCTATGGCAACGCGCATTTATCGATTTTTATGATTATTTTACCACAACCACCGCCGACGCAATAGAGAAATTGTGATACTAAATAGCAGCGTAATTTCTAATCTGTATCCCGAAATTCGTTCGTTAAAACTTTTAAATAAGTGTAGGAAGTTCCCACGGCCAAATAACCCGGGCGCGGGCAAGCCGCAAATTTGCACGCGCTCGCCTGTCTCCCCGAACCCGCAACCAAATTAATATAAAACGCTTAGTTATCTATCGAGATTTGCTTCTTCATTTATCTTTCTTGTTCGGGAAATTACGCAAGTTTGTTAAGGAGCCCTTATCGATAGCAGGGTTAATCCGCAAAGAAAACGGGTTGGATTACTTCATTAGTAAAAATACAAACAAACATAATTGACGAACGGGATCAATTTGTCTCTATTTTTGGTTTAAATATTGTCTTTAATTGCAGGCATTGGATATCCACTTATTGGTAGGAAAATTCCCTAAAACAATTTGAAACACTACAATAAGGCAAGGCTTTCGACAGAGATAGATAACGGCCATAAGGCCTCGAAAGAAAGATAATTTGTACAAAATAACGCAGGAACCTGGATTAATGAGGGGACATCCACAGATTGTTACAAAACAAAGCAACTTTTTTACTTGCGAACGCTTGTGAAATAGCACTTTGCACGGATTTAAGAGTTATTTATTTAGGAATACGAAATCCTGTAGAGTATTTTTCTGATCGGTTTTCGAGTGCATCGCTTTGAAACGAATTTAAATCCAATTTACTCTGTAGGAAAGGCGAAAACGTGCAGGTTCTTCAATTTACCCTCTCTGAACTTGTTTTGTACAACACAATTTACGAGCTGTTAGCATAAAGTTTTCTTAATAAAATATTTTCACGATATGAAGAGTAAGATAAGTTAATTTCTCTCGGAAAAGAGTTTCATCCACACTTAGTATATAGATAAATAATGTAAAAACTTCGCATGAAAACAAACTTTCACCGAGAGTGAAATAAGTTGTTAGATTACGACGGCTTTTGTGTGAAAATTTTATGGAGTGGAACGTACCTTTTGTAATATTTTTAATGAAAACGTAATGGCGTATTATCACAAATAGCAATGTAAGCAAGTGTAAGTTAATATTCTATATTATGTAATTTTGAGATTTGAGCAGTCCTAAACATATTTAAGACAATCAATAAAAGCAGTCAAATCCGTAGCGTAAACCAAAAACTTTATATAACAAGGAGTATAGTAGGTTCACTATGCTATACGGAGGGCAGCAATTTTATTATTGTAGGTATTTGATAGGCATAGAAAATATGTATTGGACGTGACTGTACACGTATTCTTACCTCCGAAACTAGGGCCGCCGTAAAGTCTGCGTCACGTGGGATTTATCTGCCGACCTCCTAGTAAATTCCAATTTCTATTTTACTACGCGAGCAGAATGCATAAAGTTTATTGCAAACATAAATGCGAATGCATATTGGAAGATTGATCTAGTGTCGTACCTGCTTCTTGACCCAGAGCCCTTATCCTCAAAAAAGTAAGTAAAACGCAGCGACCAACTTTAGTCTTAAAATGTTGCTAAACCTATCATTGAAATGTAGCTTTTTCTCCTATCCTCCTGTGTTTTATTAAGTTTACTGAAGAATTATTTCGAAGATAAAAGAAACTAAGAACACCTGAGGCCTTCTTAAACATATCATCTGTATTTCTAATTCAGCCGAATCCGATTCTCGTGCCCCAACAAAAATAGGTTCATTGCAGATTCCATCTCTTCTCTCGACATAACCATAAATAGAGGATGCTGTACGTACATACATCTGATATTGTTGATCTGGTATCTTATATCCTATTGATTCATGGACCACTTTCCATAGAAATTGCATGTGCTTCGCTTCGTGAACTAGGTATGTACTCTTTTTTGTCAAAAATACCTACTATCCTAATTATTATTTCTTAACACTTTTTCTCTCAGCTTTTAAAAAAGCATGAAAACTACATTAGTACATTAATTGATCTTCATGTATTTCTCGACCACAAAAGACTTAACAAGCTATTTCGGCAGCCATATATTCATGGGATTTGCCGCTATCAAACATTTATTGGCAGTAAAACCTTTAAATTCAACCCCAAGGCTGTGGTTGTAAAATATCAACTTGAAATGATAATATTAACAATTTCGTAAGGTCTTTTACGTCATATAAACCAACCCTTCGCTATTAATCGAGTCAGACCGATACAGGCCTAGCTTGTTCGAGAATTTGTAAAAACTAAAAGTTGGTAAAGCTTTATTGGATAACCGCATAAACTCTAAGTCTTCGGTTGCATCTAACTTGCTCTAGAAAAGTTTTATCTCGGAAGATATCTCCCACCCGATATTTATATCTCTGACATCGACAGACAAGTTTCATTCACTGGTCTTGATATAGCGATTGCCAAGTAAATTGAAATAGTTTATAGCGCACTTCGACTCTTGTAAATAATACAATTCAGTTTACTCGATATCTGTCGGCTCTAAAGGATTACAAAACTACAAATTAACTTCTTTATTCGCTTGTTATGAAGGATTGATTTATAGACCAAACTAACCAGTTTGAATAATTCAATATAAAATATTCTAGTATCTATGTAGTAATAATTTAGTTATGCAGTATCTTTTGTAGAAAGTTCGCTAACAGACTTGAAGCCACTATAGTACCTATATGATGAAATAAAATTTTCGCATAAAATCTGACCCAAAAATTAACATCAGGTATTGAGATGAAACACTCCTCTTTAACATAATAAGCTTGTTAACGAAAATAAGCTCCCAGGGCAAACTTCAAAAATAAAAAGGGTTGGTCTAAAGGCATAGAAAATATTTATTTGTAAAGCACAAAACATTATCCGGTAAATGAGCAAGCTCTCATGGCGTAATTACTGCTGCCGTGTGGGGGAGGAAATAACCCCACGAATTTCACTTCATTCAACTCAACTACACTTGGACGTGTGAGTAAAATCGTCTTAAGCCGTACTCAAAGTGGAGTTCCCTAGGGAAATGCTGCCTTTAATTCACTCACTTGTTCACACTCTACCCACTGAGTTCTCTTTAGAAGGTCTTTCAAAGCGGAACCCTACGAGATCACTCAAAGAGGCAAATCAAAGCGAGTCTTTCTTTCGCAAGCAATTGAAACTGAGATCATGCAAAGTTTCATTTTGGTAACACAAACAACCATTTCATTACTTTAAATCACAATTGTTGACTTACCTAACTGTTTCAAGCCGTATTTAGTAACATATAAATTCGGATTGCCGTCAACTTAACCCTAATATTTGCACATTGCATTTCACCGGTGGTTTTATTTACGATCCCGGTGGGCAACCAAATAGAAGTAACGGGCCGAGTCGCCCTAAAGTTTACAGCAGTATAAACTGGCTTCAGCGCTCATCCGAAGTGGCGGGCGAGTCGCTCATTGAATAAAAGTGCGGCGGAGCCAACGACGCGTGAGTTGCGATAGAGATAACGTTCATTGCCTGGAGACAAACAAGTTTGCACGCTTCTAAAAATCACGCGTGGCTTTTTAATCTTATATGGAGACATACAATGATGCTTGCGACAGAAGGAGTAAAGTTTTTACTGTTTACGTGAAGCTGTAATATCAACCCATGCTTCAAAGTTATATTTTGTTTAATTTTATTAATTACCAACATTGCCTCTGTTTCTGACTGTACGTCGTTAAGTGAGTTAATGTCGCAGTTAATTCAAACGAGTCCACTGGCAGTCTAAAGAAATAGCCCTTCGGCATAAACAAGTGTTTTATTTGCCTCCGCAAAATACTCGTAAATACCGAGAGCAAAATGGAGACCACTCAACAAGACTATTCAAGACGTGAGCTTTTAGATTTTAAACTAGAAGTGTTCTGCTACGACAAAAAATTCTTGACACACTCATTTTTGAAGCCTTTTAAAAAGGCTAATATCATTCGTCTAACATTATTTTCGTTCCATCTTTAAAAGGAATATGACATGTCCCATATAGTCAGAGCTGTAACAAGGCACATACATGACCTTTCTGTTCATAGAATTAATGAGAAATTAATTTTAATACATTTAATGTTTACATGGTAAAACTGGATCTGACAGTCTAATTATAGTGTTAAACTTTTAATTACTAATTACACTCGCAATGCCCGTAGTGCCCTTGAAAAGAGCCTTCTATTTTTACGGTAAAATTAAAATTCCACGCTAGCAGCAGCGCGGGGCTTGTTTATTTAAAATAAAAATCAAAAGTCAATAAAAATATGTAGAGCGTTTGCATCGTATGCAGCCGTGCGATTGGCATCGACGTTTGCAATGCAATTTGCATTACATGAACCAATACACGATAAAACGAGCGATTTCGTTAGCGAGCGTTTCAACTGTAGTTGAACACGTATAATCTGCATAAAAAGATGGAGTGTCGTGATACTGATAGCATTCTGCAAGTGCCAAAATGTGCCATGGAATCATCAGTTGCACAATAACCGTACCCCAGAATTGGAATTTGATTGTGGATGCTCCAACTCGTATTGAGAGCAGTGTAAATTAACTGTAGTTTCCCTGAATTTCCCGCTGAATCTTCAGCCTATTAGAGATAAGGCGATTAAGAACGATTCGATGACTAATGCCATTTCATGCAGTATCAAAGCAAATCGTACCACAACTGAATTATCGTGAGGTTCTGATCCTCCTAGCAGGTCGATCAATTGGCTTTGAGTTGGAACTATGCAAGTAACTGCATCTACTCTAACAGCCACTAAAGATGTCAGAATTTAACCACATTATAGTAGTGGTCATACTACGACTAAAAAGGTAAATGTATGGTTAATTGAAGTTACGTAAACGCTACGTCCCATTTTATTAAAAAACCAACCAATATTCCAACCCGTTTGTGGTTATGGAGCTGTAAATTCCAAAATGCATAATATTAAAGGTTAAAAAGGTTTTTCACAAAAGCCCTCAGCCGTTTCCATGAAAATGAATGTGGATACCTACAGCCGACAATCATTCCGAAATCCCTGTGCGTAAAATATATTAAGTTCCATAAAATAGCATAATAAATTCCAAATCTCGTTTTGTCCGTAATTTTTTACGAGGGTATTTTTCGGGTGGCACCAGTCGGTAGATGGGTTCCATAAAACGACCATTTATAAGAGTTGCGTATGAACTGTTCGCGAGAATTAACCAGAGATATTCTTTTAATACTATAGTCCTACTTTATAGAACTATTGTATTTCATAGAGCACTATTTTTTGCCCTAAGAGGTTAGTTCAGATGTGATAGAGATGCCCGTTGATTCAATGTTTCGATATTTCATGGTTCCGTAAAGTAAAATAATAATTTATGTACTATACTAGGTTCTCATGGCACCCTCATTGAAATATCCACTACACGTTTATTGCTCCTTCACAATAATGGCTAGAAAATCGTGCGCCTATTATTGGCATAAATCCGGCGTAAGGTTCCGGCGCGATCCGGCGGCGCGTCCGCACGCATCAGCATAATGCCGCGATAATGTGCTCTCGACCAGCGCCTTGCGGATTATGGCCCCGAGGATCCTCTCCCAAATAAGCTCTTTATGCCTACTCAACTATCCTTTGTAGAAAATGGATCCCTATTTCCTTTTCAGGCCAAAACATACACACTCATTAAATACAAAAAAAAACACAATACCCCCGTACTCGTAAAATCAGACGGAAAACATAAAAAAATATTGCGATTTTCCTAATTTATATCAGCAAAAGCAATTGCTGCGATGATGAAGTTTTATAACCCGTGACACAGGTGCTGAAGTTATTCGTTATCTTAACACCACGATGTAAAACACCCACTCAGAGCAAGCGTAAAAAACCAATTTCCTAATGGAATTCTGAATTTGCGATCGGGCCACCCAATGGTTTTCCTCAAAGAACAATGTCATCAAACTTTATCAAAGTAAAATTGTCACTTTCCCCCTTGAGCTGTCAATTCCCACAGGCGTTTAATTTAAAATTTAATTTTAAGTTGTCGCGCCAGCGTTATTTATTCGCGACAAGCGGATCGCCTTGTTCGCACTTGGCAGCCTGATGATAACGAATCGATAACAACAACACAACACGCTTTAGAATGTTTTGTTTAAAAACAATACAGTATTTCATAAGTAAAACAATGTTAGGCTCGTCAATGTGATCGGTAACTTCTAGCTTTGTCTTGCTTGCATATATTTTTTATGCCCAGCCAGCGATAATAACGACTACGAATAATGTTTTTAAACTCTATGACACCATTATGATTTGGGAAAATAAAATTATTATATGAATCAGGTCATTTTCCTCAAACTTCAAGCACATTTTCTTTTTCCTACAAGATTAAGACCTTTCAGAATAATATTAATATAACAATTCCATGTCGTGTCGTGACAAAAACAGTTCCAAGGCGCGCGCTCCGCACGCACGATTGGCTACTACAAAATGTTCTTCGGAAATTTTATTACCGCATTTGGCTCTAGTTTGCTTGAGTGTCTACTTATTTGCGTTTCATTGCCAACTGACAACCTTTGTGTGGATGCCAACGACTTCCTCTGCCCCCTAACATGGCACGGCCTAACTACTGGGCCAATTTTGGCATCTCCGTTTATTTATGTCTTACCCAAGCCCATTTAATTAGAGGGACACGCATTTACATCAAGTTTTGAGTTTGAGTAAACTATCCAAACATTAATATTGTTCTGTAATGTTCAAAAGGAAAAGTAAAAATTCCAGAAAGTGGAAACAAGGGAATTTGTTATCCAAACCCACAACTTTAAGTAGGTAACTTCAAGCAACCCATAAGAAGATGAGGGAAGAGATGCGTGGATTTAACTTCAAATAACCTTTTTTATTTCAGGTAGAAAAATATTTTGTTTATTTTTCAGTGCTATAAAGCCGACTTATATTTCTTCTGAAAATTAAGTTTTTCTTTTATTTTTCCAAAGGTATTTTACCGCTTTAATTTTAAGATGAAGATACTTTTTCATATAATTATCTTATTCATATTTTTATGGTACGTAAAAGTTACCACTTAAAAACTTCTAAAGTGTAGACTTACCGTTTACTATGTTATGCCTGAAATTGGGCCACCACACCAGTGAACTATGTCAAATTCAAACTACTAAGTTTCTAAGTTTAATGGTCTCCGAGCGAAGTAGCCGCCACAATGTACGCTATAGCGGTTTAGTTAGAATCACCTACTAACATAAACGAAACTATTTTCTAAACTGTAAAGACGTTTTAGTCAAAGCCATCTTTTAATTTGCTACAAAGTTTATAATTCAAATACGTTTCAAAACAAGCAGCATGACTCCTAAAAATATATGAAAGAGTATGTAGATATCTATACAGCCTCTACGGAATTAAGCTTAAAAAATCTGCAGTTAATAAGGTACTTTTTCTCTCAAATCTTTTATCTTACGTCTCTAGAAATGCGAAGTTAATGCCGTAAGAGCAAACTACAAATGACCACAAGTTGACAAGACAAGTGTATGTTCTGCAGGAAGTTGTACAACTTAGAATGTATTCTGTAGAGCTAGCAGACCGAACTTGTTTTGGTCTTGGCATAAGTTTCTGTACAAAGTTGCCCTCTGTTTAATTAAACTGTCCCAGCCAATACTCTTTAGTCTTTATACGTTGCAATAGATTGGTGGGTGCAGAACAAATTAGTTGAATACTTTGTATTGACAAAGACCATAAAGTCAAGTTAAAGCTGGCACACATAACCCTATTATTACATTACACTGAAGCCGTTGATTTGTTAACGTATTTCACTCAATCTGAATGCAAATGTATCGTGAATTACAAAACAATTTACACGGCCCGCAGGAAACATTAATACTTTTACCGCCTTGTGACAGCGGGATACAATAATTCACGAAACATCCATAAATCGTTCCGCCGACCTAAAAGGCGCATGACACACTGACGATGTATTTTCATTATGATATGTAACATTTTCTACTGATTTATTATTTATTTACATTTATATTTTAATTTAGTTTATTACAATACAACCACAAATGGTCTACAAGTAGAGCAAATAATAATAATAATATGATTTTATCAAATTGGCTCAGAAAATATTTAAACAAGCACAGAAAATTGACATTAACTTAATATTTGTCTTTACCTGGGTTATGTGATAGTGCGTAAATTAATTTGTGCTCGCTTCGCTATCCCTAAGTTAAAAATCAAGATCAGATTTACGGGAATACGTTGACTTCACAACAAAACACCGTCTCCTCATAAAAACAAAAAACATTGTCACAAAAAAAATAATTTATCATGAATGTCAATTGACCTCTGAAAAGCTATCCCATAAGAATGTGAGGTTTTGGTTGACTGGAAAACGATTCCCACGCGCGCCAGGTTGCGGGAAAGAATAGGGTAAAATAAAAGGCTATAGTTTTGTCACGTCCCTTATGTCACAGTTTGAAAAATGACACGACTTCCTCGCGATGCGTCCACATATCCGTGTAAAAATAGGCCGTGGAAATAATGCGATTAGCGGCGACGTCTAATTCTCGCGTGGATACGTGCTTATGTATTCAAAAGAAAACATGTCGTACTTCTTTATGATAGGGCATGTTCGCGATCGCGAGTGATATAAAACCTATTTGGATATTGTGACAGTGAAAAATCATACGGCATTCTTTTGTTTTACTCTCTGTCTGTTCTGTTGGATTCGATCAGTACACACGTCTGTTGAAATTACTTCGCATTTTTACTTTAAAATATACCTGATTCCCTTCATGGTTATTATGTGTTACATGCATAATATAAAATTTATTGTTAACAGGCTGATTACTTTTTAAAGAAGAGGTTGTTAACTTTTCTAACCGTCGACATGTTAGCCCTGAAGATGCATTAAAGTAACGTAAATGCCGTTTTCTTTATGAACATAGTACATAATACATAGTATCTAAAGACTATGTAGATCAACTACTTATGGAATACCAAGAACTTGATGTCAGTAACGTCATAACTTAAGTTAAGATACTTTTTATAAGGAGACAATCGCACGCGTGATGTATAAAAGAGTTTCGAAAAGCGGGACGCAACAACTCTAAGCCCGGGATTACCGCCTCAGGGGCTTCTGCAAATTGAATGAGCGCAAACACGCCCGCGCCTGCGCACGTCAGCAAACACACAAAAATAAATGCAACAAGTACACGGGAAGACATATAAAAGAAACTGTTATTATAATTATTAGAAAGAATTTATATCTACATCTACTATCCATGGGGGGATCACATAGCTCGTAGAGCTGATGGCCGCTGGGGCAGGAAAGTTCTTGAGTGGCGATCTGGTGAAGGCCTTTGTCCAGCAGTCTTTCGGCTGAAACGAAAGACTGCTGGACAAAGGCCTCCCCCAAGGATTTCCACAAAGATCGGTCCTGCGCCGCTCGCACCTCCCGCGACTAGATACAAGCACTAAATTATTTGGAGAACCTGAGAAATAAAATAATGACAATATAGAATTTTATATAAACTTTGAATTTTTAATTTAATTCTATATAAACTTTTCGATAAATTCTATATTGTCATTGTTTTATTTCTCAGGTTCTCCAAATAATTTAGTGCTTGTATCTAGTCTATATTGTTAACAATTCAGGATTCGATTCAATGAGCAAGGATTGGTTTCGTGTACCCACTCATAATGTAGGTACACACGAAACCAATACCATGTTCCATGTTCGTTAACATGATTTCGTAAGCAAATCGAGTTAGATAAACAACTCGCCTCACCAAAACAAACCTTATGAAGCAATAAAAACACCCGGCTATTCGTTACAGCGTTAACATTGGCTTGTCAAACAAATTCCCCGAGACGTTTTTATAATCAACCTGTCAGATAGCTATCGCACAAAAAATGATAGGTACGTGCATTTTCCGAGCGAATAAAAAGAGCCGTGTTGACATGTTTACGGCGGCCGTTCGCGGAAGTTCCGAAGAAAACATGATATTTTTATTACCACCGCCATAAATGTTTTCAAACAATTTATAGAAAGTGCTGCAATCTATTATCCGGAGTAGTTGTAGACACGAATAAACCATTGTGGAGACTAAAGTGGGGAAATATTGACTAATGGATCGTTATGCCGTTTGCTATCATTTCGTTTCAGATACTGGCTGGTCACGAAAGGTCTATTAGTCGGCGTGTGAGCGCTCCGTCATTTCCCGGAAATGTCGAGCCGGCCAACGGAAATTCATCGGAGGCGTTCGCAATTTGTAGCATCGCCTGAAAATTTTCAGGAAACGAGAGTCCGAAGTGCCGACGACGTAACTTATTGGCTGATTTATTTTGAGGAATCACCCTCTCACCATATGGCGCAGTTCATTTCAGTTTGGCTGCGCTGAATCTTAAGGTGACCACGTTGCCGCATCAACTTTTTACGTGACGACAAAATGACTCGCTGCTTTGGTTCTGATATTATATCAACGCTCTCCGTGGTAGTGTTTGTTTGTATTTGATAAGAACGTGTTTCGTGATTGAAGACAAACAAGAGGGGAATAAATCACTGAACGTTAGAATCGTGGTCGTTGTCATTCTTCAAAGCTGAAATGGGTTGTTGGGAAACTTTAGTACCTGACACAAGACTGTCAGCCCACGTTACACCCACACATTAACCTTAACTCTGAGACTGAATCATAGAGTGCAGTCTTCACATTTAATAGACTATCACATAACTTTTTAATAATGTTGAAACTGTCCTTGTTCCAGGTAACATTTTAATTAGAACGCAGACTAAAAGTGAATCCAGTTCGCAAACTCTGCAGTTATTTTCAGGTGACATTTTTAGACTGTTCGTTTTTAAAAAATTGCTTTCTATCCACAAATTCCTATTTTTTCCGTTATTTATGATTGCGTACATGTAAAATAAATCACATTTATGTGTGATAAATAACATGCTCTGAAATAGTACTTTTTAAGTATCCAAATAAACACGTAACACATTAGTTCGGGGGCTAATTTAATTCACAGCACGACTGAAAAATAGAACGTCGATATTTACGATAAAATGTGCACTTCATTGACGTTTTTTCCCATGGTATAAGTTTCGCCTAAAGTAGCATAAAGGTTACTATTACGGGATTACGAGACGACTGCCCCAATTAGGTATACCCCGGTTCAGCAAAAGTGCACACGTCACCAGTAGTCTCGGGCCTTTTCTACGCCACAGCCCGTTCAGCAATTGACGTAATGAGCCACGTACTGGCCACGTACGGCCAATGCTTTTACTGTACTATTTAAAAATAATTTGAAATCAATCGGTAGCAAAGGTTTATAGATAAAGGTTATAGTTTATAGATAGGTTACTACCTAAACAGAAGAATGCACGTTATGTGTTGCGTTATAATGGAGTTGATGTATGTAATAAGCATACCTAATAAACTAGTATATAGGATTAATGCACCTTGTAAATAATAAAGTCCAGATTCACCTTCCATTCCAAATCCATTTTCTATCTTAGTAAACCTAGTATCTAGCTATGCTACATTAAGGCAAAGGTGATCGAAATAGTTATTGCTTGAACAAACAAACATCCATCCTTACAAAATTTCGCGTTTATAGTAATTAGTTTGGTAAACTTTGTGTATCGGACGAACTTGATATACTGTGCAATAACGAATACTAGGTAGAGTACCTATTCTAATAAATAGAAAGAAAGTTCGGTACAATGAACTCGAACTTGGTTTATTAAAATTTCATATCGAATCTAATGCAAAACTTGATGAAACTTTTCATTATTCAAACAATATTACACAGCGAAATATTGCTCTGAAAGTTCAAAGAACTTGATGCAGTAGCGAAGACGTGCGGTTTTCTTTAATTATTTATTCAGATTAATTCCCTGACTACGAAAGACTTGGATTGTACACGTACACAGCTCATAACTAATGTACACTGAACATTATTAACCTTTAGTGAGCAAGGCGACTATAAAGTTGTCAGTCCAAGATATTATGATGACATCAGGCACGTCCTGGTGATTTAATTTCACATTTGCACCAATAATATGTCCCAGACGAATATTTTTGTGTTTATCGTTTCAATTTAGAATTTTCTTGAGAGCTTTCTAAAATATTATTCTCTACTAGCTTTCCGCCCGCGGCTTCGCCCGCGTGGAATTTTGTATGTCACAGAAAAACAATATCGCGTGTGTATTTGCTCACCGTTTAGACCTACCCTGGACTACGACAAACATTTTAAAACCAAAATCAGCTCAATCGGCCCAGCCGTTCTCGAGTTTCAATCAGACTAACGAACAGCAATTCATTTTTATTTATATAGATTACGAGTATGAATAATATTTTTCTTGTCTATAGTCATAAAAAATTACATTTTTATATCGTTTCTCATCCCATACATTGCTTTTACAGCTTTAGACTAATGAATATTCCTCGTTATGAAAATAGCGGTCGGTATCTATTGTCGCAGGAGGCGGCTCACGGGTCGCATTAATCAGTGTCCCTTTACAAAGCAAACGGACCACAAAAGAGTACCACCACTACAGTAAAATCGTAAAAAAGCTAAAAGGAATAAAGTATGTTATCTAACGTGGCTCCAGATTTTTTCTCGATTTTCCCTTTTTTCACGCTCTGAAAACGTTCGTTCGCCTATTAACTTCGCACTGGTGAATCGTATTGATCCTCCAGGATCAATTATACGGCTGCCGGCCGATTATATGCATCCGGCTACCAGCGGCTCTGGAACCGTTGGGTCGTTACAATTTAAATTCAAATTCACATTTTAAATTTCGAACCACCGCCTGTTCTCCCCACTTGAGTCATTTTAATAATTTAATTTAGAATTCAAAAGAGTTCCGTAATATTGTATTGTGGGCTTCACTGGCCAGACCTGTATAAATTGGACTGGCATAAAAATATGAACGGTATCCGTGACTTCAAACAGTATCATACCATGAAAATTGCACATTCCCTAATAACACCCCTTTGAAGCTATTACGTGTGAAATGGCAGTTAAAATAATTTTCCGCGGAGTTCCGTTTTTCGTTATCGCCATACATGCACGGCCACCAGCGATTTATTATGATAAACTACCGGATAGTTTGGAACGGCTTATCAGATTTGACCTGAAGACAACAGACTATTGTGAAAAATGTTAACTGCCACAAATTCCTACTCACTTCAAAATTAAACCTCACTTGATTGCTTAAATTGTTGAACATTGCCAAAAAATTGTTTCCTTGGTCTTTTGTAGGCCTACAAAAGCCCACGCCAAATAAAACGAAAGCACAACCATCGAGCGAAAACAGAAAATACAAATACAAGTCGAAATGCAGGAAATATTGTCAGTTGACGCGTTTAATTGACGGCAATTGGAGCGTCGCTTCTTCCGTCGCATCCAGTTATGGCACATTGATGACTGCGATTGATGATACGTCGCGAGTCGCGGACCGCGGGAATAGTGCCGAATTTTTTTCGTTCGTTAGACCACTATTGATAGAGAGCCGTTAGTCACTTTTTGTACAGGGCACTAGGTTTTATGTAAATAAACGACTGTGACATTTTGTGAGATTAGCATTTTAAAACTTTTGTGGCGGAATATGTTGCGTTTTTTCCTTGTTATGTAACTTTTTCAGGGGTGACTAACAAAAACGAGATCTGTTCCACCGTAAATCGACATCATCATTCATAAACATCTGTCAGTTTTTATAGTGCCCTTGCCTTTTTTATAGTTACCTACGTTATTATCTGCCTTATTATGAAACATGATCTGTACAGAGACAGACTAAGGCAATTAATTGAACTGATTTTCAATGCAATAATTATATTGAACTGACTGTCTACCGCAAATTTACTTGCAACACCGCAACATTGAAATACGCTAATATTTGAACTCATGCCATATTGATAAACACTGCAATAATTGCGGCACGCAGTTATGTGGCAGGACTAGCGTATTGTTGCACGTAATTATTAGCTGAACACTCGTTACAATGGAAGCTTTTTAGTATTTAATAAACACTATTTTGTTTCACTTGACTTTGATCATTGATACTAATGAGTAAAATATACTGTTTTATTTTAACTTGAATATTAAAGAGAAGTTATTTGAAAGTTAAGATTAACTTAAAAACTATACGTTGAGCGAGTAGGTAGTACCAACCTCCACTTACTTCTTTGCGATGACGGCGAGCCGCTCCGAGCAGACAACGTGACTTAACTCTACTTTGAATAGGTGAACAAACGATCAATGTTTTTACCTGAAAATTACCTGCGACCTCCCCTGATTAAGACTGGATGTCTCTTCAAAAATCTTTTTTATCCTGAGCTAACCACCACAAATCGTTCAGTAACAATGTAACTATCAAATAAGTTCCGTCTAAAAAGACCAAACAAAGTTTAAGATTTACTTCTTTAATATTTACCTACTAAAAAGTCATATCTCCTATATCCACGTTTTTTATTTTCTTTCATTATTATAAATGTGGAGAGCTACATAAAATATGGTAAAATAAGCAATGTACCAAAAACTTTAAAATAATGTATTTGTGTAAAATAATAAAGTGCGGTTTATGGGTCAGCTCGAAAATATTTTACATATTTTTAACATAATATTATTTTATAGTCAGTTCGTGTTTTCTCAGCGATCATCGCTAAGCCTCACTTGAGTATCGACCGCGCCTCATTCATGCGGCGGCACTCGCCGGATTACTTACCCTCTGAATATACCTAACTTGCATTCCTTTACCTAAGATAAAACCAAGATATACATAATCCCCCTTATTAATAAAAGTTACATCCTAATGGAACTCTGGTTTAAATTGTCATTTAGTACGGAAAGGTCATTTTAATCCCGAGTTCACGGGTGTGACTTTTTATTAATAAGGGGGATATTTAAATTAATCTTAATATTGTACTAACTAAGCGGCGTTGTTATCTAAATTCGAAACGGCCGTGGTTTTTGCTCTATTAGGATTCGGGACCAAATTAAATGTTCTTGCGTGCCTAAATTCAAATTCAAGTGCCAGTAAAACCACACAGCCATAATTGTGTACCTAACCAGCGGACGCCACTGACTTTTTTTTAGTGAATTTGAAAAACATTAATTTCATCCAAATCCGTGCTCGTTTTGTATTTATAAAATCAGTAGATTACCTACATTGTGGGCAGATGTTTTGAATTTGGGCATTTGTCATGGGGATTATTCGTAGTCTTCATACGTTATAAACCTGCGCTTAATAAATATCAAGGTCTTAATAAAGGTCAATTTAAAAAATGTAAAGCTTTTACAGCTTTACCTATACAGTCTCCAATGATCGAACAACGATCACCCCCAGCCGTCACTTGACATATCGATCGAACCACTTCGTGTACTCGATCGTGCAAAATCTAGATTTTTGAACGCATATGATGTTGTCTCAAAACATTTTTTTTTAAATAAGTGGAGCAATGACCAAACTTGAATGAAGACGTCACTGCCTAAAATAAGTTTATTTTAAGTTGATAAGTTAAGACAGAATTATATCACAGAATAATATAAGTATATGTTAGGGTGGTCCTTATTTTTCGACTTTGGAATTATCCCGGGGCACTTTCTCATTCGACTATATACCTCTAAATATGAAATTAGCTTTTTTTGTTTTTTTTTTTGGTTAAGATTTAGAGGTCGCTACCAGCTGTCAAAATATTTACAAAAAGCTTTGAAGATCTTAAATCATGGTTTCATAAATGTTTTATTTAAGTGTTTATATCACATTTTACGTGCAAATGAACATCGCATAGATAGAATAGACAATCGCTTCTTGTACCCTTCTCCCCTCAACCCCTCTTCTGTACCGACCATGGTACCGACGCGTCGAGATACTAACAAGTCAACTCTTATATCTTAAAAATAATTGATTCAAATATGTACATTGTACATAATATCTTAGTTCATAGCAACAACAATAATTTTGAAATATTTTTATTTGGCTTTGGCCAAAAATAAATGAATCTAACAAATACAGATTTTGTGTTTTTACTTAAAATTCAAACCTTGGTAGCGACCCCTAAATGTCTTTTAAAAATTAAAAAAAAATAATGAAAGACTTTCATATGGTATATTTTATATTCAAATTACGTGGTGCCCCGCAAAATATAAGAAAAAAAAATTTTTTCGTAGGAATAAGGACCACCCTAGTATAATATGTATTATTTTTCTTTCTAAACTGAGGAACCCTCAGTCGCTAGTCGTATCGACCGCAGCTCATTGATGCGGAGGCACACGCTGCCCTAAGAGTTGTTCTTCCCAGTGTTATGTAACACACGCGGTGCCACAAAGGTGCGGGCACGGCAAAGTTTCGCTAGTCATTTGCAACCTTTTGCGAGATTACTCATTAGACTGAGACGTTCTTAGCTCACTAATTTACTGGGAGCCATTGAGTCAACAGTAAAAATTGAGATTGTTTAATTAAATTAGTTAAGTTCTTGATTAAACTACCAGACTGCGAGCATTTCAACGTTATTGCTCCGGTCGGTAGATGGGGTACGTTTTAATCTAGATAATTATTTATTTACGTTGCGTACCTATCATAAACGTAAAAAAAACTAAGTTTATGTTATTAAAGTCAACAAATAACAAAATTCAGTTCTTTAGTATTATAGGCTTAAAGTTAGTTATCATAATTACTCGTAGATATCCTTATTTATCACATTTTAGAATCATTGCCCGAAGCTCGGCATTTCCGCAATATTTCTAGACAGGTCTCGTTTCACAGACGGATTTTCAAGAACAACTCTGCAAATACCGAGAAAAGCTCATAAAACTATGAAAGTGAAAGTTTTCGTTTAAACTTACCTTCATTCCGTTCGGCTTTCAGTTTAATAGGAATCGGATTTCGATTAAGTAAAGAGTTTAGTGAAGCTGAAATGAATTTATCGTGCTTGATCCAGACCAATCAACCATCATTCACTTCAGATTTGCTAATTCACGGCAAATCCTATCCACTTATCCCCGCCGACATCCATCAAATTGATCGACGATCGCGAAACTTTGGCTAATTTGTTGCAAATAAGCAATTTATTTCATCAAAAAATATATCGCATCCCAAATCCAGGCAGCGATGCCGAACTAACACGCCACAGCGGGATAAGTTAGGCATGGATTTGCAACAACAGTGCAATTCGTTGAGAGTGAAACGTCAATAATTTCCCGCGGGACGGCCAGACGCGGCGGGCCCAATCTATTCCAGATACAACTTCAATTACTACTTCCAGATGTGGACTTGGCATAGACACAAATAATTTTCCACTTGGAGGCTACGTTTCCTTACGACTACATTTAAGTTTCATTGTACTCCTTGAGGAATTCGAGTAACATAATGGGAAAACTTGACCAAGATATGTTGGTCATTTTATTTGAATCTACGTTTTAAAGCGAACTTAGGTACAATTTGGAAACTCTTACTATGCAATTTACACTATTTTCCGTAACTTCCAACAATCACCGCTGAAATGTCAACACCAAGTTCTAAGATAGCTATTTATGCCGATATTTTAGAGCTGTTTTCGTGAGTATTGATCAATATATTCCGAGAATATTCGGAGAGGTAGCTTAGAGGCAAAGTATCTGCACTTAATTGCTTCGTATCAATAGCGCAATTAATCGTCGAGCATCTTGAGTCGACGTCTGAGTGGCCCGTAACTAGTTCGAGGTCGTCATGATATACAATCACATGCAAACATAACTAACTAGTTCCTTACTTAATTGATACTTGAACTTGAAGTCTCAATGTTTGTAGTATTACTTTACGTTCAATACCGAGTTAATTTTGCTGTTCATTTTCGTAGTTTAAACCCCTTGCTATATGAGATTTTTCATACTTGGGTATAATACCTTTCTTGCAAAATGACTAATGAGAAATGTCTAAAGTTAATTAATCTTGAAACCAAACACGTTATTACACACGTTGCCAGAAACACCTATTCATAACTTATGAAAGTGTCCAAGCTCAGTATTTCTTGCTGCCAAGAATTTGGGGTAGGGATTAATATTCGAACTGTATTTGCTGAATGTTTCATATAGTGTACCTTATTATTATAAGCCCACAAGAACTGCTGATTCACTGTGTTTCTTGCAAGGTATCCGTGTCGCTAACAAGCGTGTCATACGACATGACCCAACATCATTTGTCACTTGCGTTCCGGTAAACCTACTTAAAATCGTTATATCTAGTTCTTGCATATCCTACATTTTTCTGGATTATGTATGATAAAAGTAGACAAATTATGGTATAATTTAAAATAAGTTGTCAATTGTCGACGACAATGTTAAAATAAAGAATTGCCTACCTACATTCGCGGCAGTGTGTTTTCATGACCTCGTGAATCTGAGGCGACTACAGATTAGATGTCAGAACAAGACGACATTCAATACATTATGTCGTTTGTTCAAGATTGGCAGATACGATTGTTATTTGGCGAATTACTTATTTTCTCGTTTAAATATTACATAAGGTATAATGCTCAAAATAAATTGAGGTATCTATAAACTTGTCATTAAAATAGTACACCACGATCAAAAACTACAGTAATTCAGAAACAATCCACATTCAACCTGAATTTTGGATATCTAATATCAAGAATTCAAAGCAGTCGTAATACCAAGAAACCTAAATATCGATTGTAGAGTCGAAAGAATTTACGAAGCGGGGTAGCCGCAGCCAAAGCTAAATGCTGGGGGAAGTTCGACAGAACAAGTTTTCCTTACATTATGCTCTTGGGACACCGGCTGGTGCTCCTGAAACCGGTGATATTTATGGTTGAGTCGTGAAACTGTAAAATCAAAATGTTCTTATCAATTCAGAGATGGTAGCGCTAGTGACTCGTGTTCAGTACCTCTAGTAGGAAAAACTTTCGAGTTCGTTTCGTTGCGTATTCAAAGTGTCATCGAAAAATTTTGTATGAAAAATTATCATATCAGCGCCCCCTTTATTATAGCCGCCCTAGGGGGCGCTGTTTAATTTTTCATACAAAATTATTCGATGACACTTTGAATACGCAACGAAACGAACTCGAAAGTTTTTCCTACTAGAGGTACAGAAGCGAGCCCGCGAGACGCCAAATGACGTCATTGCGTCTTGTTGGCGTCAGTACGTCGGCATGATGGTCTTGTTACATCAGAGCGGATTTTCTTTCAATCAAGGAAAAAGGAACTAAAGACGAGATGATATTTCGTCAAATGGCTCTATAAAAAGCCAGACATCGTGCTTTGTGGCGTTCTTTGGACCAGTCCAACAGTGGCCTGACTGCCAATGGTTGTAATGATGATGTTGAAACAGTTTTTATCATTATAGTTAAACGCATATTGTTGTTAATAAGTGCAGATTTGAATCATGTAAATGGCATAATATTTTTTGATATAAATTGTAACATTACATAAAATTTATTTACCTAAATAAACATTCAGTACAAAACCGCTACCTTTTATTTCTAAAGCCTTGAAATTTCGGATGAGCTAGGATATTTACACAACATTCCCGAGAAATCGTTTTAGGCAGGTGTGTATTTCTGAACGTCCGTGACCGCGATACGCTTGAACAAATAGCTAAAGAAGAGGAAATTTTGTCTTTTAAGATTCACCCCTACGAAATGTAGGTAAGATGACTTGTTGGCAAAGTGCCACCGCCGTACGCAGGCTGTAATACCCGCGGTTATTTCCTGTGCTCTTATTCTAATGCGCACAAAGCCCAAAGTCGTATGCGAAACTGGAAGCAATAGAATCGATTCTCCTAGTTCTTGAAAACAACAAAGCTTAGTTTTAATTCCTTGGGAACATGTAGATGTACGTACGTATGAGATTTAGATATGTAAGCAAATCTTATTTATGCGCAAGGGTACGATATTACTATTTTAGTATAGGTACCCATAAAAAGCTGCTTTCCTAAAGTTTTGTAGACACAAGCATTACTTGTACTCTAACATTAATAATTATTTTCGCCCAACGACTAATTTAACAAATCTGCGGATAGACTGTACTTACTCGAGTACAAAAAAATAAGCACTTTCGACCTCGTAATGTAAATTGATGGTAATGTAAAGGTGGATGGAAGTAATTAAGTAGGTACACGACTTACATGCATAAATGTATGTGAAGAAGCGCCAAAGGTAAAATGTTCTTTTCTAAAAGTAAAATCCAAGGAAATGAAATTTTCAAATGGGTTTGCTTTCCATTTTAAGGGAGGGATCAGAATGAAATTTAAAAGAAATGGGAGAGCTTATTAGAGTCCCTCTGCGAAACTCTTGGGTTTATTACTTTCGTAAACTGGACGTTTTGGGCGCTTACTCAAATAAGTAGTCAAAGAAGTTGATGTACTAATCGGCTCTGCCGGAGATTGGTGCCTTTGTTTTGAATGCGGGTATTGGTAAGGATATTTCTTTAAAAGACATATTGTTTTTAGCTTTAGCAAATACTTTTTATTTTGTTGTTTTATACAAGTATGTTCAATATTTGATACAGCTAAATACGATATACTTATGTACAGGTACCACACGAGTTCAGTATTTTTTTTTCCAAAATTAGATTTAGATTAAGAAAGTTGAAGTTCTACTAATTCCATCAATTTTGATGGACAAGAGATGTTAAGGAAAATTAATGACAATTTTCTAAAAACATCTTTAAAAGAAATTCACGTTGAGACAAAGCCGAATTTGAATTCCGTTGTGTCTCTTACTCGGTTTGCTTCGAAAGTAATTTCAACTCGGAAGAAATAAAAAGTAAAAGAGAAAACAAGTTCAAAAATTATATTCTCGAGTAATTTATTATTGAGTTCGGCTAAAATTTTCGGAAGTGCTGTAGCTGCTAACTTGATCTTTTTTTCTTTTGTAAAAATTAAATTGGTATTTTTACGTGAAATATTCTAGATACCCTGAACGATTTTTTTCAATATAGATAGAGAGGTAGATAGAGACGGTAATTAAAAAGTTCTGTATTGTAATCAATCACCTTTCTGGTCATCAATCCTCATTTCTGAGGATATGTTATAGTGCCCATGTACGAGTAAGTATGAAGTTAAGTTATAAAAGCTATACGATACACTTATAACTAAAATACCTATTGAGGTGTGTGAGTATAAAAGTAATCTGTAATAATGGTGGCAATTCACTTAGAACTTACTTTTTGTAGAACTAGGTACGTTTACAAGTACTCGTACATATGTATAAATATGCGAGTAAGTTTTAGAGTACTTATACGAATAAGTTTAATAAGTAATTGACTATCAAAAACCTCTCTTGCGTCTTCCAAACATCTCGAACTCACAATATCCTTGGACAAAGTTCTTGTATTACTTTAATTCCCACTCATCCCTTTTATATTACCGGCCTGATACATCCACGTTACACATGGGACAATAAAGTTGGACTATGGCGTGGAAACACGAACATGCATTTTGAACGGTCGTGTAAACAAGTTGGCTGACTGATGTCGCTTGCCATTGTTTTATCTAGGTTTTGCTACATGTGTCTCTTGCAATATTTTGCTCTTTTTGTGGTAGACTTTTGTTATTAGGGTTCCGTACCTCAAAAGGAAAAAACGGAACCCTTATAGGATCACTTTGTTGTCCGTCTGTCCGTCCGTCTGTCAAGACCGCTTTATCTCAAGAACGCGTGAACGTATCAAGCTGAAATTCACATGAAATACTCAGATCTATTGTCCCTTTAAGCTGTGAAAATATCAAACTTCTAAGCCAAGCCAATCAAAAGATACAGCCGATTATGTCGATATTTTCAACAAATTTTCGACACTCGCAAAGGAATCTAAACCTACAGGATACTTCCCGNTTTGACCTGAGGGTCTAATTTACTATTTAAAGGTATCAGACGTGTAATCGCCTCTACAAAACAAACAAATAATCTCAGCTAATTTACTAAACCCCAGTAACAAATATCCCTATTTCCTCCAGCAGACAAGGACACTTAATATCTCTTTCTACCGGACGCGTGCTAAAGACGCCGCAGCTTATCGGCGTTATCAACTCGATTATGCATGACTTGCCAGCATGCGACATTAGCAGATGTGATATTAAGTAGACTGTGACATTCTTGATACCTGCTGCTTATTCACACGTGAATTAGAGCCGAAGCACACGGTGCGTTGCAGCGGCGCCGCGGCGGTGCGACGCCGAAGCGGTATCACTGCGTAATCTTTGCGGTGCGGCACCGCAACGCATCGTGTGCTTTGGCTCTTAGTAAAGCTGTTTAGTCAGTGTCCTTTTAAATACAACAACAGAAGAACCTCTTTTTTTACTTTAATAAAAAAAGAGGTTCTTCTGAGTTCAACTGAGTCGAACTGACACCGACATCTAAAAGAATGAATTCTTTGTAGTCGGTTATTTTTTAAGGCTTTAGGCGTCAGTTTTTTGGAAGGCTTTTATCTGTTCTTTTGCGCGTAAAAATTGTTATTAGCATTTTTAATTTCCTTTATCCTCTGTAGTTGGTAGTTAAGGATTAATGAAAAATATTTTTTTGTTATGTTGAGTGTAATGGATAAATACTTACCCCCTTACTAATAAAACTTACACACTCGTTGAACAGTGTTTTAAAGTGACGTTTAGTATGGAAATGTCATTTTAAAACAGTGTTCAACAACTGTGTAACTTTTTATTAGTAAGGGGGTTATTTACTATGTAATATCTTCAGGTTGGCTTATAACTATATATTAGATTTACTTACGGGTAATTATGATAAGAACATAGCCTAACAAAAGTCTTGTTATTAGGTTGTCAGCCCACTTGTCTGATTTATTTATGCACTTAAAGCTCATACAAGTTGCAACACCGCCGCAAGGCCTCATTACCGGCTGCTCGTTAGCGAGCAGAGCTAACGACCCGGACTTAGCATCCCGGAGCGCGTCACAATGCGCCAGACCTAACCGGATAATTACACTAATACGCGCAAGTGTAGATGCGCCCTTATTTATTTTGTCGTTCAGGCACCGAACATGGCATTTAAAGGCAAAGCAAGTCCTTGAATGTCAGGGCTAATACGGTAACTACAAAGATGCTTGTAGGTAGGTACTCTAACAATCTGAATGCATGCATGCACCATGTTACATTGTAAATTATTAAGAATGTCTTTTGTTTTGGCACTAGTTATTAACGTAATTGTAGTATTTTATTTGCCTACTTTTAAACTTCGTAGACGCATTTCGTAGCACTACTACGATAATAAAATAGCAACCAGTTTGTATAAGTATTTGCTTTAAAAAAAATTAAAACCTCAATATTCAATTTGGGCGTTAAATTACACAAACAAAGGTGAGTCAGCCACAAGCATTTGCCATCTCACATATAACATCAGCACGATAAAGCACAACAAAATATTAGCATACTTTTGTGGACCGACGCGGCTGAATACTGTCCGTATTAGTATTCGGAGACCTCGCGCCGCCCGCCCTATATTTTTCTTTTGAATGGTGCCATCTTGCCCGTGAATTCTTGAAAAGATACTCCTTTGAAGACTTCGCCCTATAAAGAATACCGTCATATTTTTCCTACTTAATGCTAAGACGGGTAAACCTACCTTTTCCTTTGGCTTAGTAAGTAGAGGTATAATTACAATTTATACAAAAAAATAAACCATTGCAAACAAATGTTTACTTACATAATATAATTACTTACAATTACTTACATACATATTTTGCATCTTATATGCTTCTATTAAAACCAAAATAGAGACAGTTCTGATATATTCGCCGATGATTTTGATGACATCAGAGAGCATAAAACCGTTAGTTCACAAGTAGACAATGTCGTGTTACATGAAAAGCGCACGTGAAACAAAGTGTATGTACAGGTGCTTTCGCAGTCCTTTCAGCAAAAGAGCATTCACATCTGCAGTGAATGCAGAAAAGAAATTTCGATCAGTCCTTTCTCTACCCTGTACTTACAAAGTTTCGTGTGCGCAATTTATCTAAATGGAACGTACCGTACCATGTTAGGAATTTTCCGCCATATAACTTTTTCCAATACTTTTCGCATTAAGCGATGACACTCTGTTAAAAGATTCTATTTTTAAATCAGTCAATTACAATGGCTAATTTAGAACTTAAATTAAAGATTCACATTCCTTTTGTAAGAACCGTTGGAGACAAATTAAAAACTCAGGCTAACTATAAAAGCTGTATAATTAAAAAGGGTGAACGTCGCATTTATCTTGGGGTGGCAAAATGAGGACGACATTAAACGTCGTCTCACTCCAATTGAGCCACCTATTGTTAAACGACTTACATTCATCAAACACTTAATGCGTGATTGGTTATTTTTTATCCTTTGAATCATTTTCGTAGCAACAACAAATATAAATGACAATGAGATTTCAATCCATATCGACAGTCTTGTAAATTCTAAATTCTTACCCCCTTATTAATAAAAGTTATTCACTCGTTGAACACTTGTTCAAAGTGGTAGTATGGAAATGTCACTAACCACTGTTCAACGAGTGTGTAGATATCGAAATCATCAAACTAAATAAAGCAGTATTGGTAGAGTTTTGTAGTACCTAGTCAGATTTCGGGAGCGGGGTGGAAGCTTTTTAAAAAGGATTATATTTAATTAAACTAAGTGATCACGTCCTCGCCGAGTTGGAGGCGATTTAATAATGNCCTAACAAAAGTCTTGTTATTAGGTTGTCAGCCCACTTGTCTGATTTATTTATGCACTTAAAGCTCATACAAGTTGCAACACCGCCGCAAGGCCTCATTACCGGCTGCTCGTTAGCGAGCGGAGCTAACGACCCGGACTTAGCATCCCGGAGCGCGTCACAATGCGCCAGACCTAACCGGATAATTACACTAATACGCGCAAGTGTAGATGCGCCCTTATTTATTTTGCCGTTCAGGCACCGAACATGGCATTTAAAGGCAAAGCAAGTCCTTGAATGTCAGGGCTAATACGGTAACTACAAAGATGCTTGTACTCGTAGGTAGGTACTCTAACAATCTGAATGCATGCATGCACCATGTTACATTGTAAATTATTAAGAATGTCTTTTGTTTTGGCACTAGTTATTAACGTAATTGTAGTATTTTATTTGCCTACTTTTAAACTTCATAGACGCACTTCGTAGCACTACTACGATAATAAAATAGCAGCCTGTCTGTATAAGTATTCGCTTTTAAAAAAATTAAAACCTCAATATTCAATTTGGGCGTTAAATTACACAAACAAAGGTGAGTCAGCCAGACGCATTAGCCATCTCACATATAACATCAGCACGATAAAGCACAACAAAATATTAGCATACTTTTGTGGACCGACGCGGCTGAATACTGTCCGTATTAGTATTCGGAGACCTCGCGCCGCCCGCCCTATATTTTTCTTTTGAATGGTGCCATCTTGCCCGTGAATTCTTGAAAAGATACTCCTTTGAAGACTCTGCCCTATAAAGAATACCGTCATATTTTCCTACTTAATGCTAAGACGGGTAAACCTACCTTTTACTTTGGCTTAGTAAGTAGAGGTATAATTACAATTTATACAGAAAATAAATTATTGCAAACAAATGTGCAGATCAAGCGTAAAAATCGTTGAACTCTCCGCATTTTATTACTTACATACATATTTTGCATCTTATTTGCTTCTATTAATACCAAAATAGAGACAGTTCTGATATATAGGGTAGAATTTTGTAATGCTACCTGGAGGTAATATTTTTGAATAGAAAGAGAACTGCATTCAAAATTTTTCGAATATTCTCTACCATACCTTACAATTTCCTGTTTAAGATTTCATGGTTTTCCTTTCATTTGATTTATCAATTTTGTTAGAGATATTTCATCCTTATAGGTACTTAACCCTAACGATCGATGCAATAAAAATACAGGGTGTAATTTTTAACAGATTTTAGTTGGTTCGAAACCCGGGCGTGGCAAGCAAATTTTTGGAAATCTTTGAATGCAGTTCTATTTTGCTTTCAAAAATAAAGGAATGTTTTCTTTGAGGAAAATTTTCTATCTACAATATTAAGAGTACTTTCCCTCCAGGTGGCATTACAAAATTCCACTCTGTATTTGCCGATGATTTTGATGACATCAGACAGCATAAAACCATCAGTTTACAAGTAGAAAATGTCGTGTTACAGGAAAAGCGCACGTTACCAGAACAAAGTGTATGTACGTACAGGTGCTTTCGCAGTCCTTTTAGCGAAAGAACATTCACATCTGCAGTGAATGCAACTCAGAAAAGAAATTTTGATCAGTCCTTTCTCTACCCTGTACTTACAAAGTTTTTATCTAAATGGAACGTACCATGTTAGGAGTTTTCCGCCATAACTTTTTCCAATACTTTTCGCATTAAGCGATGACACTCTGTTAAAAGATTCTATTTTAAATCAGTCAATTAGGGTAGGTCCAGGATAGATGCCCCACTTTTTGAAACAGCTCTGTAACTCATTCAGTAAGTTTTTATCAACAATTTGACCTTGTTATCTTTAAACTTTGGTCTTTCGTCTATGATATTACTAATATTATTTTAGTTTAAGTTATACCGATTCTGAGTAAATACCATTTTAATTGACCTCTTAAAAGTGGGATAGACGCCTAATGTGGGGGATAGAAGACTCACTGTATTGATTGCTTCAAAGGATAGATGCCTGATGCAGGGTTAGATGACTCGTTAATACACTTTTTGAATTCTAAGGATCAAATGCATTTTGAAATCAAACAAGCCAAGTATTCATAATTATGATTGTTTGTTATTAAATGAATTTAAAATGAAATTAAATATTTTTTATTAAAAATAATACATACATCTACCCGAAAAACATAACCCTCCTTCTAGCGCAGTCGGGTAAAAAGGTTATTCGATCAGAAGAGCACCCTATTTATTACTTTCCTAAGGTTAGCTGTACTACATTAGTTTTTTCTTCTTACATGTAGCAACATGTGACAAAAAGAGCAGGTTAGGATAGATGCCCCTAGGTGCATGGGACATGGCCCTAAGGGCTTCTATACCCAAAAAAAATTAGGCAACTATGCTTTTAGTATAGGATAGGTGCCTTTTTTAATAAAAAATATAATAACACTAAAAATCGAATTAAACATAGCTGTCCCGTATAATTTATAAAATAGTCTATCAAATTATATAAAAATCTGCTTCATTTTACAGCTGACAAAAAAATTATCCATTAAAAGATACTTACCAATATTATTTCGACGCTCGCTAAGGTCTGGCCGCGGAAGATTTTTGCTCTCACTGGCTAAACAAATGCACTCTTTGATAGTTTGCGAGGCTCAAAGTGGTACGGTGAGGTCCCTTTCTATTATACGTACTATAACTTTAGGCTAAGTTGCTTGTAACATAGTGTACTTAAAATCGCGGCACCTATCTATCCCACTGGGGCATGTATCCTGGAATTACCCTACAACGGCTAATTTAGAACTTAAATTAAAGATTCACATTCCTTTTGTAAGAACCGTTGGAGACAAATTAAAAACTCAGGCTAACTACAAAAGCTGTATAATTAAAAAGGGTGAACGTCGCATTTATCTTGGGGTGGCAAAATGAGGACAACATTAAACGTCGTCTCACTCCAATTGAGCCACCTATTGTTAAACGACTTACATTCATCAAACACTTAATGCGTGATTGGTTATTTTTTATCCTTTGAATCATTTTCGTAGCAACAACAAATATAAATGACAATGAGATTTCAATCCATATCGACAGTCTTGTAAATTCTAAATTCTTACCCCCTTATTAATAAAAGTTATTCACTCGTTGAACACTTGTTCAAAGTGGTAGTATGTAAATGTTACTAAGTACTGTTCAACGAGTGTGTAGCTTTTTATTAGTAAAGGGGTAAGTAAGAAAAACGATATAAATCGTATCATCAAATATCGAAATCATCAAATTAAATAAGCAGCATTGGTAGAGCTTTGTAGTACCTACTCGTAGCAGACCGTAGCAAAGGTGACCTTTTTAAGTAGAAGAAATAATAAGCTACCTACCTTACCTACTAAGGATTACATCATATTTAAAAGTTAGACTTTAGCGGGATAATTGATTAGTTTTATTCGAATTAAAAAAAAAGGAGGAGGTTCTATTTATCACCACAGGTCATCGCTCAAAATACAAAAGAGTTTGCGATGAAAATCTTAACTTCTACGTCTTACAGTCGGGCTAGCACTGAATGATTGATCACGCGATTTTATCGTTTCGCTTTAAAACTATTCTAGACATTTTACACAGAAGCGATAAAGAGTTTTTTTTTTTCACTTTGAAGTTTTAAAATGTTCTTTAAGACCCAACGACGAAGAAAGATACCGTGCGACAGCCATTTAAGCTTGAATGACTAAGTTTTAGGATAAAGATGTGCTTAAACTCAAAGTAAAATCTTGTTGCGCCGTATTTTTACCCTACCTACACTACACTGACACATTCACATTTTAAAAACTAAAAATAAAACAATACCTACTTACCTAATAGACTAAGAGCTAGTGAACGCCAGACCTACGTTATTTTATAAAGGCTGAAAGTTTGTCAGCGCATGCTCCCAACATAGCTAAGAACCATGGCCAAACATGAAGTTTGGGTCATGGTGGCTTTGGCAGACAGGCGGTACCAAAGGTGTGTAAAATACCAACTTAATTACGTCAAAGTATAAAGGCTGATTTTTTGATATTTCCTTCAAAATGTTATTAGAAATGACATCATTCATTGACAGACATCTACCATGGTGGAAGCCCTTAGCCAGACACCTTAAAGTTCATGAAAATGTAGTCCTACTTACGTCATACTATAAAAGCTGATATTTACATAAAATATTTGAACCATCATTTGATGAAATTTCCTCATCAGCCAGACACTTCTGATGGTTCCTTCGCCTTGCCAGACAGCTTTTAGGTTGGCTGAAAGTGCGAACGCGAGGCACTATAAATATTGTATTTTGTACTTTTTCTTAAGTTACTCAAGTATTTGAGTCTGTAAATCATCATATCGCACCCTTAGAATGAAAGTGACTTAACTCAAAATTCCTGTTACTCTCGATTTCACCATAAACTGACCTTATAAAGCATGCTCTATATCCCTGTATAGATNAATTAAGTTGGTATTTTACACACCTTTAGTACCGTCTGTCTGCCAAAGCCACCATTACCCAAACTTCATGTTTGGCCATGGTTCTTAGCTATGTTGGGAGCATGCGCTGACAAACTTTCAGCCTTTATAAAATAACGTAGGTCTGGCGTTCACTAGCTCTTAGTCTATAACTGCAAAACAATATGACGTTTCACTTTCCCGCCACCGAAGCTCGGCTCGGGCAGCTCGGGCGCGCAGTGTTTTTCGCGGCAAGTTACCGACCACAGATTAATAACATCAGAGAGTTGGAGTTGGCGCGCTAGGATGATGAAATGATGACGCGCTAGGATGAAAAAATAACATTTAAAATTAAAAATAAAGTTAATTTATTTATTTATTTATTTAATAGGACAACCAACAAGACATACACTGGAAGACAATCAATATTTACAACGTATTTAACTTAATCTAAGTTTGTGTTAATGTAAATTTGGTGTCATATAAATATTTTATGAATTCTCATTTAAAATATTTTATAATTAATACACAACGAGAGTTATAAAATTTTAAAACTTAAAGTCTTGCTGTAGAACTTTAACAAATGAGGTGCATTACCGCAGTTTTTTTTTATGCTAGACAAGGCAGGTATTTGACCGCAATCGCACCTGGTGTTAAGTGAGTGAGTGAGTAATTAATCACACAGCACGGAACATTTAAATAATAGGGTACTTCTCATTTACACTCAAATGTGATGGTCACACAATAATAGTTCATAAACGGTATAAGTTAGAACAATAACTTTGAAATCAGATGATAAAATATCTATTTAGCTACACTCAAAATAAATTTTATCGTAATAGAAGCAAAACTAATACGAAAACATCACATGAAACGATAAAAAACGGGGTCATTTTCGCGTTCTCATCGTGTCACACCTTCGGTTGCAATGAAACATTTGGTTACTGCATTCACAATTTTCATTCAATTTGTGTGATCCGTATACTAAAATCATCGTAATTAAATATACTTTCCACACAATAGTCAAAAAAATATCTTCTTATAATTATTTTGAATTGAGAAAGCGAAATACGTTGGTCACACGATTTTAGGTACCTAAAATTTTGAGTAATAATACAAGATTGCCGTTAAACCGAACACCAGCAACCAATCACAGCGTTCTATTCGGTTAACGTCAGTCGTGCTCCGGCTATTGGGGAGGTGAGACAGGTCGATCGTCGCTCCGCGAAAAAAATACGTAACTTTTTGTGATTATCCATAGACATACCGTCGCTTGCTTGAACAATATTTTCTACCTCTAAAATTTAATCAATTTAATTGAAACTTAGGCCATTGAAAACTTAACATGTTAGACTTATTTGTGTAGTATTCGACTTGAACCGTTAAATTCAAATTTAAGGATAATTCATAAAAAACTAAAATTTTCGTCACCTTCGTGGCATCACCTTCGTGGTGTTTTATACACGAAGGTGATTTTAGGCCACGAAAGTGATTTCTTGCTTTGGTTTATTTTAAAATATAGTGACTGGTGTTTATGTTTTTACAATATTTTAATAACTAATAAATTATATGTGGTAAGTAGAGTTCAGTACATCAATAAAAAAATAAGGGCCTCGTATTTTTGTTGTCTGTCTCTCTGTATAACTGTATGTATGTCTGTATATGTGACTGTGTATCAGTTTGTAAGATCAATTTAATCTGAAGTTTGAGTTAAAAGTTCTACAGCAAAAATACGAGGCCGTCTGGCCTCAATAAAAATATATATTTTTGTTGAGGGACTGATAAAATCAGTTAGTTCTTTTTATTGAGGTACTGATAATCCTTTTTTGCTTCTTCAGCATTTCAGAATGCCACCAGTGTCACCCTTAAAACCAATTGCGTAGAATCTTGTAACTTTGTAGGTGACGTTATCGGTAAAATTTTATCTTGTTTTTAAGTAGGTACCTATTTATATTATGTTATTGCTATTTATCTATGAAAATAAGACTAAATATAATTATGTTTTATAAACACTTATGAGTCATTTACAGTAGTAAAGTTTGAAAAAATTATTGCTGTGAAGTACAGAATCACTTTCGTGGCATCAAAAAATTCAAAACGTTAAAGCTTCCAAACGAGACTCACTATTTGATTGATTTACTGAGAATACAATCTTTACATCAAGCGCTACAATTTTTGTTTACAAAAAGTTGAAATAAGTTAGAAATAAAATTTGCCACGAAGGTGACGATGAGAACCGTAGCGATGAGAAATACCCAATAATTAAACAATAAACTTGCTTATGAAACTTATAAGAAAAAGTACCTCTACATTAACTCTAATTAACAAAATTTAGTTAAATAAATTAAAAATAACTACCCTTTAGGGTTAATCCGCAAACCGATTCAATGAATCCTCCATAATTTCGTAGCCGCATTTTAGGGCACAATAAACTCAGGAAATAACCTTAGCTTGATTTCATTAATATTCATAGGTTTGTAACTTACTTACCGGCGTTTTCGTTATTTTAAATACCTTTACACAACGGCACAACAAGCGTAACATGTTGACTTTAAGGTCGCTCATAATTGACTATTAACGCAAACAAGAACAAATAAATTACACAGCTTTTTTAGCATAATATTGTTTCCACTTATGAACAAATTCAACATGTTCAAGAAAACCTTTTAAAAAAATTATACAAAAATCACTTTTTACACCAAAATAGAGGCTGAAATTAAATCTCAAAAATAGTTATCAGCGATATACGAATACCTACCCTTACATAATGATCTCTCCCTGCCGAAACTCTACACAGTATAGACAACCCAGAATAGAAATGCGCGAAACTTTTCTCCCTAAAACACGAAAGGATCTCATTAGGCCCAAATGTTTGGCGTCAAACTACGAAGTACGAACTAATTTTACTTTATGTTCGCAAATTCATTCAATTGAATGGACACGCGAAATGGCACTAAAGTTCCTGTTCCATTTAACGGATAGCCGGATATGTAAAAGTTTAAACTGCATGTATAATTTTATTTTTGCAACATGCCAGTAGCAATTTAACATTAACTGTGAAAACTTTTGCCTCATGGTTGTTATTTTTAATTTAAATGAAATATATTATTAAGCACATCAGCTTTCATAATTTAAATCCTTAATTGATTTTAAACTTGTACTTAAGCCATGTTAAAGTTTGAAACCCATCAGGGAAATGAGTAATCTGTCAACGAATACTTGTTTCTCTTCTAAAGGATTTAACAAATTACGTAGTGCTTAATATATGGATCATCTTGTAAATAGATTTTTGCAAGAAATTATCCATCTACCAAAAAGGAATGTTAGCCAACGAAGTTACTAAGTACACCATCCTATTCGTCTCAATCCTAATCCTAAGTTAATATTTAAGTGAACTTATCTGATATGACAAGTATTTTTATAACACAACACAATAAATAATTTAGACACCTAAATAGACAAAAACTTGCAATGTTCACCCAAAACAGAAATGTCGAATTCAATATGCCGGTCACTGCCGTATATGTATTGCCCGCGGCTGGGAGTGGCTTTGATGGGCCTGATAGGCCGTAGCATCAATCCAATCCGAATATGCCAGCCGCCACTGGACTGCGTCAGACGGCCTTATAAATCACCATGACTATGGGGGAACGGCACTATCAGAATCTATTAGAGAAAATGGTAGTGTCGATGATATTTCTGAAGGCCATGGTTGATCTCATTTGGGAAATTAGAGTCGTGATTCTATTCGTGCTAGGCTCAAATAATGTAGTATACAATACATTTTTGCTACAGGGTTTTCAAGCAGAGCTTGCGTTATAGTAAAATAGATAACGGATTAATAATATTAAGTATACATTTGGATAAAAAATTATGCACTCTATAAATCCCGCGTGCTCATCACACTAACATTTCTTAATTTGTACCTTTACAACTGGCGTTAATAGGCGTTATACTTTTGAAGATATTAAAGTTTTTCTAACCGACCCTTTTTCTCTGCAGTCCGGTAAATAAAAACTTCCACAAAATATACTTTCACATCCATTATATCCAGAAACAAGAACCCCATAACAAATCCGAAAAGCTGACTGCAGAAGGTATCTTTATAGCCGCAATAAGTTAACCTGGAAAGCGATCCGCCCAGAAAAATTACCAACCTTTCCTATCCCCCGATTGTTGGTTTTCTAGTTAATAGCTTCACCTACTGCTGTAAAATAAATACGAAAGCAAAATAAATGAACTCTACCAACTACAGTAAAAATACGAGCTCATTGTTTAGTATCAAAGTTTTTATTTACTGATCATTTTCCATAACGATCCTATACGCTCAAGAACTGTAGTTAAAGAGGCAAAACTTTTTAATCGATTATATTTAAGTTGTTGTTTTATTATTCTTCTGAATTCTCGTTAATAAACATTAACTAATTTCTATGTTTTAAAACCCTTGTAATGACTTGAGTCAACAAGTATCCTTGACAGGATAAGCACTAATCAGTAAAATAAACTTTAAAGTTAGTGCACTAAGAGTTATTAATTGCCTTAAATAACTAAAATTGTCGGAAGTATCGACGATCGTTTAACCCGGTTGCAGTTATTCACCTTGATATCCGGCGCACTGATCCGGACTGGAGGGCCCGGATTTGCGCTAAGTGCGCCTAAGCCGACACTCGGAGTCGCAAATACTCGCAGATTAATCACAAGGATGCTCTGAGCCTTACCTGGGCACAGTCCAAAGATATAAGCCGGTTACTTTGTGCAAACGATGCCAGTAACACCCGGATTTCTATCTAGCTTAAACCAGAAGATACCGAGATTGGAATGAGATATTTTATAGAAGATTTAAAAACATTTCGGAAGTAGGGAGGTTCGTTGTTATAACAAAGTTTTGAGGAATCGCGATTTGTCAGTTCAAAGTACGCAGTTAAGTACTTTTATGTTACAAAAACCATTATGAGTATTATATTTTATCTACTTGTTATCATTGATCATACCCATCGCGATTTAATGAAGAGATATTACTGATGTCTAAAAAACGACCGCAGCACCGCACTGTCGCAGTATCTTAAACGAAGTACGCGAACGTGATGTGATCCACCATGCCCTTGGGGGGGGCTGTGCTGGCTGCTCCTATGGGGTTGCCCGGGCAGGGCCGGGCTGCGGGCCGGGGCACGGGCCACGGCCTTGTCCCAGTATGGCGGCCGTCTATTTTTAGCCCGCCCTGCCTCTCCCGCCATCGCTTCCCGCCCGCTCCCGTCAATGGTTCTATTTAGAGCAAGACCTTCTTTACTATACGATAAAACTAAGTGAACCTAGAAGCGCCAGGTGCAACGTGAATCTGATATTTAACACAAATTCGTCTCTTCATTTCTTGGTTTTGTCGTTGTCGCGTCGTAGATGTTGGGGATGTCAATAAACCTACCTAATGTGAAATCACAATGTAAAAATCACAAGTTTATTTATAAGAAAAAACTAGATTAGTTAGATACAACTACATTTAAGTGAAAACACATTTCCAAATCACAACCAGAAACCGAACACAAAAATTCACCTCAGAGAAGTAATTAACATTGCTTCTGTGCGTGTTCATTATCCGTTTTACAAATGAATTTAACGGTAACGGTGTAAATTCGTGTATCGAAGTATTTAATTATCTCGGATGAAAATATGGGTTCTGGCGGTAATTGCTACGCCGTTGTAATACACAATTACACTTTATTTTATGTTAATTAAACTTACATTTATACAAGACCGTTAGGGTTCTGATTAAAGGGTAAACGGCGAAGATTAAAGGATCCGACTGGGGCAATTCGGAACTTTTGGTAGGCTTTTATAGCGGCCGCAGCAAAGTTCACGTGGGACGTGAAGTTTTGCCGATAATGGCGTTGTTTCGTTTTGTTTTAGGTTGATATTCGTCTTTTTTACGAAAATCGTTTAAAGTCAACGGCGTTTCTGAATCGTGAAAAATCAGGGTGAAAATTATTACATTTAACTAGTGTCCGACCGAATGTTCGGTTTCGGTTTCGTTTTCGGTTGAGTTTCGGTAAAAACACGAGTTTCGGTTTAGTTTCGTTTTCGGCGGCAAACTTGCCGAAACTACGACCGAAACCGAATATGCATTCGGGAGTTTCCGCGCTGTTATCGGTCATGTTCGGCGCGTTGAATTAGTGAATGAATCCAATCAGAGCCAATGTCGTGATTCGCTCGCTTGTTTGTTTGCTGTTAGTTTTGTTTTGTTGTGATGGCGAGTTTTCAAGTGATTTATTTTGAATTTGGTAAGTTTTATCTCGTTTTGTGTCGTTATAACATAAGAGCGGGTATAAACATAAAAATATATTTAATAATGACTGATAAAAGTATAATCAAGTTTAATCTAACCTATACATTTTTTTTTTGGTTCGCAAATGCTATACGTAAACAAACAATTTAGTTAAGTAGTTAGTAATGACTATAGTGCATTTCATGGTGATAATATTATGGATTCAGAGTTTCAAAGTTCATTTTAGTATTTATCACCAAGGTATCCAAGTGGCAAGTACAGTAGATACTAACTTACATACTACCAATTTTGTTTTGAGAAATTATTAAGGTAAAAGACTTGACCATGGGATGGGTTATGTAGATGTCCTGAATATTACAAGTAATTAAAAGAAATCTAGACTATAAATCCATCTTTTTCTTTTTTAATGAGTACATAATTTGATACCTTTTAGAGTAAAAAGGCACTTTATAAGTTCAATTTTAATGCAATTTAAAGAGAAAACAATAAAGACTGACTGATTATAATAACGTTTTCTTTATTTTTCCCTAAAATATGACCCTTGTAAGGAAGTTTCGGTTTCGGTTTCGGTTTCGGCCGAAATAGACACTGTTGCCGAAATTCGTTTTCGGTTTCGGTTTCGGTCGTAAAACTTGTTTCGGTCGGACACTACATTTAACCTATCATGTAAAGAACTATCTATGTAGGTACCTTTATTATCTTTTAAATGACGTTAAAAATAATTAACAAAAGATACAATTCTCAGATTGGTTTGGTGTATATAAAAAAAAAAGAAAATGTTAAACCGTGAACACTCTTATTGCGCTATAAAGTATTTGAATGTGCTTCAAGCTGTAAAACTCACTTACATTTCTCGCCCGAATAAATTGCTCTCGTTAGGTCCGAATTAAAAAACTAAAAAACTTTCTTTCAATTTAAAACTAGACGGAGAACGGTAGACATCTGAGACCAAAGAGTTTTCAATTGAGTTCCTGAAAAAATCTCTNCCGAATTCTCAAGACAATAGATGCATGCAGACTGGGGCACTGGATATACTGTATTGCACGGTAGACTTCAAAATTCATGTGCAGCTTTAGATTCTTTGACATTTAATTTGGTATGAACCATACCTACATACATTCTTCTCTCTTTCTTTAATAAATTATGTGATGTGATTTATATTCACACCGTAAGGTCTCATTAGCTCAGCAAACCTCCCAAGCGACTGCTGTGAACTAAAAAACTTTCTTTCAATTTAAAACTAGACGGAGAACGGTAGACATCTGAGACCAAAGAGTTTTCAATTGAGTTCCTGAAAAAATCTCTTGGGTTTATTCAGTGGCCTCTTACAATCTAGTACACGGGATATCTTCGGGAATAATAGGGGATCGACTGAAATTATTTTTTGGGTAGCCGGAAGCGAAAATCCAGCTGAGTAGCAAATTATTTTTGCCTTTTACTGCTCGTCCAGGCGAACCAAATAAAAGATGCTCTTCTTGAATCAGCAACGACTTGCAGTAGGAAAAGGTACATTGTAAGTATTTAATCCATAAACGCCTACAAAATACAAAAACGCAGATAATTACTTTTAACAAAAAGACTTGGAAAATATACCTATGTGTAGAAAATATTTTCATTTTCTCCGAGTCACTTTTATTTTTTATCTCAATTCTTAAGGGACGCAAATTAATAAAACAAGACGAAAAGAATTTCAAAAACATCTTCCTTTTAGGGCTCAACACGGAAGTTCGTGACGCATTTGTAAATTTAAAATGCAAATGGAATGAGAGGAGCCTTATTTTTTATTTAATAAAATTAAACATCATAATATAATACTCGTACCTGGGTCGCCTGTAATCTTTTATACTCAAAACAACAAAAGGCTTCATTTATTTTTATAAAACGCTTATTTAAATTTCGACCATATTTAAAGCCAATATTATCATTTCTTTAAAATTGAGCTCATAAGTCAAGAATAGAATAGAATAAAATATGACTGCCTATTCTTTTTTGTAACTGAAAGTGGTGTAGTTGACGCTACATTCGCGGGGCCATTCGTCCGCAAAATTTGCCTTTGCGACCGCGCTTGAAATCCTTTCCCCTTTTGAGTTTGATTGATCAATGTACACGGTGGTTTCCAGCGTAATATTTTGTGAAATACCTATATTCCTTTTTTGTATTTGATATTCTCCTGAAATATAGAAGGGTTTTCCATTAAAACACAAGTGGTCTGCTGCACTAGCTTCAGAAATAATTTAATCAATCTTTAGATCCCAATTCGCAAGTAATTTTTATGCAGTAACTAAAAGTGTTGTGCTACTTTAGCACTAGACAATGTTTTCAATGTTCTTTTTATTCTTTTGTCTCTTTACTTACATTGATACCTACATAACGACTGATAACTACATAGTTCATACGAAGTACCTACCTATAAGCTGCTCGTGTCGTAGAAATTAGGAGGTCTACTTATTTTATTACAGCAGAAAATTAAATTCTTTCACCCAGTGTTAAATATTTAAAGTTACTTACTAAAGCATCGCACCTTTTCTCTATTACCTACGAACGTTCCTCAAAGTTAACTGGACCTAATTCAATTAATTACACTTTGCTCTTTTCATTAATTTTCCTTGGTATTTCCTTGCACAGACATTGTAATTGTACTGCGCGTAGAAAGTCATTTTTCATTTTATAATGAAAGTACGGAACGTAATATAATATTATTCTTTCATTTGCACGTGGTGTTTTATATTTTGACTAGTCTTTCAAAAATATTAATTCTTATAAATTAAGCATAAACAGGACGCATAGGTTAAATTAAGGTAAGTGCTCATTCAAGTCTAATTTTTGATATTATAATAAATATAATTAAAACGATGTGNTAATGTATGAAGAAAGAGCTTCTATTCTGTACCTACCTATGCCCGTGTATTTTTGATCGGTGTCAAATCGGAGTTACGGTGCGGGGTGCGCGGGTGTTGTGGGAAGCGTGAAGGTCAAACGCTCAAGGTCATTGAGGACTCTAATCGCCTTAAGGGACGCAAATTAATAAAACAAGACGAAAAGAATTTCAAAAACATCTTCCTTTTAGGGCTCAACACGGAAGTTCGTGACGCATTTGTAAATTTAAAATGCAAATGGAATGAGAGGAGCCTTATTTTTTATTTAATAAAATTAAACATCATAATATTATACTCGTACCTGGGTCGGCTGTAATCTTTTATACTCAAAACAACAAAAGGCTTCATTTATTTTTATAAAACGCTTATTTAAATTTCGACCATATTTAAAGCCAATATTATCATTTCTTTAAAATTGAGCTCACAAGTCAAGAATAGAATAGAATAAAATATGACTGCCTATTCTTTTTTGTAACTGAAAGTGGTGTAGTTGACGCTACATTCGCGGGGCCATTCGTCCGCAAAATTTGCCTTTGCGACCGCGCTTGAAATCCTTTCCCCTTTTGAGTTTGATTGATCAATGTACACGGTGGTTTCCAGCGTAATATTTTGTGAAATACTTATATTCCTTTTTTGTATTTGATATTCTCCTGAAATATAGAAGGGTTTTCCATTAAAACACAAGTGGTCTGCTGCACTAGCTTCAGAAATAATTTAATCAATCTTTAGATCCCAATTCGCAAGTAATTTTTATGCAGTAACTAAAAGTGTTGTGCTACTTTAGCACTAGACAATGTTTTCAATGTTCTTTTTATTCTTTAGTCTCTTTACTTACATTGATACCTACATAACGACTGATAACTACATAGTTCATACGAAGTACCTACCTATAAGCTGCTCGTGTCGTAGAAATTAGGAGGTCTACTTATTTTATTACAGCAGAAAATTAAATTCTTTCACCCAGTGTTAAATATTTAAAGTTACTTACTAAAGCATCGCACCTTTTCTCTATTACCTACGAACGTTCCTCAAAGTTAACTGGACCTAATTCAATTAATTACACTTTGCTCTTTTCATTAATTTTCCTTGGTATTTCCTTGCTCAGACATTGTAATTGTACTGCGCGTAGAAAGTCATTTTTCATTTTATAATGAAAGTACGGAACGTAATATAATATTATTCTTTCATTTGCACGTGGCGTTTTATATTTTGACTAGTCTTTCAAAAATATTAATTCTTATAAATTAAGCATAAACGGGACGCATAGGTTAAATTAAGGTAAGTGCTCATTCAAGTCTAATTTTTGATATTATAATAAATATCATTAAAACGATGTGTTTAAATATTTTTAGGCAAGATAGGCCTATTTGTTTTGAACAAAACACGATAAGAGCTTTATAAACATATCAGAATTAAATGGCTCGCACGTGATTTGCCACATTCCCGAAGGTCGCGTTAAATTCTCTTTGGAAGTTCGGATCCCTTAGTAAATAGAAGATGTCCCGCTTCCGCGACTCGAATACAAATGAAATAAATCCTGAGCATCTTTGGAGCTCATCCGGAATACACTTGGTGGATATTAAATGTGTGGCGGCTGTTACTGTATTGGAAAATACACCAAGATTACGAACGTACATATTTTGAGCATGTTTCTTTATCTCGCCTTAAAATAAAGAGTAACGTATATGCCTTTGACATCACAAATTCTCTTCCTTTCGTACAATAAATAAACATAAAACATCTACTCATACTTAGTCCGTCATCACTCATCGTATAATATTGTCACGTCTCTTTTATGAGTGCAGTGTTACGCCAGCTGTTCCATTAGGGTATATCTAGCGAACATTTGCTACAATTACAGAATACTAATATTATTCACTCTCGTCTCTGGATCCAAGTCGTAAAACGTTAGTTTTGTTGCTGAAGCTGTGCTCGTTAGGAATTATTTTTACTACTAGAGTCGGTTTTATTGTAACAATAAATTAATGTTATGAGTGAGTGGGTTCACCACAATAGTGCATGTACAGCTCATGTTCAGCGATCGACACGCTAAGTATTGTCTTTAAAATAAATGGCTTGGAAGAGTCCTAACATCAAAGTGTAATAATATCAAAAATTCCAGGTAGAGGTTCATGTATATTGCGAGTTTTGATCAAGAAACATTGCGCTATAAATGTAAGCAGTAAACACCTAAAATGGTACCCGTTTAAAATTTTAAATGAGGATCATAAACGGATTTCAAATATTACCCCAACAGAACCTAGTCTAATGCAAATTCCAAACCTAAATCATGCTTGATTCCAGTAACGACAGCACATTTTGTATTCCACTGAGCTGATTTATGCTTCAAAGGTCGTGATTTGCATTNTTTTCATTGAAGGCCGATTACACACTGAGGAACGTCCCAAGCCGCATCGCATGCGGCAAAATCTCGTATAAAATAGCCTATGTCGCAACAACATACCATCGGTCATTTTCCGACTATAGAAAGCTAAACCACTGTGTATAGGTATTCTGCTCTACGTTGCATTGCCGCAAAGGTTGGTGTGTGCCAGACCTTAGGCAGCCCAAATATGCGACACGGACGGGAAATTGAAAGCTATAGTCGGGCACACCACGGGCTGCCCGCAAGTTAATCTCATGCGCAAAGCCGTCAGCTGTATTAAACTTTAAGCCCATATCTATAGGTTATTGTTGCCAACAGTGTTTTCGGATCTTTTTGAGATAAAAGTTACCTGAAGTTAACACTTAGGTATTCTAAATGTGAAACTTTATGGATTTGTCGGATAACTCTGAAACGAACATGGAAAAGCAGTCCTTATTAGGTTTCTGGAACGCGATTCTCACGAGGAGCAGTCTCAAACTTGTTTGTGCGACAGTGCATAAAGCAATTGTCTAATTAAGAAAGGAACATAGTACTGCTAGCTAGCATCGGGATTCGGGACATTTGAATTTCACAGAACTTGCAAAATGCAACTCCTTTAAACACATGCTTTGAAAACTTTTGACAATAACAATGCATGTTGACTCTAACTGCGTGTATTCAGTAAAATGAAAAACAAAACTCTTTAATGTCTAGTGAGTAACTTTTCTTTGAAAATAACTACATAGTTATTTTCGCAGTTGAAAGGCATGGCAGGCTTGTCATTATTATAATTATGTCACCCTAAAATAACCTGCCCTTAAATCTTAAGATAGCTATAAAAATCTACCTTTAATCGAATCCCAAGAAAGATATTTATTTAAATTTGTAAAACCTCTATTGCTCAAAAACTATACCTAATTACTTAATTGATAAATTAAGGTTTAAATGACCATAAATTTTAGGTAAAATCACAACACAATCATTAATTTCAATGTATTTGAATTAGAAGTTTCAGCAAATACTAGATATTGAACAATTTGAATGGCTCTCAATATTCGCTATCAGGTTCTCTACGGGTCATTAAACTTTCAATCCATTTGGGTTGATGATGATATCTCACAGCCTAAACTAAAAGCTAAGGATTTAGTGATGGAACATGCCAAAATTAATTAACCAAGCTTTTCAGCTGTAGGTACCTACTTTAAGTTATTTAATGTTATTTAAACTCAGTTAATGTTAACATGAAATAATTTACTTCATAAGTCACAAAACCTTTTGATAAAAGGTGAACGAGAAAATGGTGTACCTAAGTAAAAGCAAATAAAATCACATATTTATTCAAATAACTTTCGAACTGTTTATACTTTCACTCCACTTCTTCGTAACTTCCTTTGTTGGGAATCGCTTGAAATACTCTTTCTTGTTTCATAAACAATGAGGATCTGTAAGGCAAGCGGTGATTCACAATTCACTCTGTGCAGTGACATAAATTATTCATTTGTTTAAAATAAGAGTTCTCACTTCGATTTTGATCACATTTTCCAGCAGATTTTCAATTGTTGTTTATACAGATTCACGGTACAGATTTCCACAGCGTATTTACGGCAAGGCAATTAATTCGCGTGTGGTCCGAGTAATGTGACCGAGCATGATACCCATATTTCCCGGTCTCGAACTCGGCACTAATTCAACAGCGGTCATAAACCATTCGAGCGCGTTATTTCCTTACCGAGCGCCGCAGTCGCATAAATTCAACCTCCACCTCTACCGCAAACACCAGCGCAGTAAAATATTCAATTTATCGAAAACGATGTCGTAACCAACCTTCTTTTCCGTGACCTTTCGCGTTTCGAACCAAATTCGACGATTTAACAAAAGCAAACAAGCAACAAAGAACATTGGAAGATATCGGCCCCTAATTAACGCCCAAACAATGAACTCACTGAGCAATGTTTAAAAACTGAAAATAAATAAGCAAACTTTCCTTCCTCGAGAACTTCTGGAACTTACTCTGACAAAACACGGCAGCACCTCGGCGGGCTACATAAATATAATATCAGAACGATTTTATTCTTCTGCTTGCCAACCCACGACCCATATTCGTACGATTTATAGACATTGGAACCACGCAGCATATAAATCAAAATCCTTCTCGCCTGCAGAAAATATTGTAGAGATTTTCAAAAATTTCAATGTATACCTAAATTTTAGAAAATATTCGAATGAATGTTGCACATTTGCAGTTATTCCATTTAGACCCAGATTTAGCCTAGAATATACCTCTTAGGCAGATAACATAATTTGCGTCTCAGCACCGAGAGGGAAATCGGTTTTCCTTACGATACCGAGTAAAGTTGCCGCGAGTCCGCATAAAGGCGGCTCATCTCACATTCGCGATAGAGAACGTTGTTAAGGATATTCGCCCGCTATCGGAAGGTGTAGTAAAATCACTTACCGGCGTTACCGGCGCCGATATATTCCCTTGACATTGGACAAATCTTCGTGAGGCATAATAAGGTAGATATGCCCACATATTCTTGAGACATGCGATATCTGTATAATAATGTTATGATTATGATTATCCTTGGACATCTTGAAATCAGTTCCCTATATGTACTATGGATAACTGCAATTTACCAAACAACTAACATATTATTTAATAATGCTTGTTAATTAACAAATATCATAAAGATCTTACCCAAATAAGCCAAAAGTTATAACGAAGACATGCCGTTGTCCGCGCCTCTCCGAGCCATCATACTTATGTATCAACTAGAGGCCGCCCGCGACTTCGATACGTACGATCCCGTTTTACTCCCTTAGGGGTGGAGTTTCGTAAAATCCTTTCTTAGCGGATGCCTACGTTATAACATCTACCTGCATGCCAAATTTCAACCCGATCCGTCCAGTGGTTTGGGCTGTGCTTTGATAGATCACTATGTCAGTCAGTCAGTCAGTCAGTCAGTCAGTCAGTCAGTCAGTCACCTTTGATTTTTATATATTTAGATGTGAATATACCTCTACAGTCTACAATCTTCTTCGCAACGTGACAAAATGACACACAAATACTCACGTGGTAATTTCACACAAATTCTCACGGATATTGCAACAGTTTGGGATAGGAATTCCCGTTCTCCCCAACATCTAAACTGAATTAAACCCTAATAACAAACTCAGCTCAACGTGCAGCGATGTGACGAAACCGAGGATGAAAACGATCTAACAGCTCTGAAATAGAAATTCTAACGTCAGTGTGATATAACTAAACACTGTTTGCATTTCCTCCGCGCTGAATATTTTATATTAGACCTCATAACAACTTCAGCAGCAGCTAATATCTATAAACTTGCAACACGGGAGCTGCCTTATTTTACCCGGCTCACTGCATTTGGCGTTAAAATTGTAAAGGTAACTTTCTTTCGCATTTTAATTTAACTTTCCGTTTTGCATAAATTTTTCCTTCTCTAGGTGCACATTTATCTTTACGCTGCCTTTTGCATATTTTTATTCGCGAATATTTCGGAGATAGAGGAGTTTATCAAGCTAGAATCGTTATTTTGTGCGCATAAAATGGGGTTGTTCATATGGGAATAGATAGATAAGGGTAGAATAATGTTGTGTACGTGTGAAAAATACGTTTGGCAGCATAATGCGTATACATATTTATACGCGTTTGTCAAGCTGTCGAAAGCGTCACGTATACGTCGCGTTAAGTGCCGGTAATACCGGCTCGCTTATACGTACACACCGCTTACCTGAACAATCACCAAGAAGGGTGTATCGAAACTTTGTAATCGCTATGTAAAATCTAATGGCGTGTTAAACTGCAAGGACTTGTTGCTGATTTTCCTGAAGGGAATTATACCGCGAAATTGGTTTCAGTAAGTAATTTTCAAAATATTACTTGTAAGTTACAAGTTGTAATGCAACAGTAGAATTAAGAAGAGTAGAGTACATTAATGTATTGAACCTGTAACCGCTGAAATTGTTAGTAGATTCCCAACCAGGTCAGCCTTCAAAAACAGCAATCTATTTCTGAATAAATATTCGACAATAATCACAAATAACACTATTTCAGCTTCGAATTATCAAAATCAGGCACAATTTCAATGCAAGCCGAGATAAACGACAGCAATTTACTAATTCGGGACAGATTTTATTTGGGGTTTGCGGTGTGCATTCAATTCGGAAGCGCCAGCTGCGCTGCGGCCCGCTATAGCGTGCATCGACAAATGCCATTTCCCAGCCCTATTTTAGCACGGTTATTACGCGATTGCTTTTGCGTTTGTGATACAAAGGCCGTGGTGCACTCTGGTCGAACTAGAGCGCAGTACTTTCCTGAGAAGGGAAATGTGCGGGGCTGATGATTTGGTCTTGTCTATTTGTCAAACAATCTGAAAGTACAATAATAAACTCCATAAGTGTGATACATGAATAAATAAAGCTTATAAAACTACATAGTACATACTCGTACGTTCGAGTGTAGTATGGCCCACCACAAACGCCGGCATAAATATCACGCGACCACGCCGCAGTTACGCGATTGCCTGCGGTCACTTACTTTTTTCCCCTTTTTGCAAAGTAAACCAACACGCTGGCGAATACACTAAGCATTTAAAATACTAGGCTGTCACAAAAATTCGCAACAATAAAATGTGTTTGTATATTTTGGCACCGAAAACAACGACAACACTTCCCAAAATACGGGTGTAACGTGCCATAACTTGGAGCAAGTTCGCAGATTCAATCGATTGTACTTGTGGCTCACTTACCCGGGATCGTAAAGGAGCCGAGGCGAGGTACAGGGAAGCATATTTTATTAGTGCGAACTCCGGTGAGTAGGTAGAGCTAACGACGATACATTAAGTCGCTGAAGAGATTAACGGTTTACGACCAAATTTATGTTTATGGCTTCTTGGACTCGCTCTCTAAACACGTTGCCGCTTAAACTAAACGTAATTGTACACGAGCCCATTATATTTTAACGTCCATGTCAATACAGTTTAGGTACTCAGTTAAAAGCTAAAAGTAGAAACAGTAAAGTCTACTCACCCTACTCAATTTTTATTAACGCTTAACGACAGCTTACAATACCAAACCTACAGAAAAAAAATCAATATTTAAGTATAACTTCAAATAAATACGACTCCTTCCAAAATGAAACAGTCTTCTGGGATACGTAAGCACGGAGGAATATTAGATACGATATTTCTAATCTCAGCGGGGAATATAAACATAGATGTTCGTAATATTATCCTAGCTACATACACTGAATATTTATCTATGGAGAGCGTTTCGCGTGTATGCAAAGTTCTGCGCAAAACAAAGCCTATAAATCTGAAACGCGAATGAGTCCATTGAATTTCGTGTCACGTAGTCGTAATGCGTCAGGCTTTGGATAAACTCGCCGCACCGAGAGAGAATTTCTATTAATTCCACTAATAGCCCCGTTTACTGGCAACACCTTTTGACTCAACACCTGGGACCACTTAAAACTGTAACGTAGTATGCCGCCTAACTTCTAAATAATGTAATTGGTTGGGAGACATCCAAGCGCAAACACGACTTTCGTGAAACTTAGCCTTGTTACAATGAAGACGGCTGTTTGAGTAACGGCGAAGACTTACAAAGATCTTTTATCTTCTGAAAGGAGAAACGTGAAAATACGAACCAACTGAATAAACTAAATTAGGTTCCTTGAGATATTTCCTTATTCTTTTTCGCGTTACCATATGGGGACATTTGACATTTTCAGATTACGCCCTACTATTTGAAATTAATCGCATTTTTATAAAGCACCAAAATCGAAGCTTCATTTATTTCTGAAGTAAATAATTTGTACCTTCATAAATTAGTTTAATTACACACTAATTCACAATGAACCTTGGGGGAGGCCTTTGTCCAGCAGTGGACGTCATTTGGCTGAAACAACAACAACAACAACACACTAATTCAGTTTAAGAATACTACCATGTTTTACCGTAGACTCATTCTACGGTTAATAAACTATTAACGACAGTAAGTCATGTAAAAGATTACACAATCTTAATTGAAAGTTTGAAAGTAAACAAAATTATCTCAACCCTGATATTAATTGAAAGGCAGTTCCATTAATTAATGATTCTCAGCTGTCGTTAATATTCTGTAACGGGTGGCGGAGACGAGCCCGTCACAATTAGCGGTTCCTACAGGACCTGTATTAATAGCGGCCACCTCCCGCCACCGCTCACTATGCATGCCCGTTTATCAACCTGAATAGATTTTCATGACAGCGCAATTAGTAGAAACTAATTGCGTTGCAAGTAGAAACTTGCTACGCTAATTAAATACCTTGGGAAGTTGAGGTATTTCAAACGTTAGTAGCTTTTTAGATTTCCGGCATAGTTTTTCACATAATTATTTGATAATGTCGCTGAATATGCTATGATTATGATTGAATAATAGGACTATGATTAAATCATGAAAACTATTTTAAAATAAGTGTTATTATTTTAAATCCATAGTTTTTTATTAATCTCAATCTTTGGAAAATATTTCTGCTACGTGTCACGTTAGAAACACCACATGAAACGTACTTAGGCCTACCACCTTGAATCTGTCTACAATTTTAACTGCGGCGACTCATTGAAATGCAAAACTATGCACTGGTTCATAAAATTCCCCGCTTTAATGAACTTTGATTCCCAACCACGGCCTAATTAAAGTATACAACACAGGTGAGCGGCCCGCCGGCCCGCCGGGCATCGGTCGATTTAGCACTGAGCGGCCTGTTGACAAGCAATTAGGGCTGCAACTCATTTGGGCCGTTGCGTGCCGCAGCAGGCAGCGGCGACACGCGAAAAATCACAACACCAACTCTGCCAACTAACTGTGGTCAGGGCTGCCAACTGGTGGATTTTCCTCTAATAATGTGTAATGTTACTTGCAAAGAATATATTTATGGTTATTTTACCCGTTATAATGATGTATGAGCGTTTTTCCATTAACCGACGACGGCAACCGCATAAATTTTATAATGCATAAAATTTATGTGCCAACGCCACGCTGTCACCGTAGGTCGGCGGTAAGTGGTAAGTAAGGGTAAGCAAACTGTTATAATATTCTTATACAGAACCCCCGTTTACATTATCACTGACACGATGCCATTTTCAGCTAATTACGTACAAATCAACAACTATACCAAGTCTTAATGATCTTTAAAATAATTACAAGAGTATTCTTGAAACATTTTAATCCTTCCAATAACAAGATATGCCAAATTATGTATTGGAGGTTTTCATGTATAATATTGTTGTTTAGAGTGGGAATTTTTACCTGTCTATAGGTATTTTTTTAAATAAATTGCCATCCCTATCAGTCTCGCCTATAGTCTACATACCTACTGCCAGCTTTAAATTATTCCCCACTGTGTAAATGCTTTGAGTTGGGAAAACATGCGTGCGGTTTCCTAACGAAAACACGCGCGTGAAAAATAACTGCATTTACAGGGTAAAACGTGAATGATTACGCCTTTCATATACCGAGCGTACCATTTTGTATCTCGCGTGAGGCCGTGATACTGTGTTTATTTATACAAAATTAACATTTCAGAAAAGCTCGTTTAGATAAAAGCTGTCGGTTTTCACGCTACAGTATTTATAAGGAATCTTACAGAAGATTTTCTCCTCTCCGTGGAAAGGTCTGCACGTGACACCTCCATTGAAGCTAAGGAGCACTCGTAGATAACAGCAAAAGAATGGACCGGCTTCAGAACTCGTTATAACGAAAACAATGATCGCCGGAAATCTTAATTGTATCTCGCGCCCCGTCATGCTAACTTCTATCCCCTCCACTCGATGCCATCTCTGAAGAGAAAGTTTGAGAATTTATTAAAGGCCTATTTAGAACAAGCTGTTCAAGCTCTTTCATAATTGTTGAACGATTTATGAAATTATGCTTTATAAAAATAAATTCTTTAATCGGGATCGGCAACCCTAATTATATGTATAGCAATGGACATTATTTGATTCATTTGTCTTACTTACTTAACAATACATCAATGAGATCAGTGATCGAAAAGAAAAGGCGGTTAATACTTCTTTAATCTTTTCAATCAGTGGTTAGGTACTACTATATGAGTAGATTATTTATTTATTTATTAACCGCTTGAGTCCCAGACGGCATTCATTAATGCCATAACAATTGATTATCTATTGTGTCTAGATTCGCGGGCCTTGAAGGATTAAGGTTGGTTTTCTACCATTTCGTGTCATCTTTCAAAACTGCAATTTATCTTCACCTTATGTATCAATTGCTACTTATGGTTCCAATCATTTCTTTCTGAACTTGGCCCATAAGCGTCTTTTCCCAGATACTTACGTAACTTTGGATTAATGGCGATACGAAGTTATGTCCCCAAGGGCCCCAAACTACGGAGTGCGGCCGTGGGCTGAGTCCAGCTCACTGACCACGAGAAGACGGGACGCTCCCCGGGGCGCGCCGTGATACAACATCCTTTACCAACGCGTACACCTCATTGAATCTTATCTCGAGATTTATTTCTTCCTCTATATTATCGTGAGCAGAATAGTTTTAATAAATCACTACCTACTCACTTATTTTTACAGATTGTATTAGGTTTTCTAAGAAACAGCTTTAACGTAAACTCTTGGGAAAATGAACAGTCACGTTACGCCAGTTTTATTTAACACTAGCGGCCGCCCGCGACTTCGTACGCGTGGACCCCGTTTTACCCTTAGGGGTGAAGTTTCGAGTTTTTTAGGTTTACCCGGAAATTATTCAAACTTTTCTCGCTGTAAAAACCATCCTTGGACTTCAACAAACATTTAAAAAAAAGAATTGGTAAAATTGGTCCAGGCGTTGTTGAGTTATGCGCTTACCAACACATTTTGCGATTCATTTTTATATTATAGAAGATATGGTTGTGGCTGTGACATGTTAATAATGATAGAAATTAAGCGTTCGTGAATGTGTATGAGTGAAGGCAAATATAACAAAACAGTGCAACAAAGACAGTTTGTTGTTCGTTGTCTTAAACAAAATTGACAGATCAATAAAATGAAAAAACTTTGTGAAGTAGGTACTCAAAAGTAAATTAACCGTGCATACGAGTGACTCAATTAAACAGTCATATCGATCAATGGAAGCACGATGGTTAATAGTTATTCTGTCTGCCCCTATAGTTGTCGCAAGGGTGTCAATCAGCTCCTATTAATTTCCGAGGGTAAGGCCCAGCCTTGGGAATACATAATTTAATGAGTGCCGTCTTTGTTGCCAAGTCGCTGCAATAAATTACGGACGACACGAAAGTATGAATTTCAGACAGCTTTTCAATTGCTTAGTTAGAACTTTAACTTTGTTATGAACACCTCTCTGTCACAATTGTTGTACCTATTGTTAATATTTTATGTAAACCTTTCAAGAAAGAATGATTACAAAATGAAAAGGTGATGAAATAAATAAAAAGATCTTCACTATCAATTTCTTGCACTAATTTTGAATATGAGTACTTATGTATTTATCTAATAGATATTTTTAAATATAAACTAAGCCAAAAAGCTCCAAACTTTGCGTGTTGTATTGAAACTTGTAATCTTGAATCTCTTTATACTCAAATTTCTGAAATCAATCATAATTCAACACGTTCTTTGATCTCACTGTATACCGATCTGCCAAATTACAAAGTTAAACCCAAACTCGCTTTTCCATTGAAGTTTTTACACGCTCCCATAAGCATCGAATAAAGTCCCCAACTTCATTAATTTTGTCGATGATGCTTTTCTAAACAGAGATCAGGGTTTGCGGAAATCACATTTTCGAAGTTTGTCAGTTGTAACTTATTTTATTCTCGCCATCAAAACAAAAGCAATAACGAAGAAGACGCAAAATATTCCTATTTACACACCATTTAGGTACGTTTTTTATGAAATCGCTATCGTAGCAACATCATGCTACGACGTAGCATCGTAGCAATATTCGTAAAATTATATTTTATAATGATGATTTCCGTAGCATACTTAGCTTATAAGTACCAGAATTATCTTGTAAATTAAATTATTTTTTCACATGATGTTGAGACCGAGGAAATGTAATAATTGTGTTAATAATTTGATAATTTTCCTCATTATAATTTAATGAAATTACATCATATATCATGAGTGTTACATGTATGCTGATTACTGGGCTATCAAAAGGCGGCACCGTAGCAGATAGTATACGCTCTTTATTCTACTTTTCTAAATAGACTATCTTATGGAGCTGTTTCACCAATACGACTTATAATCGGAAAATATAATAAATGCTTCACCGCTCTTAAAGCTGTAACGTGTCTTTTCCCAGCATATCTCCCTCAAGTGGAAATTGAAACCACGACGTTTCCCTTTTAAACTAAACTATTTTGAGAAAAAGTTAAGCATTTTTTTTTATTTGTTGTAGGACGAGCGATTGAGCGGGTGTGCGCGGGCGCAGACGGAGCCGGCATGGTGTCGGCGGCGCGCGCGCTGCTGGCGGCCGTCACGCGCGTGCTGCTGCTCGCCGACATGGTCGTCGTGCGGCAGCTACTGCTGGCCAAAGACAAGGTGAGCTGCCAACCACGAGTTGCCATAGTCTACTCTAACCACTGAGAGAAGTCTTGAGCTGGCATGGTGTCGGCGGCGCGCGCGCTTTTAGCGACCGTCATTCGCTAACCACGAGTCGCCTAGTCTACTCTAACCACCGAGAGAAGTCTTGAGTAGTCCTACTTTAGAGTAGGTACAGGATGACGGAACTAATGACTCATGAATTTCTCATCAATCTTACAGATACAGTACAAGGTTGGCAGAAATAGTGCATTCATTTCTCATTACTCCCACATTTTCACATTTTTAGAGGCAAAATGTCCTTTAAATGACGCGACACGTGCAATGTACGTCATTCGATCCAATATTTTACGCATTTAGGCTGGGCTTTATTCAGAAATTACCAAAAAATACTAATTGAGTTTGTTCAATGAACTAAAGACGAGGTTGTCCCATCTGTTATGTAAATAGTCTAGCTAAATGCACCCGACGCTTCGCGCATCGGTAATGACTGATCAGGGTTTGAAAGACTTAAGTTATCCACGTAATCGTACTTAGGAGTCAGTCATCCAACATCAGTACAGTAATAACTTAAAGTTTTATAAATGCTACACTGCTCTTTTATAAGATTTGTTCCTCTGAACAAAACGCCACCCTTCTCACATTTAAAATTTCTGACTAACTTCCATTTGACCCGGATACCTGATGGAGTTTGTACATAATACAGAATCCGAAGTTCCGACCGCCTCATCAAGTAACTAGGCACTTAGCGCCTCGCAAGTTGGGCGAAGTGGGCCGGGTCACATGCAGGTGGCGCCCGACCCGACGGGACCGAATAGTTGACTCAAATCAACTATTAATTACGGATGCTGTTAACAACTATGTATTTTGGAGTTCCCTTCCCAAATGTATTGATTTTACCCTCTGCTTTAGGCAGTCGTAACGTGTAAATGCAACTCATGCTTTGATCGCTTGGACGAATAAACCACTGGACACGAAACCTACAAGATTTCTAAGGAAACACGATCAACCACTTTTTGCGGGGGGAGAGGTTTGACAATTGTCAAATAATTACATTTAGTGCTGGGAAAAGATCGTAAATTTTTATCGATAATTATGTAAATGAATGAATGAATGAACCTAACGAGATAAATGAATTATGGATTGATTTATTATTGAAAGTTTCTTTAATTAAAAGACTATAATTAATTATTGTATCGTGTTTATTATATATATTATTATAGTGCCATTGGTAAATCATAGGTACAAATAATATTACAAATTATTCATATAGGTAGGTAACTAGGTGAAATATTTTTTTGCGGTGTTATCATTATCAAATTCGTAAAGCAATAAACAAGTAATATTCTGTTACGATCGACTGCTAACTAGCTTTTGGTCTCAACAAATGTTATAATCTGTCTCACGTCACGGACAAAAGTTTCATCAATAGCCTATTTCTACACCACTAAATTTTAATCACCGAAAAAAAAAATTCTGGGTAATGGGTTATTGATACTGATCCCATTTGTGCAAAAAAAAGAGTAAAATAAAGTGACTCAAAATATCCTCCTAAAATTGGTAATTTATTGACACACGCGTCACTAGCACTATTCAAGAACAATAATGTAACACTAATTAAAATTAAAAATGGTCTAAGTAAGCTAATTATGTAATAATAACACTGGAAGCGTGGTCGAGGCGTGAGCGAGACAGACAGATCGATGCAACGTGTGAGCGCGTACGACTACTCTAGCGAGCACCGGAGTGACCCAGCTGTGACGCGTAAAATACGGACTAACGAAAATTTAATAAAAAAATTAACTTCATGAAAACCATTTCTTTTTCTTTTGCTTTCAATATTCCACACGTTTCTACATAACCTGTTAAATTTTTTTCGGTGATAAAAATTTAGTGGTGTATGTATACATTTCATCAAACACAATTTGATAACATTATGACAATGTATTGCTTTGTAGCGCTTGCAGTACGGATGCACTATCTGATATTATTTAATTCTTATCTAATGTTGTTGATATTCTTATGTTTAGGTTTATTTTTTTTCAAAATTTTATCTTACTGTTTTTTCGGCGTGATTAATATACATACCTCCACAAAATTACAGCTCTCTAGTGCCAATAGTTTCCAAGCAAAACCTCGGACAGACAGACAGCAAAACTATAAGGGTTCCTTGTCAGGACTACGGAACCCTAAAAAAGGTAGCCCTTTAGGGCACTTTATATGTCTCCTTATCTTTTGAGCCCTACCAGTTACAAAATTTGAACCATAAATGTTTTGTGTCTACTGATATTTTGGTGAATTAGTTGACTTTTAAGATAAAATCTAAATATATAAAAGGAGAAACTGACTGACTGACTGACAGATCAACGCACAGCCTAAACGGCTAAACGTAGGCACTTGAAATTTGGAACCTAAGCTACGTAGGTACCGTAGAGGTGCACTAAGAAAGGAATTCCCGAAATTCCCACGGGAACGGGAATTAGCGGGAAAAACAGGATTCACGCGTACGAAGTCGCGGGCGGCCGCTAGTATCTAATAAAATTTGATAATGATTGTACTTACAAAGGAGTTGTCCCAAAATGTATGGAGCCTAGGCCCACAACCTGTACACCTACCAAAAAGAAGGGCTTTTAAATGTACAACAGTTTCTTATTATTCAATTTCTTTTAAATAGCTTAGTTTATTCGCTTAAAACAAAAGATTGTTAAGAAAATAGCAATACTCAACCACAAAAACCATCATGGTGGACGAATGTCATTTTGATGACATCTGTCACTTTTGACATTAAGTCGTATCTTGGTGGAGAGTGACNTCTAAATAGACTATCTTATGGAGCTGTTTCACCAATACGACTTATAATCGGAAAATATAATAAATGCTTCACCGCTCTTAAAGCTGTAACGTGTCTTTTCCCAGCATATCTCCCTCAAGTGGAAATTGAAACCACGACGTTTCCCTTTTAAACTAAACTATTTTGAGAAAAAGTTAAGCATTTTTTTTTATTTGTTGTAGGACGAGCGATTGAGCGGGTGTGCGCGGGCGCAGACGGAGCCGGCATGGTGTCGGCGGCGCGCGCGCTGCTGGCGGCCGTCACGCGCGTGCTGCTGCTCGCCGACATGGTCGTCGTGCGGCAGCTACTGCTGGCCAAAGACAAGGTTAGCTACCAAACACGAGTTGCCATAGTCTACTCTAACCACTGAGAGAAGTTTCGAGCTGGCATGGTGTCGGTGGCGCGCGCGCTTCTAGCGGCCGTCACGCACTAACCACGAGTCACCTAGTCTACTCTAGCTACCGACAGAAGTTTCGACTGTGGTCCTACTTTACAGGATGACGGAACTAATGACTTATGAATTTCTCATTTAGTCTTACTTATGTTAGATACAGTATATGGTGGGCAATATAATGCATTTAGAGGCAAAATGTCCTTTAAATGACGCGACACGTTCAATGTACGTCATTCGATCCAATATTTTACGCATTTAGGCTGGGCTTTATTCAGAAATTATCAAAAAATACTAATTGAGTTTGTTCAATGAACTAAAGACGGGGTTGTCCCATCTGTTATGTAAATAGTATAGCTAAATGCACTCGACGCTTCGCGCATCGGTAATGACTGATCAGGGTTTGAAAGACTTTAGTTATCCATATACTCGTACTTAGGAGTCAGTCTCATCAGTCTTTTATAAGATTTGCTCCTCTGAACAAAACGCCACCTTTCTCACATTTAAAATTTCTGACTAACTTCCATTTGACCCGGATACCTGATGGAGTTTGTACATAATACAGAATCCGAAGTTCCGACCGCCTCATCAAGTAACTAGGCACTTAGCGCCTCGCAAGTTGGGCGAAGTGGGCCGGGTCACATGCAGGTGGCGCCCGACCCGACGGGACCGAATAGTTGACTCAAATCAACTATTAATTACGGATGCTGTTAACAACTATGTATTTTGGAGTTCCCTTCCCAAATGTATTGATTTTACCCTCTCCTTTAGGCAGTCGTAACGTGTAAATGCAACTCATGCTTTGATCGTAACGAAATGTATCGACTTGCTAAGAGTTTCTTTCCTGAAACACTGTTTCTACTTTAATTGAATACCTATCCTTGAAAACGTTGTTATGCATATGAAGTTACCTAAGCTTGCAGCTGCACATTTGTACAGGTATTAAAGAGTCGCTTAGGATCGATAAAGATTAAACATTCACGAATACTTAGGTTGGTACCGATAAATAAATAGGCAGACATTGTAGTAATTTAGGTGTAAACCTAAGAGCTATGACTGTGAGTGTAGAATTAAGACTCAATCAATACCTAAATATAAATGTCGATACTAGCTGACCCACCACTTCATTCCAGTGAATTACTTTTCAGTCAGTCAAGAGTTAGCCTGGTATGTGTTTGAATAAGCTGGTCTTAACTCCTGATCTCTGGTGTCAAAAACCCGCTTTTCTGTTTAGGTGGCACGCTCACTGGACAGACTGGAGTCGGTGTCAAACTTCGCGGAGTTCGTGCGAGCGTTTACGGAGTTCGGCGGCGGCATGGTGGAGCTAGCGAGGCTGACCGCCGAGCGTCGCGCGGACCTGCGCGACGAGCGGCGGAGAGCGCAGGTGGCCGCTGCCAGAAACGTACTGGAGCGGTCCACGCTCATGCTTCTTACCTCATCTAAGGTAAGAAATTATTCCTGACACTACAGTTGACTATAAGTTTCATGGAGTTCGGCGGCGGAATGGTGGAGCTAGCGAGGCTGACCGCCGAGCGTCGCGCCGACTTGCGCGACGAGCGGCGGAGAGCGCAAGTGGCCGCTGCCAGGAACGTACTGGAGCGGTCCACGCTCATGCTTCTTACCTCATCTAAGGTAAGAAATTATTCCTGACACTGCAGTTGACTATAAGCTTCATGGAGTTCGGCGGCGGCATGGTGGAGCTAGCGAGGCTGACCGCCGAGCGTCGCGCCGACTTGCGCGACGAGCGGCAGAGAACGCAAGTTTAGTGGCCGCTGCCAGAAACGTACTGGAGCGGTCCACGCTCATGCTTCTTACCTCGTCCAAGGTAAGACATTATTCCTGACACTGCAGTTGATTACAAGCTTCATGGAGTTCGGCGGAGGCATGGTGGAGCTAGCGAGGCTGACCGCCGAGCGTTGCGCCGACTTGCGCGACGAGCGGCGGAGAGCGCAAGTGGCCGCTGCCAGGAACGTACTGGAGCGGTCCACGCTCATGCTTCTTACCTCATCCAAGGTAAGACATTATCCCTGACACTGCAGTTGGCTACAAGCTTCATGGAGTTCGGTGGCGGCATGGTGGAGCTAGCAAGTTCGCTACAAGCTTCATAAAGTTCGGCGGCGGAAAATACTACATCCTAAATGGCTTTCACTTCAGTACAATGGAAACTGATGGTCTTACGAGTACATACTTCGAAGAGCGAAAAAGAGAAGGAAACATAAAACGTTATAATTTACCGATTATAATCTTTACTCGTAATGATGTCTGAATAGTGCACTATTCACTTAGTTCATGTTTTGTCCAAGCGGCATGTTACACCCTGTATACACATCGCAAAAATTATAGACTCTATAATTTAGAGCTTAAGTTGAAAATGGCTGAAACTACCGATAATACTAGAGGATGCGTCACGCGATGCGAACGTACACCTGCTAGATCAGTCCACGTTTAATATGCTCTGTGTGCTACGTGTTTATTGCTTCATCCAAGATTAGAATGGCATAGTTTGTGAATATTGTATTATATCGTACAATATTACCTAAACAATATAGAGCCTAAAGAGCGTTGCTAATGTAAATGAGAGCCCAAAACCTAATAACGTAAGAACACACATAAATCCCTATCAAGGCTGGTATTAAATTTAACACCTTGACCTACTCGAGGGATTGTTATTAACACCAATGGATCGCAATAAATTTCCAATCCCAGTGTCCGGCAAGGGCGCGGGTGCTGCGTATATTAGGGCTGTCGGCCGGCGCCGCCGCCGATCAATTATGTAGGGGCTACGACAATTCGGCTCCGCTCCGTTGTTTGCGACAATGCAGCCTTTATGGACTGGACCATGCTTCATGTTATTTTATAGCCACTGTCCTTCACAAGCGTAATCAACGCCGCCACACAAACAGACCCCAAACCGCCGCGCTCAAGCCGGCTTCTGACTTACACCGCACAAATGACACGCTTCGTTATAACTAAGCGCTAAGATTTACACTGAGCCCACATAATGACACTTTTAATTCGGCGAGATCCCAGAAATGGAACGTTTTAAGTGCTCGTGTGGCCGCATAAACTTCCCAAAGGCACTTTTGGGAGAAGCGAAGCTATATTTCGTTTAAATGTCTTGCTTGTTTAGGTACCTAAAGTATATGAGCCTAAAATTTTGCCGTCGCGCCTTATCGTAGCTTACCTACCTAGCCTTTATACACAAAATTATAACTTCCATATTTTAATTAAGTTGATTAGGCATTCTGGTAGACAGTACCTTCTTGAACATAGTTTTTTGATTTAAAAAAAATTAAAGAAAATATTTTTGGCCAATGTGAGCGGGCGGGCAATGTGCAGTCAGTCTGGAATGCAGAGACGTGCACACTGCACACTGCACAATATGTCAGCTTTTCCGGGACTGCTGTGTCGCTCTCTTCCTTTTGCATCGTTCCAAATAAATCTACCTTTTCTTATTCGTGCTTTCAAAATGTCCAGTAAAATTCATCAACCGTTATTTTACCAAAATTAAAGTGAGCCTCTCACTGCACCTGGATACAAAGTGTGAAATATTGTGAAATTCCTTGGGAAGGCCCTCAGTCAACACACTTTGGTTGAATCGTATGAATATCTATAAATAGGGTATTAAGTATGATAATTATTCTCCACTCTATTTTCGTCTATCATCTGATTTTTCTATCCAACCACAGGCGTGCCTGCGCCACCCGGGCAGCGCATCGGCGCGGGAGAACCGCGACACGGTGTTCTGTCAGATGCGGCGCGCCATGGACCTCATCCACTACGTGGTGCGCGACGGACTGCCGGGCCACGACGAGCCTACTCACGAGGTTTGACACATTAGTAAACCATGTTGGCTGCAATTCTCACCCTTATTGTCATTGTTTTACGGTGCTCCCTCATTCAGGCGTTATGTAACAATGCTTGATTTGATTTTGAGCCTTGCGACAAATCAGATCTTGTTGTAACATTACACGCGAGCGCTCCCAGTGAGGGAGTACCCTTATGTTATGGGTCTTAGCAACATAAACTGGCGATTAGCGATGTTGTGATAACGCACCGCGTTGTGGCGATTTTCTTCATAGTTCGCCGATGCTAATGTCGTGTCTACTAAGACCCTTAATGGAAATATGAATACAAGGTGTATAAGTAAACTCTGCTGGACATTAAAATTACATACCTAGAAAGCTGATACTCAGCAGCAACTTTTGCTAAAGTAGCAATATTAAAAAATATTTCAGTGTAACTTCCATAGTAAAAGTTTTAGGATCGACCCGTTTTCTTATACACCCTGTATTATCCTAATAACAAAGTTTTTGTTATATTTAACGTGTTTATCTTATAAAGGACTGCTCGAACTATCCCACTGGCTTCCAACTCTCTCTCAAGCGAACCTGTAACAGGTCTTAATAGTTTAATATTGATAACTTTAGCATGCTGTCGGTCCTGTAGAGCTAACTAACCTGCAAATTTTTCCTATGCAAGTACGTAAACTCCTTCAATATTTAGTTTTAGTCATTAATTATAGGTTTTCTGCTTATTTTTCAAACGCTACAGTATCAATCTTCCGTTTTAAGAATATGGCTACTATTGTTAACTACAAAGTATTCGTAGTAATTTACACACAAATTGTAGGTATTAAAATTTATGAATACTACATTCCGCAGATCGCACGACAGCATTCCTGTAAGAATATTTAATTGTAATTGTAACATTTTAATCAAATTTTCAATTAGGTATCTCAACTAATGAACTACGCAATCCGTAATGCAATCACGGATGTGTAGCACACTAGGTAAAGCAAACACAAACAATAAACATCCGTGCAATCGCGAGTGTTGTGCAAATACAATGCATTCCGTCGAACACAAAGCTTAACGTTCAGTTGCTAGGAGCGTTAGTGCCGGCTTACAGCACAGAATCGCTGACTGAGCACTAAACCAACCACAATCGGCGGCCGAGCGCACGCCGCAATCCTTCTTGAAATATGCTACGGTCTACTGCGACGTGAAAACGCACGATTGCGCTTCAGAAATTCAAGGCATATCGTGGACAGCAGTGGACTGTCGCTGGCTGTATTCATCTTTGCTACGAGTATATCATTGAAACTATTAATTTGGAACCTAAATATAACCTTTTAAGTTCACTGAATCAGAATTTTAATTTTAGTCCAGTCAATGAATGCCTTAACAACGGTGTAGAGAGAAATCCGTGGAACACAATTTCTGACCTCGGGACTTTATTTAGCCTAGTTAGGTGGTGAACATAGCAAAAGTCCCCGCCCTTAGCCCTTGAGCCGGCAGGGAGAGGGGGGTTTAAAGGTACCACTTTTCGGTTTTTCGCTTAATCCTCGGAAACTATGCGTCCTAGTGACATGGCTACTATGAACCAAAAAAAGCTTATTCAATTTGCTACAGGTGAGACGGTTAAGTTTTTCTATATTTTGTATAGTTTTCGCGGCATCTGCTCTAGAAGGTCTGTAATATTGGAAATTTTAATTTTGTCTTACATGTTCCCATCAGGAGCAAATCGACTAAATCAACATTGAGCAAACATTATAGACATGCGGGAGCATGTTAAGCCTAGTTCCAGGGAGGGGACTGCATCGTGCGTATATTTAGACGAACTAATTGGAGCCACTTTTGACTCCTCATCACTCAAAAAGCACTGTGCATTAACACTTCAAATTAGGCTCATGTGTTGAGACTTGCAAGATAAACAGCAGCTTCAAATTTCATAAATATAATTCAAACGGTTATTTAGGTATTGACGTTCAAAAATCGACATTTAGGACACTAAAATCTATCTATCATCTGTGAAATGTTAAAATTTACTGGTTTTTTATTTGTTCCTTTGTATTTACACAACTACCTATCTGAATGCCAAATTTGAACCTTCAAGGTCATCTGGAAGTGGTTAGAATTTGGTCTTATAGGTCAGCCATGTAGATTTTTAGACGTCAATACCTAAAGAACCGTTTGAGGCATATTTATGAAATTTGAAACTGATGTATATCTTGCAAGTCTCAACACATGAGCCAAATTTGAAGTGTTAATGCACAGNCGACTCCAAAAAACCTATATTAAAAAGTAGAAAAATAATTACTAATAACCTACTTATTTATTAGGACGAATTAATATTTATGTAGGTATACCATGATTGATACTTTTGGAGTCGGTGCAGGCAAACTTTACATGTTTCATAATCTTGGCACCGACTCCAGAAGTATCAATCATGGTATACCTACATAAATATTAATTCGTCCCAATAAATAAGTAGGTTATTAGTAATTATTTTTCTACTTTTTAATGTAGGTTTTTTGGAGTCGGTTTTATTTTTTTTTATAAAATTTTTTGAGTGATGAGGAGTCAATAGTGGCTCAAAGTGGTTCGTCTAAATATATGCACGGTGCAGTCCCCTCCCTGGAACTAGGCTTAACATGCTCCCGCATGTCTAGAATGATTGCTCAATGTTGATTTAGTCGATTTTCTCCTGATGGGAACATGTAAGACAAAAATAAATTTTCCAATATTACAGACCTTCTAGAGCAGATGCCGCGAAAACTATACAATTTATCAAAAAAGTTGACTATCTCACCTGTAGCAAATTAAATATGCTTGTTTTGGTTCATAGTAGTCATGTCACTAGGACGCATAGTTTCCGAGGATTAAGCGAAAAACCGAAAAGTGGCACCTTTAAACCCCCCTCTCCCCGCCGGCTCAAGGGCTAAGGACGGGGACTTTTGCTATGTTCACCTCCTAACTAGTCTAAACAAAGTCCTGAAGTCAGAAACTGTGTTCTACAGTTTTCCATCTATAATGCTTTATTGACTGGACTATTTACTAATATACTACTATGTAGTTTATAGAGTTATCTAGATTTACTGGCGACAATGAAATAATGACAGAGTATTCTTGAACAATATTTATCATATAACGTCATAAATATTAAGTCGGCAGTCGTAAATACCTAGTTATAATGTTTATCTTGTTTGCATTCATAAAATATGATAAAGGAACAAGTTTAATGACATCGATAAATATACCAAAACGATAACACGATACTTACAGCTACTTTTACCGAATAGATACCAATATTAAACTACATTTCATCGTAGGTATATTGTACCTCCGTATATCCACAATGTTCTGTCTAAACCCTATTACAGGTATAGATCAAATGCAAATTGAACATAAACAATGGGGACAACAATACAATGAGATCACTACAATTTATGGGCCTACTGCACCACATTACTTGCACAACTAGACTAGCGTAGTGAACCAATGTCGATAATAATTCGATTAATTAAAGCTTAATTGTTAACTTATAATCTATTGGAATTCCATGATTGCTAATGAAAATTTATTTTTTAGGTAAGACCTTATAGCTCTACATGAGTAATTAAAAGTATAATTGTCTTTTAAACAGAGTTGAAACTCATTATTTCTGCTTTAAACAATCAAAAACAACGTACAAGTAACACACAAGTTGATAGTAACTTCGTAACATAATGGCTGTGCGTTTGCCGTAACAATTTTAGTATGTAAATTGCTGTAACGTGCCTTTCACGTAAAGTTCGCAACACCTATCAGAACTAATCTACTAACGGGGAAACTATGAGAGACTGCGGTAAATGCTCCGCACACTAACATATCGGGGACATGACAAGCCATCGTTTGAAATACCTAATGGGAAATTCCCTCCGTTGAAATCAAATTAGGTCTACAATATTATGCCAATAAAATAATGTGAAATGACCATTGTATTTCGAATACAAAATAAAACACGTGCGCTTTGATTACCCAAATTATTTTTATTCCTTTCTCAATTTGATTATGCATGAAGCTTTTTTTATTTCGAATGAAATTTTAAGGGTTTTAGGGATATTTTTGATTTTAGGGACAAACTCCGCTCCGGGTACAGAATACAAGCCACCGGCTGCAAAACAAGTTGAGCGGGAACCCTGCACCGCCCATGAGCACGGTAGGACGATTAAGTGTTAATTCATTGTTGTATTCGTTGCTTTTGAAATAATATTTAAATTCAAATAGACTTACAATCAACGGCTTATAAACTGAAAGTTCTTGAACGACAGAAAATTTCTCTGCCACCGTACAACTGAAAAAATACCTCAAAATACCAGTGGAAATTCAAGTTCTAGCATGAATTCGAGACATCTGCCTCGGCACGAAGAGTCTGTATGTTTGAATCTTCCTTCAGACACGTGAGCACTAAACAGCGCGCTACACTATCACGTACGATCGTCTCATAACGAGTACCACTCTGTAATACCAAGTTAAATATTTTCTGCGAGGAATACTGATCCGCGGTAATGCTCGGCGTGGCGGGCGTCTGAAAGGAATGGTGCAACTCCGTGTGAGCAATTTGCAAAAATCATGATGGAGTTTTTGAAAGAAAATGTAAATCGCTATTCCGAAAGAAAATATCGGTACGTAGTGGAGACACCTAAGCGTGACAGTTTTCATAAAATTATTGCAACCTCGTAGACGGCGTCAGAAATAAACAAAATGGTAGGTAAGGATCTTTGACACTGACTCTACTAATAAATAAATATAGGTAGGTATATCGTTTAAAAAGCAAATAGGTAATTATTATAAACTTTTCCAATAAAATTTTAAACGACAAACTCATTTTTTCTATGCTACGAAAAAATCCTGCTACATCGTAGTTCGTAGCAAGGTTCTCGTAGCAAGTTAACAACGCGTGAGCACTGAACCGTGTTATGTAAACAAACGCTGCTATTATGCTGAAGAGTTCGTTACATGCTACGGAAAACATACTACATAAATTATCTTACTCACACATACATAATATCTTTAAACATATTATGTTAAGGTCTTCGTAAGATCATTTCCGGCACACGGCTCCATAATTATCATCCAAGAGATGGGAATTTTACGTAGCAACATGTGCATAGGTGAGGCAGTGGGGGAGGGGGATGACATGAGACGCTGGAGTGGTTTCCGAGATACGCCACCGGAAGTACACGTAACTACGCGCTAGAGCCGCGCAAGACTCTTTGATGTCGATGCTTTTCGCAATCCTTTGTGTTTTGAAGTACGTCTCGATGGGTTCGAGTGTACTGTGAAAACTATCGCGATCAAACTCTAGACGATTGCAGTTTTTGTGACCTGACATGATCAAATACTTAGGTCTTGGAAAAGATTAGGTAAATATAAGAAAACTAAGATTATGTATAATAAAGGAAAATGCTTGGACGTACGAGTAATAAATTGAAAACTACATATAATAGACTAGTAGTGAACAAAATAATTGACGGAAAAATTAATTTCCAAAAGTAAACATCCCTACCCCAAAAGGGCGATCTCATTTCTGTTTAGTGACAAGAAAAATGATTATCGATAGTTTACGGGCATCCTGGCAGCTCAAAACTAAGCACGTTTGGGATCATAGCGCTATCGCGATGGGCAACTTCAATATACACCCGTCCCTTAGCTATAACATGTTCCCCGACAAAGGTTATCATTTAATAACATAATAACCTTTAGCCTACTCCCAAGTTACACGAAATGTAACGGTACGCGAACAAGCAATTGCAAAGATCAATAAGCTCTTATGAGATCTTTAATATTTAATGCGATCCAAAATTACAAAAGCATATTTGTAACAGGATCAGATTAATGAACATGAAACTTTAAGTACCCACCCTATTTAATATTCTGATAGATTCAGTGGAGATGAAACGTAAGTATATGTTTATTGAGTCTATTAGATCTGCCCTCTCTCTCTTGTGTAAATTCCTTCTTTTATCCTTGACTTTAGCGAGTCCGTCTCTTCCTGTCTCAAATGCGTTGAACATAAACACGACTTTTCTTTTCTTGTAGTTGCAACCTTTCTCGGATAGTCATGAACAGGTACAAAGTAATCAGTGTAGGTAGATGAGTGCCTTCCACATTTTTTCTATGAAAGTATGCTAATATTGTAAATACATTTTAGAGTATTTCTGCTTAATCTTTATCATACACTTGCTTCCTTATACAATGTCATAGCCCGTGGGTTTTTATTAGAACTACAACGAGACGTAGTTATTTGCTCAAGATTTAATTGTTTCCACTTCTCCAAAGGGTAGGTTTATCAGATACGGTATAAGGAAGCATAAGTTTAATCTACGTTTTTAACCGCACTTATTACATGTATTTTACCTAATCTTAGAATTAGTTTTTAAAGTAAATAGATCAAAGTGGTATCTCAACCTTAGGTACGATTCCCTCTCACACAACTTGCTGATAACACGCTCTAAAATTGCTTAGGTCTCTGGCCTAACTAGCTCAGCTTTACGCAAAACTTAAAATACTTAATAAGTATGTAATATTGAATTAATTAATAAGTATCCATTAGTTTTATTTTTTCTATGAACGCACAGGCTATTCTTTTATACACACAAAAGCACTGGTGAGTAAAAAAGTAACAAATTGAAAAGTAATTGAATTCTGGATCTAGAAATTATGCTTTTTATCGGCTAGTAAAAATCATGTAGGTTGATAAATTGTTTTATTCAGATTAATAAATTTTGTCTTTGTCCTTCTATCCGCGTAGTCCAGATTTAATAGAAATTGTGGAGTTGATGTTGTGTGAAGGGCGCAAATAATTGTTTGTATGTATCTGTGACATTCTGGTTGGATGTATCCACAGGCTGCACAGTGGGAAGCTGGCACGGCTTTGGGCGCTCTACGAGGCCTAACGGCACAAGTGCGAGCGGCACGGGCCCGCGGCGGGGCCGATGCGGGCAGGAGGCGGGCCCTGGCCGGCACCCTGCGGGCCCTGGTCGAGCGAACGCACGACTTCACCGACTCCGCCTACACCTCTCACGATCATAGACAGAGAATTCTGGCACTCGCCGAGAGGATAGCGTACGAGTTGGAGAGGCTAGTCGCAGTCGCTGTGTCTATGGTGAGAAATTATATCAAAGTGAGAACAACCGTTTTTTATTTTCTTCGCTGTAATTTATTTACCTATTTTTCAGACTATGCATGCAGGGTATATTTTCTGCAATTTATCTGTATCAATTCTCAAAAACATCGCTTCTCTGAGTACCTAAATAATAAGTGTGTGGGATAAATAGGAGGAGCAAGGCACGACCGGCGCCGGCGCAGCGTTGGAGAGCGCTTGCGCCGGCGCCAACAGCGCGGCGTCCGAGCTGGAGCGCGCGCTGGTGAGCGCGGCCCGCGACCAGGCGCGCGACCTGGCGCCGCTCGCCGACGAGGCGCGGCGGCTCGCCTCCGACCTCGCGCACATAGGTAACCTACGACGGAAAATAGGTACAGCGGTGCTTTTATAAGGAGCGAACTCCTTGCGCCCTGGTCACATTCAAATCACACCACGACGCAAGGATGCTTCGCTCCCTATAAACCACCTCTTCTGACACATTACTACGATTACTAACAATATCTCAATGAACTTTCTATTCCCATTTATCTGGAGTCTGTTTCTAGCTAGTTCCTGTGGAGAGAGAGAATCAGAGAGACTGCACAACATAGCCAGCCGGCTCCACGAACAATTAGATCACATAATAGAGGTAGGCAGTCTGACTCGAACATTAAGTACCTACGAGTATGGTTGATTAGGGTTTATTGGAGTCAGGCAAGTAGGATAATTAAAATTGGAGTTTATCCCTCAGGTATGCAAATTACTTAGACACATAGCAATGTCTGAAACGCTTCAAGTGAGCGCAAAGTTCGCGGAGATAAACTTGAGGATATACGGGCCGCAAGTGGTGACGGCGGCACGGACGTTAGCAGCGCACCCGGGCAGCGCGGCGGCGAGAGAGAATCTCGACGTGTTCGTGGACATGTGGGCCTGGTTGCTGGCGGATGCAGCGCGCCTGGCCAGGGAACTCCTCGACCTCACAGATGACCGGCCCGACAAGCAGCAGTACAGTAGTTTACCCAGGCCTGGAGTAAGTTTCAGTAGCAACAATTATTTTCTGAATATCATTTACCTAGTTAACATATTATTATTATTCATAACCAGGCAAACTTAGGTGATGATTTTCTGGTCAAACAAGCTCATTTCAAACTCTCTATAGAAGAATAGGAAGAGGGATGACGCTAAGTGCACTTAATTTTGTTAACTTCACGTTACAGAAACATGGTACGACGAGTAAACCGTTGAAGGCGGTGCGATTAGACTCTGACGAGCAAGCAAAGATTGCCAAGTCAGGTCTGGAGATGAAGATGATGTCCAGTGAGATGGACGCCGAGACTGAAAAGTGGCAGGGTGCTGCTGCTGACGAAAACAACGACATTGTGAAGAGGTAATATTAACATAATAATGTTTTCCTGAAATCGTAACATCCAGGTAAATCATAAGAATACTATAAAATTATGTTTATGTTTTTTTTTTAGGGCAAAAAATATGTCTTCCATGGCTTTCGCTATGTACCAGTTTACAAAAGGCGAAGGCCGTCTAAATACAACACAGGACCTCTTCACGCAAGCGGAATATTTTGCAGAAGAAGCAAACCGATTGTACAAAATAGTTCGTCAATTTTCTTATCAGGTAAGTCAGCGGGAAAAAATTTTTTTAATGTAGAGTCTCATCGAGGTGACATATTTATGATTTTTCCAGGTACCAGCAGGTACGACGAAAAAGGAACTGTTAGAGCACCTAGACAAAGTGCCCACATACGTTCAGCAACTACAGTTCACAGTCAAAGAGCCGACGGTGGGGCGCGCAGCCACCTTCAGCAAAGTAGACAATGTCATTCAGGAGACTAAACACCTCATGAATGTCATAAGCAAAGTCGTAACCACGTGTTTCGACTGCGCGAATAAGGTGACCACTCTTTACTTATTTTTTCTTATGATATATTTTTTCAATTATTACGACCTTTTTGAGCAACACGTCGCACATTTTGAAAGATTAGTGATTTTTCTATAGGAAACATAAAGATGTTAGTGCATTGGAACGTAATGTTCCATAGGTACCTTTGCCGTGGGAGGCCAGTGTGGGAGTGGTTAAAAGGCACCAGAGTGTTGCACCTGTTAAGTACTTTAAAGATTCTCTATTTCATTCGTGACTGTTAGACTTTCGGGAAACGGGTGAAACAGTGTGATCACAGTTTCGAGATTTATTCTTGGTTTATTTATTTTTACTGAAACAGCAGTAAAAGTATTTATAAATGGCAAAATTTTGATATTAAATGAAAGATAAATTAATGAACGGAATCAAGAATAAATCTTCTTAGTTCTTTAGATACTAGTTTGAAATAGTATAGAGCAATTATTGAAGTACAGAAGAATCCTGTTTACTGTATATTTTATTTGTTTTTTATTTCTGTTTTCCTTCTCGCCACGCAACGGGCGGTTCCTACTCCAGGGTCTTATACCGCTGGACAAAGCGATAAACAAATCCTCAGCGAATACAAGGGACGACTCGGTCTGTCTCCGACTTGCACTATTATAAACATTCCCAACATTCATGTCCTCTCGTACTTCTGTGTGTACCTGTGTATGTAGTGTCAAGCATGTTCTGTGTTATCATGCTCACGACTGAGAGCTCATCAACTTAGATCTACGTTATCGCTAAATTGAAGACACAAACTTAAAGTTATCATCAAGCTAGGGTGTAATTTTCTTATTTGCTATTTAAATTAAAACATTGCAATACAATATTACTATTGAATAATTTTTTCAGTTTTATGGATACTTAATTTGTAAAAATAAATTATTTTTTGTTTAACATTTTGTTCTTTTATGTTTTACTTCCTATTACAGTATTCCCTGTGTATGCCCGAGAGAGTACCTATGCATTGGAAGCCAAATTTACGAAAAGCATCCACATTTAAGAGTGAAAATAGTGTATTGAATGGTTGAAGTAGGTACAAATTGTTAAAACTGTGATTTTCTCTAACAACCTCAGTTTGTAGCATAACATACAAACTGGCACTGAACTCTTCTAATCCCGTGGTTTATATTGAAGTTTAGCGTAGAATTGTTTGGTGGTGTATCCCATAGCTACTTTTTGAATGTTGTTGATGTGATGTTGCAATGAATTTTATCTAGTTTAGTATCTGTGTGGTATTTAATCATTGGTCTTAAAGCTTATAAAGTTAATAATTATAAGCTTTGAGTTTGTACATTCTTTTTGTGGAGTAAAGCTAGAATTTGCGTTTAATCAAAATATGTGTGTTGGAACTAAATTATACTAACTTGACTAACTAACCAAACAATGGCCATGGTGGGTCAGCCGACTATAGCAGCTGCTTTGTATAATTCAGAAACGTTTCGCGTGCATGGTGTTACCCGTCATATCATTGGGTTAATTTAGGCGTTGCGTAGACTCCGAAGACTGACCTCGGATTCGGCAACAGCAGGCTTTCAAATATCGGTGTTATTTTTGTACAACTTATTCCATTTTATTTTGAAAACATGCGTTTATCGAATCCGAGTTTCGGATGAAAGGTGTTCGTAGAATGTTTTGTAATAATTTCTGATTTCTAATATGGATGTCGTGTGATGCAGTACAAACTGGACTTCACCGGGCTATCGGCGGGCGGGGCGGGCGCGGGCGGCGGGCGCGGCGCGGCGCGCGACGAGGACGGCGGCGGCGGCGTGGGCGGCGACGCGAAGCCGGGCGGGAGCTCCTCCGACACGGCCATGTGACAGTACGGCATGGGCCGGCGCGGCAAGGGCGACGCGCGCCGGACCAGGGTCAGCTTCCTCTTGTTTTAAAGACTTAAACGTCTCTTAAAACGACACGTCGCCTGACGTCGGGAGGACAAACCTCGTGCTCGGTACACTGCTCTGTCGGCAAGGTTTACTGCCTTTGAATATAATTCGCAGTAGAATAACAAGTACAAGATTTGCCTCGTAAACTACTATTGTTGTTGTTATAGATCTATTCTATAGCTGTTTGAGTCGACAGATATTTTTATAAGATCGTTTTATACACGGTTATGTAACTTATTTTTGAGATTGCATAATTGGTGCAAGATGAATATTTATTTAATGAGCCTTAGGCCTTAGGATATCATAAAGACAACGAACGACCTTCTAACAGAGTTCTGTGTATCCAGAGTGATGTTTGTCCGAGAATCACATGGATCGTCGACTACGAGCCGAAATTACGTAATTTTAAGAATGTAGGCGTCGATACATGTGAATCTTTAAACCGACCACAAATGCTGGCAACCGGTATAACATCGCACAAAGGGTTTGTGGATGTTGGATGGGTTCAGCTTTATTAAATAAGATGGACAGTACGATATTACAACTAAGTTTCGAAACAGCACTTGCGACACACAACGCGCCTGCATCGGGCGAGTCTGCAGAGTTAGTTAGATCTCTTACTACCTATTTAATATTAGATCGCAAGCATACGCGACGCATTTGGCTGTGGGTCTTTAATAAATCTACTGTTGTTTATTAATATAATAACTTGTTACTATTTAGAATTCTAATGTTAACGTCACGGACTCATACTTGTCTTATTCGACTTTCTGTAATTCTAGGGTAGAAAGGCATACTCGTACGCAAGCAGTATTTGCAATTACAAATTTTGCCTCGAATATAACAAATTTGTGATCAATAATTATTAAGAGAAGATTGAAATCGTACAATAAATACTTGTTACACTTTCATAATGTTACACATTGTTACATATAATACGTAAACAACAACACAAAGAAGCCTATTTTTTATTTTTCCCTTTCTTAACCTATTTATGTGTAAGTGAACCTGTATCTGTGTAAAGAATATCTGTACCTACCTGTACCTGCCTACTCTACTACCCTGCTATATACCTATATACTTAAGCTTCTACTATACTATACGCACCTAACTGCACATTCCGTGGTCCTGTTGCACATTGTTTTGAGTTCTGCACGACACGCTTCCTTCACTTGGTTTATGCATTATGACGTCAGTTAATTTACAAAACATGCTACTTCTTCCACATTCTCCTCATGACCACACAATGTTACTCTGCATTCGATGTTATCGCATTAGTCGTTTCTCTTTCGACAATCTCGTGTAAATATAATTAGACGAACGATTTTTGATATTCGGAATGGCCAGCGGCTAAACTTGCATGATTGTGAATCGAAACAATAGATGTGTGTTGCATGTGTGTACGTGGTTATCGTAATGGATGTCGTACTTCATCTTCGAAAAAGATGTTTAATGTTAAGATGAGGGAACTTGACTCTGGTGGCTGCCTTGCAGCACCCCCGTCGCCCGAGAAACGCTCAGTGTTATATAGACAAACGGCGACGAGCCAGGCCCTTGCGGCGCTATACTTGTTGCATGCCTCTCTTCATTATGGACCGTATCTAGGACTACTAAGATCCATATCCTGTAGACATTCAAAACTTGATTCTATCTCAAAATAGTTTCATCCCTGTGATTGGCTGAATTTAATATTTGGTTCGACTCACAGGCTTAAATCTATTGAATGAAGGTAGAGTCATATTTGAATGTCATTTCAGAATAGGGACCTCAATGCAAAATTCACATATACTCAACATCAAATAAATCGCACCTTCCGCGACGCGGACTTTAAAGATTTTCTTCTGACATAATCATGGTGCCCCAACAATATTGGTGTTATTTGAAAGCCCAATAATTATCGTTAAAGAAAAACACATTCAATTTATTAATCAATGATTAACATATACCATAAATGTGACTTGAAAAAATACCTCACTTTGGGCTCACCTCTGGGATCAATTAGACCATTTTTTATGGTTATAAAACCAAATAATGATCTCACGTGTCCTCTTTAACAGATGGATAGCGATTAATCTCAACTTAACAGTTTTATACCCATAAAAGTTGGCTCAAGCGTAACTACCTATTTTTTCAAGAAGTGACTCTGGATCCTTCTAAAGACACATTTTTATGGTAAAAACCTTTCCCATAGTGAAATCAAGTTTAGAACTAGGCTTTTAAATAGTGCCAATATTGGTGGGAAGTGGAATGGATACGTTTGAAAGTGCTTGTCGCGCGAGGTGCGATTTATTTGACGACGAGTGTTTTATTGTGTTCCTGAAAAACCCAATTGGCATCCACAAGAAATTGGCATAGACAAAGAAATGGTAATGCAGCCAACTTACCTAGTTACGGTCCCTGCGTGTGCGCACGCTGGCTGCCCGCTCGCTGATCATATCACGCGGCTTGTCGCATCATCGACCATATCTGCAATATGTTAATATCCATTATGGCAATAAGAAACATATCAAATAAAATAGGTCTATTAGGTAATTGTTACTGCTGCTGACAGAGACGACGAAGTCGTTATTTAGTGTTTAAGTATAGTTAAGCGACAGACAAAGGTGCCTCTTACAGATATATCGGTTGTTGTTTATGAATCTAGGCGGTCATTGTGTAAGTGCTACCGGCTTGACACAAAACAGCTTGATATTGCGTGTTTGTAGTAAGATTGTACCTAATGTTAAATTAATTAGTGTAAACTGCTACTCACCACTCGTATTTGTTGTTTGACTGGTCTTTTTCTCGAGCTGTGTGTAACCGTACTTCTTTCTCTTATGATTAGTTGTCAATTACGAAACTGTAAAGCAGCAGTGAGGCGCCCGCGCCGCCGCCGCTGCTCGACAGTCCGCGCCGGCACTGGTCTGAGCTCGCTCTTGCTCTACTGATCTATATAACACTGCTTGTTTCACTGAAGGTACTATTAGCATTTACCTACTCTTCAAGTCTAATGACGATGTTAGCTTTTGTTTTATAACCATTGTTATAACTTACTACTACTTAACTACTATAAAACTTATTTACTATTGCCTTCTTAATTAATTTTATCGTAATGTATTTAGATTACTCTTAGATAAGCCAGATTCAATTTCTAATATGACGAGGAATTAGGCTAGTTACCACTAACAATATTTGACTAATGTAAAGAGCTTGATAAAGCTTTATATTGAAGTGTTGTGAATCGAACTATGTGGCCACGTAACATTAGATCCCAAGACTAGCATAAATTGCTTTGACTGTAACATACCAATTAAGTTTAATAAGAAAAAATTCTCGCACACTGCAGTGGGATATACGATTTTATTATCTATCGCGTAGCTGTGGTGTCATTTGCTTAACTATCTCTGCAACTTTGTCATGAACTTTAATATTTTTGCTCGTTACCTATTTGCTCTATCAAATTCTATTCCTCTAATGTCAAAGCTAGGAATTGCATAAGAGCACAAAATTTCTTAAAGGTCTTTGTTCTTCAGCTAATCTGCTCACAAAAAGCACTAATTTATAAAGCTTCTCTAAACTTACACTCGTCTCTAACATCAATTTTGCTTCTCTTTTAATAAATTGTACCTTAAATATTGATCTGAAAATTTGAAACTGCTAGTATTTACCTCTTAGCACAGATAACCTCACCTTGAATTGTGCCAAAACAATTCCAAGTAACTTTATGAAATAGGGTAAGTTCGTCGTAATAATAAATCTAATAACTATTTATTAAGAACGTCGTGTTTAATGTTTCATAATTTGCTTATAGTATTATATTCACATTAAACACGCTACGCAACGACATGGTAATTACAAATGTGGTACCTACATACAAGATACTAGGGAAATGTAACGAATGCTCTGTACTATAAATGTTAACGTTGAGATTAGATCATTTTATCTGCAATAGCAGCCGGTGTGCCTCCACATATAGTAATAATATTGTTGGTTATAGACCGGATGCCTGTGTATCCAGGCTCCGGGTCAGAGGTTCTGTTCCGCAAGACGTCTGTGCGTTTCGTCACCCGTCTCTTTCTTTCGCGTCGAATTNGTCTAGAATTATGACTTGAGTGAGAGCGACAGATCGAACTAATAACAATCGTATTGCGGAGTAGAGCCACAGGCTAATATGCGCGTACGCAGCCTGCAAGAGTGTACACTAAAACTATCAAACACTATAAATACCCCAGTTGTAATGTCATGTACTAAGGATTACATTAATGGAAAAAAGCAATAATTAAGCGAAAAAGTATACTCTCTTGTAGGTTGTTCCAAACACAATTTGACTTCCATCGCAATAAAAGTACCATAATTATGGGTTAGTGTATAGTGATAGAAATACAATGATTTGTGATATTACAAAATACTTATTGAAGTTTAGTACAACGTCCTTATAATTTCAGTTTTAATAGTAGTAATTTAGAGGATCACGAACAAGAACACCAATAATAGTACCATTAATATACTTAATAGCTAGTTATATTATTAGTAGAAATGGCATAGCTCGCGATATGGATCGAAGGAAAGCGCGATGGCTCCCATTGTTTTTCATTATTCTCTAAAATTAACGATCCTCATCTCGATTTATTAAATCAGTCGATAGACTAATAAAGTGTGGACAAATTAAGAATTTCAGTGCTTAAAAGTACCTATAGTTGGGCATATCGAAACACTGCTAGCAAAAGCAATATGTATAAAAAATTACTTACTTAATTTATTGAACCCTTTTGCCCTTTAATGTTTAGTTTCATAAAAATAAAAAAGCCTGAAAAAAATCCATTATTTTTCTTTAAATACTCGCAGGTACAGTCAACAATTAAAATGTGCACTTTTATAAATCTATTCGCATACATAAGCTAAATTAAATACAAATAAATTTGCACCTGACTGTACCTACGGATAGTCCTTTCCCTATTTACCCACGCGTGGTAAGTCTGGATGAATCGAAGATGGAAATTAAATGAACCAAGAAAATGAATTACTATATTAGCCTAATGCAGATACGCTGTTATCAGAGGTGCAAAGTACCTTACTTATAATAGTTATATTTTTACTGTCTCGTGTAATGTGTAAATGATCGTAACCCTGAAGGAGTTAAACCCCGCTAAAAGATTAGGTATTGTAAATAAAATTACTTTTGATAGACTATTGATTCAGAAAATCTTAGTTTAAATCACGTATCGTCGAATGTTTTAAATCAATCTAATATTAATTTATGTGTATATTAAAGATAAAGATTGTATTGTCGAAAAACTGTTGTGATTGTTATAATAATATATTTGAAGTTGCATTTTCATTGAAATAATTAAGTAGAAGTATATTTTCCATAGTGCTGCCAAAGATTATTATTATTAATATAATACCTAGATGTAGCTATGTTGTTTACATAACAGAATATTTTGAGGTTGTTCGTGAATTTATGGATTGTATTTTGATGTGGCAGACGAATGTATAACACTGTGTATGTGATCTAATACATCACCAAATAAAGAGAATTCATACGAAAACTATCTTTTATTTGAGATGACCGATTTAAATGAAACAAACGAATCCTATATATTACGTATTTATTTATATTCAAAGGTACAATATATTACATCGTCTGAACTTCATTGCTCACCCATCATACATCACATATCCATTGTAATGACTAAGCAAATGATCTGTATGGTAAAGTGGGCCGCGACCCTACACAAAATACAAAATTAAGCATAATCTTAACACCTAGTCTCCTAACTTTAATGCGGAAGTCAATACTGTAGTGTAGGAAATAATACAAATTTAACCATGGCATGCTGATTAAACAAAGATTATGCATGTCTCATAAATTACATACTTATTAGCAGTTTAACTTGAATATAAATCTGTTCCATATAATCATAATGACTAAACGAAAATATTTACATAATAAGGGCGTAATTTGAAGTTTTAAGGAAGATAGTGTGTGTGCATTGAAAGAAATAACAATCATTTAATATCTACGTAATAATAATATAATAATAATGTGATTCCATAACGTCGTTTCAAACGTCTTATTTTCAACAGACGCGTCAATGCGAGTACCATTCCGAGGTAAAATAAGTTAAGAATAGTGTGATCATAATGAATGTACGAGTACATAATAATAATTGGATTAATTCATCCTGTTTCCTTTACATTTTTAGTAGTGAAAACATAAATCCAGAGACAATTCAGTAAATACCAAAAAAGCTCCACGAATAAAATTTTTATGAGTTCATATCAAACGGTGAGTAATCAAGTGTCCGCGACAATGAAGTGTGTAGGCGACCCTTCCTTGGCTCATCCTCTTATAATATAAAGAAATGCTAACACCTAGCTATAGCTAGAGTCTATGTCACAACTGAACTATGAGCATATTCAATATCACTAAGCACGATATCCAATACATACATGTCGAGTCATGCAAAGCCATATTAGATTCAAAATATCAAGCGAAAATACTTTTAGATTTTATTTTAAAAAATCTGGTATCAATTCGCGCACTAATTTTATAAGCAATATCTCCGTAAGACCAAACCCCCATGACTCGACTGTATTCAAGAGACGCCATGCGATTCTATAACTCGACAAGTTTATTCGAATGCACCAATTTAAGCCAAAATCGTTTAATTTGTAATGATACAGAAGTAAAAAATATCTCTTATCTAATTTCACTTTAAAATTTAGAATGGTGTTGACCTAATTTAATCACAAATAGCTACGTTATTTTTGTAACATCTCTACTTATAAATATAACAATGAGAAAAATTTATATCTGTATACAGAAAACACTGTTTTGCAAAATTTATAATGCTATATTTATTAGTAAAGACTTTAGTAAGTATCTATTATTTATTTTACAATGAATTTGAGCTGGATAAATCACGTCACTGTCACTAGTTCGATAAAATGTTAGGTCATATTAGTATTAATGACAAAATTCGCGAATTTTTAAGACATTTTAAAGTTGATAACAGCAGACCATCATTACAAGCTATTTGGCATCTTCGTGGACGTAAACGTCTAGTAATCTCACATGTGTAAAAACGTTTGTGCTATAGCAAATTACTTTTATCAGCTAGTATCTGAAATAATTCCATAAAAATCATAAATAACCGTATAAAACATGTTTTTATAAAATGCCTTTGGAAACACAAGAAGTATAAAATTAGGCCTCACTTATCCATAATAAATGCTTTGTCATGGAAAAAAAACCTTATAAATAAATACATAAAAAGTAACGTCGCCTAATTCGTTTGAATGCTGTCGCCATTATGTCAGATAGTTATTACGTTTTATAGTCTTTTATTAATCGTTGTTCCATTATGCTAGTTAACCATAGAACTATAATTCGTTAAACTAGTGGTGCGTTGTGGTCGGACTTCTGTCCAAATTATATTGCTATTCCCGTTGCAACACTCTTAAAAGACCAATCTGAAAATTTCATAAATAGTTCATAATCTGAATTGCTTTCAATACAAACATTAGTAGAAAGACAGAGAGAGAAGTTAATAAGAAAGGAGTGTCGTTACGAGTTACGCGCAACTGTTACGATACAGATACTGATATTTACAACATAGATCGTGTCAATGCCCTTACTCCAAATACAGAACATCTATAATAACAAACGATTTTGTAAGTAAGACATAGCTGTCCAACAGGGTACGTGGACCCATCAACTTAGGCGGCATGGGAGTGGCTTGATTACATTACGTTAGTACACACGTTCTTCTTGATTCATTTGTTGGCATAAAATCTTAACTTTTCGTTGTATGTCGCCGCCTTAATTCATGAGTCCATTAACATAAGTATTATTATTGCTACGATCACACATAAAGAGTTGCACGAATCAAGAAAATATTATGCTTGTATGTGAGATTATATTACACAGTTATAAGTTTTCATTCCCTGTTGGGTAGTCCTAGTACTCCTAGTACAGTTAATTTGTGAGACAATTGTCTGGTGTGAGCACACAGTAAATTGCTGTACACAAGATTTAAAGCAACATGTTGATAAACAATACATACACGACAAACAATTAGTGTATACGACAGTAGCGACACGAGGTCACGACATTGACAATGGCACTAATATCCCAGAGTTAGGCATATAAATTAATAAAAATTCCTATCTCAAGACAATCTCATTAGCAAAGGCTAGTACGGCAAATACAGTAACGTACGCCACAAAACCTATGTTTCTCAACAAATTTCGAATACGATATGTACGGAAGGTTGTCTGCAATCTGCATAGTGGTGATTAAGATTCTGTATACAGGGTGTTAGGTAAATGGGTATATGAGCCGACACTAGCCCATGTTAATATGGTCATATAAATGGTATGGTGAAGTTAGAAAATTGATATCTTCATTTTAATTATTTTAATTTTCATACAAATCGGATTTAATAAAATTTATTTTGTACGAAAATTAAAAAAGTTAAAATGATGATATCAAATTTCTGACTTCACCATACCATTTATATGACCATGTTAACATGGGCTAGTGTCGGCTCATATACCCATTTACCTAACACCCTGTATAGTACACAGGAACATGACATGGTTTATTGAGAAATTGCAATTCGAAATTTAGGTTAAAGTAACATAGGTACTTACATATAGTGAGTACTTGCGTTTTGGCCGCACCGGAGCGAGTCGCGGTGCGGCCGCGGTTAGTCACGCGTTACGGTGGGTGCGGGCCGGCGCGACGCATCGCGTTTAGAACAAACCTTTCTTTTTCTTGTCCTTCTTGTCCTTGCCGTCGACCGTCCTGAAATTATACATTCGTAATTTTAGTATTTTGGAATGCATTCTCATAATTAAATATTTGGGCGGGGCACATAGCTCGAAGAGCTGATGGCCGCTGGGGCAGGAAAGTTCTTGAGTGGCGACCACGAGCTGGAAGACGTAGCGTGGGCAGGCCTCCCACTAGGTGGACCGACGATCTGGTGAAGGTCGCGGGAAGTACCTGGATGCAAGCGGCGCAGGACCGGTCTTTGTGGAAATCCTTGGGGGAGGCCTTTGTCCAGCAGTGGACGTCTTTCGGCTGAAACGAACGAACGAACGAACGAATTAAATATTTACAATAATAAATCTAATTTAGAGACACCAAAAATCTTAATTGGGTCAATTGACACCATATAATACCAAGACCAAATATTATAAAAGTGACAATAACCCAACAGTGTCAGTGTCGGATGCCGATTCGAGTGTCGTTAGCTCCTACTTCGTTATCGACTATTGTTTTCGACTATTGTGGTGAACCCACTTCTAAAGGCGTTTATCGACATTGGGAGGCTGCTTGCAAGTTAGCTAGTATGATGCACCGCGAGTTGTCGTGGATCGTGCCTTAGCAACAGTATATCTCTAGCTGAAGACGTTAACGGGACACGAAGTTAGTCTGAGGGTGTACTCACTCCTTGCTGTTGGCCTCGAGCGAGCGGCGCCGAAAGGCCGGTCTCACGCTCCCAGACGCTGCGCTCAGCCTGAAGCGCGCGTTGACGCTCCTCTAACTCCCTAGCGTGCCTCACGACGCGTCCATAGTGTAGGGTGCAGGTGTACTCACTCCTTGCCGTTGGCCTCGAGCGAGCGGCGCCGCAGGTCATCAAGTAGAGCCCGGTCTCAGGCTCCCAGGTGCTGCGTTCAGCCTGCAGCGCGGTCTGACGCTCCTCTAGCTCCCTAGCGTGCCTCACGACGCGTCCATAGTGTAAGGTGAGGGTGTACNCCTCACGACGCATCTATAGTGTAAGGTGCGGGTGTACTCACTCCTTGCTGTTGGCCTCGAGCGAGCGGCGTCGCAGGTCGTCAAGTGAGAGGCCAGTCTCGCGTTCCCAGGCGCTGCGTTCAGCCTGAAGCGCGCTTTGGCGTTACTCTAACTCCCTAGCGTGCCTCACGACGCATCTATAGTGTAAGGGGCCGTCCATAAATTACGTCATCGATTTTTTCAGATTTTAGACCCCCCCCCCGCCGCAGGTCGTCAAGTGAGAGGCCAGTCTCGCGCTCCCAGGCGCTGCGTTCAGCCTGCAGCGCACGCTGGCACTCCTCTAACTGCTTCTTTTGTGCCTCACGACGCGTCTACAGTGTAAGGTGCGGGTGTACTCACTCCTTGCCGTTGGCCTCGAGCGAGCGACGCCGCCGGTCATCAAGTAGAGCCCGGTCTCAGGCTCCCAGGTGCTGCGCTCAGCCTGAAGCGCCCTTTGGCACTCCTCTAACTGCTTCTTTTGTGCCTCACGACGCGTCTACAGTGTAAGGTGCGGGTGCACTCACTCCTTGCTGTTGGCCTCGAGCGAGCGGCGCCGCAGGTCGTCAAGTGAGAGGCCAGTCTCGCGCTCCCAGGCGCTCCTCTAGCTCCCTCGCTTGTGTCTCACGACGAGTCTATAGCGTAAAGTGCGGGTGTACTCACTCCTTGCTGTTGGCCTCGAGCGAGCGGCGCCGCAGGTCGTCAAGTGAGAGGCCAGTCTCGCGTTCCCAGGCGCTGCGTTCAGCCTGCAGCGCACGCTGGCACTCCTCTAACTGCTTCTTTTGTGCCTCACGACGCGTCTACAGTGTAAGGTGCGGGTGTACTCACTCCTTGCTGTTGGCCTCGAGCGAGCGGCGCCGCAGGTCGTCAAGTGAGAGGCCAGTCTCACGCTCCCAGGCGCTACGCTCAGCTTGCAAAGCGCGCTGACGTTCCTCCAGCTCCCTCGCTTGTGCCTCGAGCGCGCGCCGCGTGGCCTCGTGCCGCCGACTCAGCTCCGCTTCGGATTCCTTCAACTTGGCGCGTTTCTCGCGAACCTTCATCTCGAACACCTGGATGGTGAAAACAGTCAAGTCAGTAAAATATTTTTTCACACACAAAGATATGACAAGCATCTCCTATTTGCAAATAGGCTGTCATGAACGGAGATATTGCTCACTAAGTTGTTGAGGAGCATCAACAATAGTCGATTGCAGCGAAAAGGGGATAGATGTGCTACAAGGGCCGCAAAGACAAAAAAACATAGTAGTTTAGCGATTTCCGACATAATCGGCCGAGTGTTTTGTCAGGAAATGTTATAAAATTTATAAGAAGTTTGAACTTCGAAAGATGCAAATTTATGCGGCAACGGGAAAATGCAATAAGGACGTTGTTGGTGTAACATCCATATTTTGTAATGCTTGAAATAACGTGAAACAGAATGATGATGTAACCGGAAAGTGTTTAATATGTACTTGAAATGGGAAATAGCCTGATATTCAAACACATAACAGAATTTAACTACTATACTATAAAACTTTAATATAAGTATAAAACATGTCTCAAGAGTCAAGACAATCGCATCACATGGCAAAATACGCACCTGTTCCATTTCACTTTCCATCTTCTTCATTTTAAGATCATGCTCTCTCTTTTCTTCTTCCATCTGAGCTAAAGGATTCCTGTGAACAAGTTAATCATAATAATACCGTATTTTATGTATTTCAATATTATTAAAGCTGTTTCATTTGAAATGTATCTAATTGATTTATAATAATCGTGTGCCTAATAATAATGACATCCCAACTAATATTATAAATGCGAAAGTAACTCTGTCTGTCTGTCTGTCTGTCTGTTACGCTTTCCCGCTTAAACCTCGCAACCGATTTTGATGAAATTTGGCATAGAGATAGTTTGAGTCCCGGGAAAGAACATAGGATAGTTTTTATCCCGGTTTTTGAAACAGGGACGCGCGCGATAAAGTTTTTCTGTGACAGACAAAATTCCACGCGGGCGAAGCCGCGGGCGGAAAGCTAGTTTAACATAATTAAGTCAGTGTAGAACGAGTAACAATATTTTGAATTTCAATTATTAGGTACGGTGACATTTTATACAACGCAAAAAACTACATTAGCACATATTTATTAAAACATTTTATAGCTTAAATAAAAAATGCAAAGCTACGTTACTATTTTATTTAAGAAAACTTATTTTAAAAATATCATGCGCTGTATGCACAGAATATAGTTGGTCATGCTAATAAAATTAAAATGTAAAGAATAATATAGAACAGTTTTGGTTCATAAACTTGATTTATTGCAAAAGGTCCTAAGGGAAGTTGTAGTGTGTGTATCATAATCATTAATTTCAGAGATACAATAGGGAGGTTTGAGTGTAGGGTATTTATTATGTATTAATTTAATTTTGCTGTGACCACATTACACATAGTTGTTAGGAACAGAGCATGCAAAGAACACACAAAGCCACATCCCACTCTACTCACAACAAACAGATATATTTTGTGGATGAATATGAGAATAGGATACCTGCCAGTCCAATTTTCAGGGTCGGTAATTATTTTGTAAGCACTAGAATGCAAAGTCACAGTTTCATACTGTTTTACTTAAGATTTGACTCCAGGCACCCTCAGGATTTGCTTTTTAGACACGATACATATTATAGAGGGTTCATTGCACAACAAGCCACAAAAATGGTTAAGTATTTCTTCAGTCACTACTATTACCGGTCATAAGCAACGATTTTCGTGTCGTTTTGTAACCCGCCGGTGTTTGACGGTTCAAAAATATTTATTAAAATATTTGATTTACAACTACAATACAACATAGACTGGCAAAAACCCTGCAGGTGCATCAAGTGATGAGAGTACGAAATAAATAGTAAGAAGATAATGTCATACGCGTCGAGACTTACCAGACGGTCATGAAACTGTTCATCAGTCCTTGCGGGCACAAACTGAACACCAACACAACCAAGTTAGCGACAACGCGTGGCCGTGCTCGCGTGATCACACCCCACAGTGGCATTACTAACGTTACGGAAAAACTTAACGAGGGCCATAAATATTTTTTTACAGTTATTAAACGTCTACATCAATCATGTTACTAAAATAACTCCTCGATCTTGACACTTAATAGCACAATGAAAAACGATCCGTTCCAAATTAAAACATGTAATAGTGGACGGTCTTTGTGAGAAAGTGAATTGTTCATATTGTTAATAGTTTCACTGAGCAATAAAAGGCCTCGGATTCAGAACGCTAAATAATAAACGACAGCGGCATTTAATTGTAAAGAAAATATAATAATGTATTTAAGGTTTTAACCACCACACATCACTTCATAAGTTCTGCGGTTAATCAAGATCGAGAGAGACCTTGCACTAGATGCAATCTATTAAAATACAACTCTGCCTTTTAGGGAATATTAAAATTTAAACCATCGCGTCGATGCAATGGTAATATTTCGTGAATGAAGGCAGTCTACAACTTTCAAGTATAGTAAGTAGACATAAAAACAAAAAAAAATATGTCCACGGTTAAAAGACAGCTTGTACGTAAACAAATCTAAAAATTAAATTAAGTTGCATCGCGTTTCATGAAATTTTCCGTCCATAAAAAATCATAAGTGTAACGATGGCCTGAATCATAACATTAATAATCCAGTATGGTAATTTAGTTCTTGCGACAGCATTTAGGTTGCAAATGCATAAGTGATTGAAATCACACGGTGCAATGATGTGTGACACACGCAAATTGTCGTAATCGTCTTGCAACGCTTGTTCACGAGTGATGGACAATAAACAGTTATTAATGCCACTGTAAAAGCGTATGACTGCAAGTTATTATGATTTATGATATTCATCTGGGATATTTTAAAGATTTACCGAAACATCACTAACATGAGAATATAAGTCAAATGTTATTTATTGTACAAATAGGTACATATTTTTAAAATATCCCATGATAAGTTAGATGATTATAACGTTAACAATAATATTTCATTTCTGCATGCCCAAGCACAGAACATTCAAGTTATAAACGAATGTTATATGCAGCTATTAAAAAATTTACGAACACAATGAATGTAAAATAACAAAATAATAATCTGTAGCACACAACTGCGACAGTCAAAAGAGAAAATATCGACACAGTAAAAGGTGACCAGACATGCAGCAATGAAAATTCAAGAAAGATCAGTTCCATATCCTAATTTAGTCAGAAACATTATTTTATTATTTCCTTATTAGTTACAACTGTAACTGTAATAATGTTAGAAGTCTGGTCACCTTAAATGCGGTGACAGCAGTAATAAAATGTTAGGATATTAGTAAATAAATAATTAAGTTTAACAACCCCGTCTATTTAGGTTGTTACAACTAACCATGCCTCTTCAAATTAAAAAATATTGAAAATTATAATATTAGTGAAGAGTTTTATATTAGTCAATTAAATTAGAATAAATAAAATGTTAACTTTATAACATAACGTAAATGTTGTTAAATAAATAGGAAAACAATAATATTAATAATGTTCGTATGATTACGTGTTTGTCAAAGACTAATCAAACGTATGCATTTCGCACAATAATTGAGGAGTCTTTGGATTGAATAAGACACTACGTAACAGTGAGGTAAGGAAACGTACTTGTTGGAATTGATCCTGTGGGGTTTTCCATCGTGGGAGAGGCCGGCCAGTTTGCGGCAGCGGTAGTTCTCATAGTGCACGGAGCTGGTCACGTCTTTGAGGTCTTGCAGGTGTGTTCTTATCACCATGTTGCGGAGAGCCAAGAAGTCACAGTGCTCTAGATTCTCGACTGAAAATTAAAAAAATACTATCATCATCTTGCCCACCCTGTGATGGCGTGAAATGTTTATCAACAAGGTCGTTTGAATCCCTAAATAACAACATCGTTTTCCTTACAACCACTGAAAATAGTTATGACTCCAATGCTGATAACAGGAAACCATTCCCACCTATTAACTGACTATACTATTTTCTACTAATGTAATCACATTTAAACAAGCTTATGCTCGTGCTAGTTTAAGCTAGGTAATTGGTGTGTTACTAACTCGGAACAATTAATTTCTTATTATTATCGACTACTAGCTGACCCGGCGAACTTCGTACCGCCTTAGCGTAGAGATTTTCTTAATATTTTTTTCCGTAAGAACCATCCTTGGACTTCCACAAACATTTAAAAAAAAGAATTATCGAAATCGGTTCAGCCGTTCACACGTGATGCCGTGACAACGCGAAACGGGTTTCATTTTTATATATATAGATTCAACGCTTATACGGTAATGCACACATTTTATTATTATTCTGTTATCTGTAATAATTTAAAGCTTAATTTGCTTCCATAATTTATCCAAATTAGCTATTTGTCACTAAAAATACATATTTATATTAATTTTAATACTTGATCGATTACCACTTATTTTCATAGCCTTGAACTGGAGACATGTACTTGCATTAACGCAGAACGAACACTGCTCTTTAGACTTAGCCTTGTCGGTACTGTTCAATGACCGTGTCTTTAATAAGATTGTTTGACTTTCATAAAACAATGGTTCCCAACCTTTTTTTGTCCAGCTACGATGTCACTTGTTGTTACTACCACCGCTTTGGCTACTCAACGTACAATACACCGGCGGCAAAATATTAAATCGTTCGCGTGCCATATCCCGGCATCTATGTGTAATAGGTGGTTGCGGACTGATTAGGAACAGTTCTAACAGGACATAATGCGAAGACAGCCGCGAATCAAGATAAATACTGCAGCATCCTAAATAAATATGTAGTTGAAACTTGATGACGGTGTTGGCGCCCACGACCGCGAAAGGCACGCGCCCGAGCATCTTATGTAGCTGTAGTAGGGGCTATTTTCCAATGGCCACTCACCCTCGGCGATGCCCCAGGGGTACTTGCGCCCGCGGATGCGGCGGCCGTCCTGCTCGATGACGGTGTTAACGCCCACGATCGCGAAGGGCACGCTCCCGAGCATCTTATGTAGCTGTAGGAGAAGCTATTTTCCAATGGCCACTAACCCTCGGCGATGCCCCAGGGGTACTTGCGGCCGCGGATGCGGCGGCCGTCCTGCTCGATGACGGTGTTGGCGCCCACGACCGCGAAGGGCGCGCGCCCGAGCATCTTATGTAGCTGTAGTAGGGGCTATCTTCCAATGACCACTCACCCTCGGCGATGCCCCAGGGGTACTTGCGGCCGCGGATGCGGCGGCCGTCCTGCTCGATGACGGTGTTGGCGCCCACGACCGCGAAGGGCACGCGCCCTCGCAGCGCCTTAGTGGCGTCCGCGCCTTCGCCTTCCTCGCCCGTGCTCTCGGGGAAGTCGTAGATCTTGATCTTGTGTTGGGCTATCTCTTTCATTATCTAGAAGAAAATAGTACATTCATGTATTATTGTACGTCGCTTGCTAATATCTCAATATTGGTAAGTGATTTTTGTGAGAAAATTAGTCCATTAGGAGCTGTATTAATGTTTCCGTAGCATTAAAAGACCTATCAGTAGGTTCTCTACCGCTAGATGTGATATCAGAAAAAGCTACGCTGTCAGAATGGAAGGCAGTCTCTCAATAACGTAACTACAAAAACCATCATGTTGCCAGAATCTGTTGCTCAGAATCGCTTAAAGATTCGCTGCGAACCAACCTGTTCTTTGAAATCCTTGCACTCTTCAGGAGTCATTGTATCAGCTTTAGCGATGACGGGTATGATATTGACTTTGTCGCCGAGTCGCTGCATGAATTCCACGTCCAAAGGCTTGAGACCATGGCCGCTTGGCGCAATGAAGTACAGACAGCAATGCACGCGGGTATCGGGCGGCGCGGCCTTGCGCGTCACACGCGATTCCGCGTTCAGAAACTCCTCATACTTCGATTCCACGAAGTCGATGATCGGCTGCCAGCTTAAACGATAACGAGACAGTTAAGTATGTTTATCGAATGCTCCACTTGTGGAGCAATTAACGTAATCTTAAACACACAGAATGCGGTTGTGCTCACCCATTTTTATATTCCAACAACGAATGAGATCATGCCGAATGTATGGCATTGTTTTGAATCATTCATATTTAAGATATTTATTGACGTAGTGTGGAAATAAGTTTTTTCGGTTCGAACTAAGGTTAAACAGGCTTGACTAATAAAGTTACGCAAATTGTTCCGTTAATTCCCACAAACTGTTTAACCATTACCTCAATTTAATTGGTCGAGTAAAGCACAAAAACCAAGCCGACATTCTAATTAGAAAGCGCTTTGAAACGCTATGAGAAGATAGAAGTATCAAGTGTCTCACCAATTGCTGTTGTCAACTGCGTCACCGAAGCCCGGCGTATCGACTATGGTGAGCGTGAGGTTGACGCCGTTCTCTTTGAGCAGCACCACGCTGGTCTCTACGCCGACCGTCTTCTTGACGCGCAACGACGGGCCCGGGTGCTTATCTTTGTCGTACACCTCCGTTAGGAACAGCGAGTTTATTAACGTGGATTTGCCCAGGCCGGTTTCACCTTTAAATTAAGAAAACGTAATCATAAATTTCAAGTAACAGTAAGGGACGTGATACGTCAATATATTTCGGCTCTTATCACGCAAAATTACAGTGGTTTACGCAAATCAAGTTATAAGCTGCAGCAGCAGAAGATCAAAAGATGCGCAGCAACAAAATTATTGTTACGAACCATAAACATATGTATAAAGACTTACCCACTACCATTAGTGTGAATTCGAATCCTTTCTTTACTGCCTTCCTGTATACCTGGTTCGGTAAATTTGCGAATCCAACATATCCATCTAATTCTTTGGTTTTTGGCTTTTCTAACTTAGGTAAATCTGGTTTTGGCGCGACTGGTGGATGATCCGTTTTCTAGAAGAAGAAAAGTGCATTCAAGTTCTATGCTAGGCATATTTGACGCTTCAATGATAAGCCCAAAAATGTCCGCATTGTTGAAGCTAGTTAAGTTAATACAAACAGTCATTGTCCAGAGTCCAGCGGTGTTATGAGATAAAATTATCTTTATTTTTAAACATTCTGGTAGCGGTAGTGATAGGGAACAATCTAATTCCTTTTTACAGTGATTTCATTTAAAAATTGTGAATTTGGCTCATATTATGCACATATCAATTATTTTATCAAAGTATAACCACAGGTATAACGTATACAGTAAAGCGCTACGAGAAGTTAGAGAATTAATAAACCAATTAACTATCAGTAATTGGTGAACGAAAGAAGAACTCTAAGAATTATTGACTATTATTTCTATTGTAGACATCGTAGGTAGCAAATTGGTTGTACCGAAGCCAAGTAACTGCCGACGCATTAACCGCAGAACGTATTTTATGAATCATCATTGTTACTTCCTCAGGGGAACTGAGTAGACGAGACGTGAGCGGAATCGCAAATATCATAGATACTTTTATTTACTAATAAATAATTGTCGAGTTTATCTTGGCCTCAATCAATACTACCTAAAGGAAGAAGCAATTACTATGTTGTAGGACCTGATGAGTCTTTAATTGAATAACTGGTTTCTAGAATCTAGACCAATTTGTGCAAAAGTTCAAATGCTATCAATTAAGCGAACTTGCCAACAACACACACACGTTTGGGACACAGACTTGGTGGGGTGTAGAATTTCACCCTTTGGCTGTTATAAGTTGCAAAGTATAGATATGAATGAATATGAAGTGTACCTTAATGATATTCTCTGTACTCCTGAGCGGAGCGGTCGCCGGTGGTGCTGACGTGGGAACAGGCGGCGCTGGCGTGGGTGGCGGCGCTGAAGTCGGTGGTTTGGGCGCGTCTACGGACACGCTGTTGCTGAGCTTCGCTGTGCCGTTGGTCTCGTGGTGGCTGATCTCGTGGTCGGGCAGGGTGGCGGATCGCTTGGCCAGCGCGTCTTTGAGGGCGGACGGCGCGACCGGCGGCGCGGGCGGCGCGCCCATAGGCGGCCCGGTTGCGCTCACGCCGCCGCTCACCGAATCCGACTTGAAGAACAGCTCGCGTTTACTTTGTAACTAGAAATAAAACAAAAAATTTCATTAGATTTGAGAGTATTTTTCAAAGTGAAAATAGTTTAGCTATACATCAGTATCATAACAATTGATTACTATGTAATTAAGATAAACTATAAACCAATAAACAAAATATCGGATGTCTGTAGTGACACTGGTGGCATTTAATTCAACATTCCTTTCTAATGTAGTAAGTAATCGCTCAAAGTTGCAATTGGGTAGAAAATCCATAACGGTATTTCTCCAAACGTGTAATCAAACGGCAGATGGGTCATCGTCAATCGCAGAACACAGGCAGACGCTAATGATATCCCCCACCACAAGTGTCTTATACCCGCTCGCTCTCGACTTGCCGATCGACATAGATTGGTAATACATACTGTACGGTGTACGGTGTTGTGCTCAGGCTCGGTCTAGCCGGCTTCTATTATGAGTCATCAGTACCAAGGAAAAGTGGACCTACATCTATGTGGCTATGTATAAACTGTCTGTGCGAGTAGCTTAACTAGCTATATTATATCATCGATGTCTGAGAACACGTCTTATTATCTAACCAATCGGATTTGTATCAAGTTCAACATACGTAATATACTGAGTACGTCAAACCTGCTACCAGTCTTTAACATGCGACTTTTTCGTTTCTATACTTAAAAAAAACCGGATGATTTTCTCAATAACTTATACTATAATAATTACAAGAAAAGCTAGGTATTAACTTTAAACAGCAATATTTTTTTTTCATTTATTTGGGAAGACAAACAGCTTCACAATATGTATAACTATAAATAATATTACTTACTTACTAGGATTACAATTGTGAAACCAACCACGTCATCCACATATTATATAAACGAGTAAATTACGATGAGAGTGGAAGGTAATATTATTTTATACATCAGATTATGAAGATAGTAATATGCGCGGCTCTCAAATATTTTTATCAACACCTTTTACAAAATCAGTAAACTTAAGTACTCAAGGCAATCACTTTTCTAATTATATAGGTGAGAAGTTGTAGTATGAAAGCGTTGAGTCACGCAGAACTACCATCGTTACTGAACCGACACTTGTGAAATGGTTGCTTGCACCGATAGAGAAACAATATCGCACCTCACCTACTTAAACCAAATAAGTACGCCAGTAGAAAAAACAATGTATGAATGGAACTAACATAATGATCTTTACACAAGACTGACCACAGTTTTTAGAATACTGCTGCCTACACCTTGCAGAAACAGAGTTAAATAATAATAACTGATACACGTCATGCATGAAGCTTCTTTATAAAAACCACAAATATCAAAATAAACACGAGTAGTTTAACTCTAGACTGCCAATAAACACTGAACAACATATCAAGCGAGTTCTTGCTCTAGTGGCTGATAAAGCTGAGCTGACGATTACTTTGATAAATATTTCCTGTCGGGATTTCTCCCGGCCATTCAAATGTCATCTGGTCTAAGAGACAATTGAAATAAAACGATTCATAAGACACGGCAGTATCGGTACAATGCACGCGTTCGATGGGTGACATACATATTTATACCTCATTTCTTAATTCTTCGTACCAGGCATGCGATGTCTACATATGGTACGCTTACTTGTAGAGTTTTGCGAAGTGTAACGACCCTATGCGCTTGCGTCGACGATACTAATAATATCTCCCAGGGATGTTCCAACAATGGAAAGATGCCCGCGTCAATGCGGATAGGCTTCTTTTATAATAATAAATCAAATAAGGAACGTTGTTATTATATTTTTAATCAACTGATACTTAAGATGAAATAGTAAAGATATTTTCTACAGAATAGCATGCGTTGAATATCTGTTCAAATGAAACGAACCATATCTTTTTGGACTGCTAACCAAGTGGGCGACTTGAGAGATGTCTCTGTCAGCTGGCAACTGCATTCACGCAGCAGTTGCAACATCGACATGCGTCGCATCACACACAAACTGCATTTGGACATCTCATATGGTAGCACGTGGAGAACATCGTACTTCATTGGCATTTATGAATCACGTCCTACCACAACCGGATTATCAATGAAATATTTCAAGAATCTTTTTGAGTCACGCCGAAACACAATCATGTTAAAAGAACATCAACGCGTTACGACTTATACGGCCAGCAGACGTCGTAAATTATATAAAATTTTTAGATTTTTATTAGCAAGCTGACTAAAGCCACAAACCAAACGTTAAATAGATGTCAAAGTCTACTTCTCTATATTTTGCTGCTGAACACACAAGACAAACCTCAATTGCTAACTGATCGTGGTAAAGGCGCGGACAACGCCATCCGGCGAGTGTTTACCAGAGCACGGACATTGTAACGTAAATAATCACACCGATTCAACATCGACAAGGAATTTGTTTGTTTTGAGTGAAAGCACGAATAAACAATCGCATGTAATGAGANCAGTCGATTGCGGCGAAAAAGGAACAGATGTGCTACCAGGGGCGCGAAGACAATAAAACATAGTAGTTAAGCAGTTTCCGGCATAGTTGGCAGTGTTTTGTCAGGAAATGCTATAAAAATGTATAAGAAGTTTGAACATATTCGAAATATGCTAATTTATGCGGCAACGAAGAAGANTACTAAAGCCTTTTCGGAAACCGGCTTGTTCGGGGGGCTGAAAGTCGTCGAGCCTGCTAGTGTGACGTGAATCGAACAGCTTGTAGACATGGCTCAGAAGCGAAATGGGTCTATAATTCTTCAACAAGGTTTTGTCACCTTTTTTGAAGAGGAGTATTACCATTCTTCTAAGGGCAGAAACTGCGTTAAGCGGGCCCCGGCGCGGTTTCATACAAACTGCTCCGTCGCGGGCACCCACGCGGGGGACTTTCGTATGAAACCGCGCCGGGGCCCACTTAACGCAGTTTCGGGCTTAAGTGTTGGATCAATCTAGTTAGCACGTATTTTCTATAAAAATGTGTCAAATGATCCGTCAGACAGAATATCCACAACTTATCCAGAAGTGGCGAAACAGGCCCTTACTAAGCGATTGTGAAATATGCCCTTAATGTCAAATAAGAATAGTTTAAAAAACTAAACACACGCTTTTAATTACTAACAGCACTAAAAAGCTAAAAATCATCAGGACCCTGGACATCATCTAGCATTAAAGTGCTTGAAAAGACAAATCCAACGAATCCAAACTCGATGAGTTTCCGCCGTTTCGTTTAGGAGTTCCTATGGCTACCTTCTGACTCCATCATTAGGACCCTGGACATTATCTAGCACTTAAAGATCTCGAAAAGACATCCAATTAACCCAAACTCGATATGATTCCGCCGTTTCGTTTAGGAGTTCTTTTGGCCACCTTCCAGTCCCATCATCAGACCAGCTGGTATCACAATATTGTATTGTCATTTCTAATCTACATATAATTGCCAAGTTTCATGATGATACAAGACTTAGAAGTGCGTGTAATTCAGATTCTAAGATTCCATTACATAGTTAGTTACGTACACGACGACCTAATAAGAGCGTGTTAAAAACGAAAAATGGACAGTTACATTATTTAATTACGTGTAAAAAGAAATTTCTGCCATCTTACATATCATTAAAACGACATTTCACGACGAAAAAAAATAAAATAAAATAAAGGTGCAGTTGCCAAGAATATTGCCGAGAAAGTTCCCGAGAATATTCTCGGGAACACTGAGAATATAGCCTTTCACTGCAAATAGAGTGTATTGTTTAATATACACTTATCTGTTGACTTCATTTAATACTATTTTACTTAAGAAAGTTTGTTTACTTCCATTTGATAAACATGATTCTCAACCTTTCTCACTTAGGAGAACGCTCCCGGGAACGCTCCCGAGAATATTCTCAGTTGAAAGAGCGTTCTCGGGAACGGCACATCAATAGTTGTCACTCTCATACAAGAAAACCTTATTAGAGGAAACTAAGGAATCCTCGTTACGAAGTGAAAATAGTTTAGCTATACATCAGTATCATAACAATTGATTACTTTTCAATTAAGTTAAGATAAACTAAGTATAAACCAATAAACAAAATATCGGATGTCTGTAGTGACACTGGTGGCATTTAATTCAATATTCCTTTCTAATGTACTAAGTAATCGCTCAAAGTTGCAATTGGGTAGAAAATCCATAACGGTATTTCTCCAAACGTGTAATCAAACGGCAGATGGGTCATCGTCAATCGCAGAACACAGGCAGACGCTAATGATATCCCCCACCACAAGTGTCTTATACCCGCTCGCTCTCGACTTGCCGATCGACATAGATTGGTAATACATACTGTACGGTGTACGGTGTTGTGCTCAGGCTCGGTCTAGCCGGCTTCTATTATGAGTCATCGGTACCAAGGCAAAGTGGACCTACATCTATGTGGCTGTGTATAAACTGTCTGTGCGAGTAGCTTAACTAGCTATATTATATCATCGATGTCTGAGAACACGTCTTATTATCTAACCAATCGGATTTGTATCAAGTTCAACATACGTAATATACCTACTGAGTACGTCAAACCTGCTACCAGTCTTTAACATGCGACTTTTTCGTTTCTAAACTTAAAAAAAAACCGGATGATTTTCTCAATAACTTATACTATAATAATTACAAGAAAAGCTAGGTATTAACTTTAAACAGCAATATGCGCGGCTCTCAAATATTTTTATCAACACCTTTTACAAAATCAGTAAACTTAAGTACTCAAGGCAATCACTTTTCTAATTATGTAGGTGAGAAGTTGTAGTATGAAAGCGTTGAGTCACGCAGAACTACCATCGTTACTGAACCGACACTTGTGAAATGGTTGCTTGCACCGATAGAGAAACAATATCGCACCTCACCTACTTAAACCAAATAAGTACGCCAGTAGAAAAAACAATGTATGAATGGAACTAACATAATGATCTTTACACAAGACTGACCACAGTTTTTAGAATACTGCTGCCTACACCTTGCAGAAACAGAGTTAAATAATAATAACTGATACACCTCATGCATGAAGCTTCTTTATAAAAACCACAAATATCAAAATAAACACGAGTAGTTTAACTCTAGACTGCCAATAAACACTGAACAACATTTCAAGTGAGTTCTTGCTCTAGTGGCTGATAAAGCTGAGCTGACGATTACTTTGATAAATATTTCCTGTCGGGATTTCTCCCGGCCATTCAAATGTCATCTGGTCTAAGAGACAATTGAAATAAAACGATTCATAAGACACGGCAGTATCGGTACAATGCACGCGTTCGATGGGTGACATACATATTTATACCTCATTTCTTAATTCTTCGTACCAGGCATGCGATGTCTACATATGGTACGCTTACTTGTAGAGTTTTGCGAGGTGTAACGACCCTATGCGCTTGCGTCGACGATACTAATAATATCTCCCAGGGATGTTCCAACAATGGAAAGATGCCCGCGTCAATGCGGATAGGCTTCTTTTATAATAATAAATCAAATAAGGAACGTTGTTATTATATTTTTAATCAACTGATACTTAAGATGAAATAGTAAAGATATTTTCTACAGAATAGCATGCGTTGAATATCTGTTCAAATGAAACGAACCATATCTTTTTGGACTGCTAACCAAGTGGGCGACTTGAGAGATGTCTCTGTCAGCTGGCAACTGCATTCACGCAGCAGTTGCAACATCGACATGCGTCGCATCACACACAAACTGCATTTGGACATCTCATATGGTAGCACGTGGAGAACATCGTACTTCATTGGCATTTATGAATCACGTCCTACCACAACCGGATTATCAATGAAATATTTCAAGAATCTTTTTGAGTCACGCCGAAACACAATCATGTTAAAAGAACATCAACGCGTTACGACTTATACGGCCAGCAGACGTCGTAAATTATATAAAATTTTTAGATTTTTATTAGCAAGCTGACTAAAGCCACAAACCAAACGTTAAATAGATGTCAAAGTCTACTTCTCTATATTTTGCTGCTGAACACACAAGACAAACCTCAATTGCTAACTGATCGTGGTAAAGGCGCGGACAACGCCATCCGGCGAGTGTTTACCAGAGCACGGACATTGTAACGTAAATAATCACACCGATTCAACATCGACAAGGAATTTGTTTGTTTTGAGTGAAAGCACGAATAAACAATCGCATGTAATGAGAATGCCTCCATTCAGAATCGAGTCCAATTAGTGTTGGATTTTGGTATTGATAGCGCGAGAACGATAGAATCAAAACGTAAGGAGCAAATTTTTAAATGTATATTTACTTACATTTTGTTCATCGTCGGTATTGATATGTTTCGCCTTAACTTTCCTTTTTAAGCTGAATCTCTTTTTAAAATCGTTGAAAAACATGTCAGCAATTTGAAAGTTTGAGTCACCTGCAGTATTTGCAGACCATAACCTTAAAAACCGTGATATTTTCAACACACAGCTNATGTCTACATATGGTACGCTTACTTGTAGAGTTTTGCGAGGTGTAACGACCCTATGCGCTTGCGTCGACGATACTAATAATATCTCCCAGGGATGTTCCAACAATGGAAAGATGCCCGCGTCACTGCGGATAGGCTTCTTTTATAATAATAAATCAAATAAGGAACGTTGTTATTATATTTTTAATCAACTGATACTTAAGATGAAATAGTAAAGATATTTTCTACAGAATAGCATGCGTTGAATATCTGTTCAAATGAAACGAACCATATCTTTTTGGACTGCTAACCAAGTGGGCGACTTGAGAGATGTCTCTGTCAGCTGGCAACTGCATTCACGCAGCAGTTGCAACATCGACATGCGTCGCATCACACACAAACTGCATTTGGACATCTCATATGGTAGCACGTGGAGAACATCGTACTTCATTGGCATTTATGAATCACGTCCTACCACAACCGGGTTATCAATGAAATATTTCAAGAATCTTTTTGAGTCACGCCGAAACACAATCATGTTAAAAGAACATCAACGCGTTACGACTTATACGGTCAGCAGACGTCGTAAATTATATAAAATTTTTAGATTTTTATTAGCAAGCTGACTAAAGCCACAAACCAAACGTTAAATAGATGTCAAAGTCTACTTCTCTATATTTTGCTGCTGAACACACAAGACAAACCTCAATTGCTAACTGATCGTGGTAAAGGCGCGGACAACGCCATCCGGCGAGTGTTTACCAGAGCACGGACATTGTAACGTAAATAATCACACCGATTCAACATCGACAAGGAATTTGTTTGTTTTGAGTGAAAGCACGAATAAACAATCGCATGTAATGAGAATGCCTCCATTCAGAATCGAGTCCAATTAGTGTTGGATTTTGGTATTGATAGCGCGAGAACGATAGAATCAAAACGTAAGGAGCAAATTTTTAAATGTATTTTTACTTACATTTTGTTCATCGTCGGTATTTATATGTTTCGCCTTAACTTTCCTTTTTAAGCTGAATCTCTTTTTAAAATCGTTGAAAAACATGTCAGCAGTTTGAAAGTTTGAGTCACCTGCAGTATTTGCAGACCATAACCTTAAAAACCGTGATATTTTCAACACACAGCTACAGCACTAAAGGTCATTGATACATTTTTCGTACATAATTAAATATCGATACACTGGGTAAACAACTATAAACAGTATTACGGCTATACACTAGCAAGAGGAAACTGTATAAATCAAGGCAACCTTCACGGACGACGACTACTTAACCGAGTAAAATTCTACATTACCGTCTATTGTTAGAGTTTGCACAATGTAGAGTCATAATATCGCAAAACATACGCTGACTAATTAAGCCACGTAAATTGGTATCATTATTAATTTTGATGTTGACAGTTACATTTTACAAGGATAACGTTTTTGGTTGGATTAATTTCACCATTGATGAATTTTATAATGACCCATTCACTCAGGCAGCCATATTTTATGAGTTACATTAGAAATTATTTTTTCTTTTCATCAGTAGGTGAAAAAATGCAGTCAATCGACTGACCTGTTATGCGTAATGATGCTAATCAACGGGTAAGATCATTTCAGAATGATATTAATGTAAAACCTTGACATTAAAATTAGCCTCGGGTTTTTATCTTAGCTCAGATTTTAATTCTTCACTAGTAATTATTAGTGAAACAAAAGCGGTCGTAGCTTGATTCCAGTGGAATAAAAAGCTGAAATGCCGGCAGTTTCGCATCGTCGCGGTTCCCTCTTAGCTGATAAAAAATACCGCCTCAGGCACTCCCAGTATAATTGCAATCCTTTGCCGTCGGGCGCCATCGCTCGTGACGCGTAGTGTCGCCAAGCTACCGCGGTGACTACACGGCCTGCCTGACTCACTGCGTCGTTGTCGCACTGAATCAACTTATCATAATGAGTCTTCTAAGAGTAATTGATACACTTCATTTGCATAAAGCACTTAAACCAAAATTTGAAGAATCTACGCTAGTTCTAGTACATTATTTTGTGCAGTAACTTTAAAGAATAGAGAAACAGATAAATACAAATATTTATATTCTTTAAAACTATTCTCTAACAGAATCGTGCGTTCCATATTCTTTAATCCTACTTTTTTGTTACGGTTCAGTCTGATAAATGTTATGAAATACGAGAATTTATTCGCACCGTTCTTGTTGCAGATCCAAAGATGGTAGAGCGATAATTTGGGTCGTCGCGCCGGTTCATTTAACTTTACTTTCTCTATACGACCCGCGAATACGACCATGTTTTCATCGCGATTCCCAGACATTGTTCAGCGCTAACGCAATCAACACCTTTTGATTGTTTTTCATTGAAACGTCGCTCTATGTATATTACTCACGGCTTTATATTCCATTATCTTGTCTGGTATATTGTCTACAGATGAAACGAATGAAAGCTATTTTTTATCTACAAGATTATAGGCAGATATTTCACAGCTATTTCACCTGATGTTAAGTGAAGATACAGTCTACGAATGGTACATGGGGACCGTTGTCTAGTGGGTGTCTACTATAACTCTTGCCTTGAAAAGGCCAAGGTTTTAAGGGGAGACATCAGCAAGCAACGAAATCCATTATTTCAACAATTTTTATGAAAGCCTATGAGAGATAAGAAAGAGACGATGATGTAATAAAGAACTACTATGAAAGTGGGACGTGCACTTGAACCGATCAGAGTAAACCTACGCTCCACAGGAATTACGCCTTTATTAATCTTCTGATGAGTACAGGAGAAGTGGGCGTAGATCCCAAGCGTAGGCAAAACCGGAGTAGAGCCAAATGGTTTTATTTCCAGAGTTCATTGAAACTATTCTCTCCCCACTCAAAGTAAGTATTAGTGCAAGTTAATAGTAGAAAGTAGTTTTAAATATTATATCAATAACGTATTTTATATACTTTATAATTAATGCGGAACTTGGTACTAAGTATAAAAATATTAATAATTATGAACACAAAAAAAAGTCAAAATGTTAATATGGCAAATGGGTTCTAGAATCATGGAATTAACAACCAAATATATAATTTAAAAAATTAAACGAGTTGCGGTCTTATGACTTTAAATTTGTCGAAAGTAGGATAATAACTGCAAAAGAAAAGTATGAGAATGAGCTCGATATACATACGTATTGTGCGTGGACAATAAGTAGAACATCCGTGTCTCACTCTCAGAAGGAAAATTACACGGGGCGTAAGAAATCAATACCACTTTTTATGGCCGTGTACTCGTATTGGAGTATAAAGTGGAAACCGGCGTAACTACACATGTCACAAGTAATTTCAACGATGCGATTATGGATTCAATTTGAATTGTGACCTTTTAGATTGATGAAAGTAACCTATCGATTGTAGAGTTCTTTTTTTAAGAATTAATTGTTGACTCCCAAGGCTTTTTGTTAGTCTCGTTCCTATTTTCTGTTCTCTGATGCAATAATGCCCATCGTATACTGCACATGCAGGGTTGTATGCTGCATTATTCATCACAATCGACTACGCCGCGATGGAACACACTGTAAAAGTTTAGTAGCTACCTTGGGTTACCAGTCCTTTACAAAGGATATAAGATCAGCTCATCCTTTTGATATTGGTAACCGTAAAAAGGCACAAATTATATCTTCTATTCTATTCAAATTTTAATCTAGGAAAACTAACATAGTAACAAAATATTACCTGTAAGTTTGTTGTTTTAAGTTCTGTTTCCATTGGGAATTCTGCCTATGTGAGTATACTACGGATAACCGATTCTACTATTTAATGAGTGGTTTGCTATAATAATAATAATCAAGAACTGAGAAATTGCAGCTTTTCCATACGTTTTCCCTCAACGTGAGGCATTGTCTTTGAAAAATAAACAAAGGAGTAACACCTTATGTGTCATTTAATGTGCGTAATGAATAACATGGCAATTAAGGTCTTATTACTTGCGTACGACCATGAATTTTTAATTGAGGTTAATTTCATTGTCGCTTAAATTAACGCGAAGTTGCAAGTAGTGCACAAAAATGTGTACGGATCATTTAGAAAGCATAAGATTAACATCAAACTCACTTCACAGATACCCAAGTAACATAAATAGTAGCCGAAACGAGTTTGTGAAAACATAAAAGTTAAATAAGGCATTCAACTAGTCAACATGCTGTAAATTATTTTGGTAAGGGAGAAGTTATTTTTAAACCCATAGCTTTATTAGGGCTTCACACGTGCTCCGGAGTTTCGCGTTTACACAACTTGCTACATTTTGTCCAATTTATTGGGATAGCTAATGGTAGTCTGCAAATTTTGAAATCGTCCATCTAAAAAGTTAATAGGTATTAACGTAGATTTGTCAATAGATCAGCAAGATTTACCATTTACTTGCGAAACAACGGGAATAAGTAAATAAAAGAGAATTTACGAGCGAAAACACACCTACTCACGACATATTATGATCAAAGGAGGTAATGAGTAAAAACTCGTTAAATTATGCTGTTCAATACACTAGACTAGGCAAAGCTGGGTCAAATGAGTTGGCATAACTCAATAGTTTACTGGGGGACAGCTCTAAGTATTGGTCTTTTGGTCGATGCTTACGTTGTTGGCAGTAAAAGCGGATTGTTTTTTTTTAAATCAAATGTGGCTAATGAACACACTAACTGGATGTAGATAATTATTGCAATGTGTATTTATTTATAATCAGCACAACAAGTACAACGTATGTCGGCATTCCCACGTCGGTTGTAGTTACGCAAACTTAGGTTTTGTATGCAACGTAATGCAATAGAGGAGCTACGTGTGATATTAGTATTAACCACGAAATGGTGCAACAAAGGATCTTACTTCTTTGTAGAAAAATTCCTCTGTAAAATTAAAGTCATTATGAGCAAAATGTCATCGAAATAGGAAACTGAGAAAATCAAATTTATGTAAATGAAAGCACACACCGATTCGAACGTTCGAGTATTTCAATTGCAGTAGTGGCACAGAATACATAATAGTAGCAACATAAATTGCACTCCTTTGTGTAGGATCAGATGCCGACATTTTAACGGTAATAATAATAATGCGAAATATCCAACGCACATGGTGCATTCGAAATCGCACCTTACTACTACCACGGGAACCCGATGCCTATAAANAATTTTTTTGCTATAGTTTTTGGTCATAAGTATTTCAAAATAATTTATTTTATTATTTAAAAAGTGTAGTTTTTTTTTATTATTTAAATCACTACAGTTAATTATTACTCCTAAATATTACAATTTTTCATTAAAGAAGAATAACAGTGCTGTTGGAATAATAGACCTTAATTGCGACGATGATCGACCGAGCGTGTATAGAAATACGCGTAAGCAAACAGGCGCGTGGCGGCCCGGACTGATTTGCAACTTGAAGTTGTCGCGCGCTGTAGGTAATTATCTCGGCCGGCATAGGCGAGTGACGGAGGCCTGGTAGTGGTTTGTTATGGATGGCAGCACTATAGTGACAGCACGCTATCTGTAGGCGCCATGTAGAGTTATGTAGTCGCATTGATAGCTACGAAGCTAAATCAATAAACAGGCTGTCGTCAATCGCTAAATAACTGAACTCGTTCACTAACCTCATATCTATTTTATAATGTCTATTTATATCGAGTTATAATCACCTCGGCTTTTCTGCGCAACGATAAGTTCCTCCAGATGTCACGAGGACTGGTCCATCCAACTTTAGTTTTATCAGTTCCACTGTCACCGACGCTGCTAGTACATCTTGTTATTTTCGTCTGATGTGCAACGCCGTTAGCTAAAGCTCGATTTGCCATTCTGAGCACATCCAAGTAAACGGCAAAATAAAAAACAGACAGCACGTAGCCTGAACTCGAACACTGCAAAATCCTCACACAATCCCACAGTCTGAGGACATAATTATATATATTTAATCTACACTTCTCACTACATCAGTTCACATTCTTAAAGCGCCGCGTCTTAACGGCCTTTTACTTTTGGTGATGCACTATCGATTCAACACAAAAACCACAACAAGCCACTGATTCTAAGACGTGAAAGTAACACACATTTTATATTCGATTAATATTATTTCAGCTACACCTTTTAAAATGATTTAAAATTTGTTTTAAAACAAGTAAGCTGTTGTAATATGAAGCACCATTCACATCTGTGTCAGTTTGAGGTTAAGTTACTGGCGATACCGGCTGCGCCGGCTGGCGGGGCAACAAGCGCTCCGTTCAAATAGACACACGGGGCGAAAATTTTACAAATACAAACACGGTTTGAATTTCTTAACGGTATCAATCTTTTACTATCAGCATTTTACATAAAAATGAAATATGCTTAAAATGTTAATATGAGATTCTATTATTTGGTGCGTGTATGTATAATAATAAGTAACATACAAGTACAACAATGCCCTTTAAAATGGAAAATTACGAACTATCATTCTTAACAATCAAGTTATCGTTAATAAATTGATAGGGTTTTTTCAGACTTTCTCTATGAAGTCATAATGTGCAGTAGCTTTTACGTGTTTTTTCGTGGACTATATCTAATCACACCATACACTGTGGTGTGTGATATCAAATCACATTATGCCCACTTTGAACAAAAGACATATTTTGAACAGAAGTCAAAAATATAAATCCATACAAATACCGCACAAAATTCACATAGTGTAAATCACGACGCGTAAACTCAGGTACGGCTCGAGTTAATTATGGCTATAACTACGTATAGCAAAAGGATCCAGCCCGTCACACTTATGCCCACCAGACACAAAAGCAAGGGCCAATCGTTTTAAAGAACGTAAAGTTGAAACCAATAACAACAATTTAAGCCTTATCAACAGGCACAAAAGTTGAGAATAACCCGTCGACGTCATGCAGTTAGCTTTTTATGCATCGCGCGGAACAATGCAAGACGAGAACGTGCCCCAATCGCTTTTGTCGGTTAGTGAAAAACTTTGAACCGAATGTTTGTTAAGAATTTTTTCTGCACTTTTGCACTTATTAGATTCATATTATTTATTATGATACAAATTGTAATATCACGTCATGTAAAACACCTATTACTCATAATTTAAAATTTTAAAACCACATCGAGCAACATCTAATTTAATATCGCTTTCTACGCAACTCTCGACACGCCCAAGCTGATAACGGAACTGATAAGTAAATTCCTAGTAAACAAATGTCTGTAAACATAGTGATAAATAAAGGACTCTTCACTTCACCAATGATAGATGATTCGTTGATCTTTCAATGCTATACAATGGCCTTTTTGAATGTATTGAATAGAAGCGTTTCATAATTATGATTATGAATGACATATTGTAAGTCATCCGGCGTTACGAAATAGCCATATAAAGACCAAGAATTCAAATGAGTAAAGGACTGTTCAGAAAACAATGAAATCTTAAAAGGTAGCAAAGCTAATCAATTGATTTTGACACAATAAACCAAATAACGGATTCCAAGAAGGCTGAACTTAATCTCGTTCTGAGAACTTCCAGGTCATGGTGCGACCGTGAAACAGTTAATGTCTGTTTAGTGAATTCGACACATGCGAGCAGAATGCCCGCCGATGCATAAGGTTATTTTTAACCCTGCAGTCATGGGGTCACTCACCCGCCCAACCCCTCCCTTACCCCGAACCAGTCCTATCACATGAGGAACTGCGTGGGAATATGGTAGAATGCCAGCCATATCCTTACAAAGGAGAGAATAAGACAAAACGGCAAAAACAAACGAAATATATACAGATGCTGGTCACGACAACGTCTCGTGAATAAATCGTGATCGTGATCCATCCTGATTAAGAGAAACTAGAATAGATAATCCCATAAGACACTATAAAGCAAAAACATAATATACAATTTGAGATATGAATCTATAGCAAACAACTAAAAAAACTCAGCAAATTGTAATATACCACAATACCAAATGAAACAGACAAACTGATATGTAGTTTAAATACTCATAAATAGTTTTTTATAAACTTAACGAATTGTCGAATAAAAAAGATAACAAACTTTTTATAAACTGGAAATATGCTCAATCCTTATAATGTGGCACTATAGCTCAGCTAGAATAACTGGCTCTCGACGAGAACCTTAAGTACTTAGCTGTGATGTAATACAACACCTGACACGGTTATGGCATCAATGTGCATGAATGTAAACAAAACCATACAGAGCAGTGTACAAGCTCATCACAATCATATACATACCATCATATACATACAAATGTGATAACATAATCATATTTTACTAAATCATCAAAATTGATACTTATTTGATGGATCATGTCATTGTGTATTCATAGAAAATAAAGTCTTGAAACATTGCACTTGTTCTTTTTACATGCGAGTAACAGAGGGTAGGCCGCTCTAAAATAACGATTGGTATAATACCTTTACCCTGTTTCGGGGTGCGCTAACTACGATTAGGGGGAAATTTTGAGGGTGAGAGAGATGTGCCGCAAGGGGACTCACCGTAGCCGTATCGGTAAGGGTGACGGTGGCAGAGGTGGGCCCTCCATTTGTCCCAGCGGTGTTCAAAGTCGAACCGGTCGACACCTGATTGTTTGCACTTTGTTCGATTATCCTTTGACGAACTGCCAATCTCTCTAGACTGGCCAAGCGATGTGATCCGCCTGTGCCTTCACGGTCACGCTCCCTGAGACCTGTTGTTGTGCTTCCCGCACTGAAGGATCCACTGTACTTAGGAAGAGTTGGCGGAGGCACAGGTCTGGCGGAGCCACCACGACCTAGCAGTGACCCGCTGGAGGTGTACGCGTAGCTGCTAGGAGTTCCGAGTGTTGCAGTACGTGGAGCAGCACCGATTCCATTGAGGGCTCCAGTGGTACCATTGACGGCGCCCCCATTCACCGTCGTCGTACTGCCGTTCATCTCCTTAGATTGTTTTCCGTCATGCGAACAATATCACACACTGAGTCACCGAGTGCGCACTACTATACGATCGCGAGTTGAAGCGATTGAGGTAGGAGCGTTCAAGCCGGGTGCCCGTCGGAGGCGGTTTGACAGCTCGTGCGGTGCTGTGAGGAGGCGCGCGGGCGGAGTCTCGCGACACCCCGCGCTCGGCGGCGCCGCTCGCATCGCCACGACCCCACTGGATCTCTGGATTATTGCTACACGACTACCCGACTAGAGGGTTGAAATTGCATTGATACGAATTTCTCTGTCAAGGTCAACATACATGTTGGAGAAGGAAAACACTAAGCAAAGCATTTTCGCTAGGTTACGTCTATAACACCGTCAATGCTATATGTTTACCTAAAATTAATAATGTCGGTAGCTACTGCAGGCAGACCTGCAGTTATTTATTTTATTATCATCAAAGTTAGATACATAGTAATAGTAGAAAGTATAGCAAGCTAGATTATGTAGATGACTGTTAGTGCTACGATTTATTGACCTAAATAATTGATCATACTAGTAAAGTTAAGACTTATAACAGTGCATATTGCTATTGATTTAATTTCCGATAATCATCATCATTAACTTGCTTTCATCATACAAAAAAAATATTAAAAACTATTTCTAAAAATTCGGAATTGCGTCAAACTTCCTCATATTTTAAGCAAGAGTGCACTAACATACTTTCGTGGCGTAACTTTCGATTCAAAGATTTATAAGCCCCTCAGTATGTCATCAGTTCATCAATGCACTCAATAGCTAAAGGAAGTGACAGCTTAGTTCATCGACCGAACCCAACCGAAGACGTAGTCAAGGCGGCTAGTGGACTATTTACCGGAAGTGCTTTTAAGGTATAGTCAACACTTGGGTGCGTACGAACAGTCGCGAATGCCATTATCACGAAACTGACCAGCCGACGGAACCGTCGACATGTTTCTGTTGGAGCTGGCGAAGCGTGAATTGTTTTTCAATAGAGGAAAGCACGTGCTCCTCGCATGTGGCGGTGATGTCCAGCCATCGACCGCCGCAGCGCGCAGGCGCGTCCGCACCCTCGGCCTACCGTGTAGAACCCTCCGGAGGACGGTGCATCACGCGTTGCAAGAGGCGCGAGTTCAATGCCAATGTCCGTCCCATCCCCATCCGTACGTAATACGTATAGGTACCTACTATATCAATTTACGAGCAATTTACCGCATCAGTATCAATATGTTGTGCAAGCTGCTCTTAAAGAATTCAACCCATGTCCCTGTAGAAGAAGTTGACTTGATTTGAAGTTACTTAACTTTATCAATGTTTGCAATAAACTATTTAGAATTTATCGGAAACCAAATAATGTAGGTACGTGTAGTTATTCTTCACATTATTTCTTATTGATTTATTAGTTATTTACTGATTGACTGAAGACCCTGATAACCACTAAAAAGAGGTCCCCACAATTATTTGTGACCACATCTTTATAGATGACTGTGGTGGATATGATAAAGGAAGTTTGAGATATGTTGAGTATATGAGTTTCAGATCTTTTTTTCCTATAAATAAAAATAAAATCTGCTTTGGGCAAAGCTGAACAGTGCTTACAAATTCCACGACTTCTGTTTTTACCGAGAAAAATAAATTGGAAGGCGTTAATTACGATCACACACACATGAGATGTTCATTTACCGTGTGAGTATACTCCACAAGAAAGGCAAAGGTCTATGCTCGGAAATTCTCACTAGGATAAGATCAGAAATGAGGCATATCCGACAGAAAACTGAAATCTCTGCTGGTTTCATTTTTCGTAGAGCCGATTGTCTTTCTTTATAGTAGACCTGAATTAATTGAAGTGGAAAGTGCGACGTTCAACAAGGTGGAATGATGATAATATACGCTTTATTGAAGTCCCCGTCACCGGTAGGGAAAGTAAAGGTAGCAGAGGTGGTAAATTATGGCCAGTGATGAAAACCTATAGGCTAAAGTTAGTGAAATGAACTTAAGACCACATTATTACAAGCATAATTTGAGATAAGATTGGAAAGTCTCTCTATATTTAAAAAATAGGATTTATCGCATTAAAACCAACAGGGCGACATCTAACGTTGAAACAATCAACTTCACAGGCATGTTCACTGTGCATAACGAACGGTGCATTACAATCCACATGCTAACTGTTCTAATACACTCATGTGTTGAACTGCACCGTCACTAGATGGCGTTACCATTCCTTCGTAAACTTGTTCATAGCTGAATTTCAGTATTAAAATTATTTTTATGGATTCTAATATCAACTATAACTATATTTTGTATCTTTTTTATCTAACTTATCCTGGAATTTTAATTTCATTTTCGTAATGACATGGACTTAACCATTCAGACGTATTTAAAATTAGTAGGTACAAGACATACTCATATTTTAACCATCGATTATTTTAATATTAATATGTTTATTGACAATATAATGATACGTGTATGATAAACTGATAAGTGTGAGAACGATAACAAAACAATAATCAATGTCAGTGAATTAGATAAGTAGCACTTGATAAATGCAAACTAAATACAAATGAGATATAACCAGTTACTACATAAATAGAAAGTTTTTTTTTTTTATGCTAGACAAGGCAGGTATTTGACCGCAATCGCACCTGGTGTTAAGTGAGATGCAGTCTAGGATGGTACATATCTGCCCTGTAAGTGCCTATTCACTCTCGCCTTGAAAACGCCCGGATTATAGTGTTCAGGAAATACAGCAGCAGGCAGCGAATTCCAGTCCCTAGCTGTTCGCATTATAAAGGAGTCGTCGAAACGCTTAGTGCGAGCTGGTGGAATGTCAAGTAAAGAGTATCAGTATAATATCCTAGTTATTTAAATATAATACATTCTCTATCTTTAGAATAAGCATATAAATAAAGAGAAATTACAAAATCCTTAGTGGTTTACTCAGAAAACTCAGTCAAGAATGTCAAATTAAAATAAGTAGATGTGACATAAGTAAACTTAACAATCAAGAATCTGACCACAATATTTCTTAATGAATAATGCGAGGGAAAGTTTATCGATTCGCATCTTAAACATTGATAGAGACAGCTAAGCGTATAATTTCCAACGCTCCAACGAAAGCGAATTAGTGTAAGCAAGCAAGTACACACGGCACATGCCACGAATGGCCGCGATCTCCTGGCGGGATGTGTAAGAAGTCTGTTGAACCGTAAACACGATGAAAGATATTATAAAGATGTAGCCTACATCTTACATGGGCCTAGCTATCCGCTCTAAACATAAACAAAAGTAGTGTAATCAAAAACATGTTTAGAAACATTTTCCGAGTAATTACCCACCAGAGTTATTTTCAGTGAATTATTCTGTTCAAAGACCGGCTTTCTTTCAAATTTTCCTAGAACTGGTTAATTAAATTCAAATTAATATGAAATATACGAAAATAACTAGTCTCTCCGTTGGTAACAAAGATTAATTTCGGTATAATTGAAGTCCGTTTAATATTTTCTAAATGTTGTATTTTCCACATTGGAAACCGGAGCGTTAAAATACAGTTCAATTTAGCAGAATATATCTAATACTTTTCTAAAGTTGGGTTTTTAGGTGTATGCTAAAGTTATTCCCCAATGCTTGTATTGTAGACATGTATAAAGTAACTTAACAGTGCCAACCAATCTACCATTCAGTTAAATGCAAAGGATTGTCTATTAAACGTCAGTAAACATTGCTAAATCGAAACATATGATGATTGCGCCGGCATGCAGGCCGTTGGCACGCTTCATTAAAGAACTTGTGCTCCAGAATCTACATAGAGTTTCCAATCCCCAGACTCGGAATTCTTTCAGTCCTGAAGTTTTTAGAATTATCAGTAATTCAAGTAATTTTTTCCAGAATGAAATTTTTGATTGGGTCTAGAACTCGTCAGTATCCAAAACTCCGAATACATCTGTTTACTCCGAATGAATCAGGCTACGGAATATAATTTTATCAGCTTTTGGTTTCGTCTTGGAACAAAAGCCTCCTCTTCAACCTACCACTGACTTCTGTCCCCGACCACTTGCATCCAGTTTATTTCAGCCTGTCGCCGGATGTCATCTGTCCATCTTTTAGGCGGCCTTACTCTGGCGCGGATGACATTGCGGGATACTCTAGTCTTTCTAGCCCAGCGATGGTGGTTCATCCGAACAAATATGAACACAACGAGCAATGGAGATGCCGAATATAATTTAAAAAATATGCTCTTCGTAATGAATGATAAATGATGGTAGGCCCTTAAGTACTTAGTTATCTGCTTACATACCTAAAAGTGTAGATAAGAGCTAACTTGTTAATATGTGTGCACATTAACGACGATAAAGCTATTTAGGTTACTGCAGAACAAGTGTGGTTGACCATAGCATCGTATTTGTTAAAATGGCGTCTTTACATATAAGGAAAACATAGTACATTCCTGTACGTACATGTAATTAACATAACAATGTTTAAACCAAGCTAAGCGTTATTACCTGTCATGATGAACAGACATAGTATTTACAATACTTGCATTAAGATGCCTATGTAACCAACCAATAATTATTCTTGGATCATTAGGTGAAACTAAGAAACTATATTCGTGATTTATCACTAGCTATGAATACAAGGCAGTACTTGCCGAACGTGCCGTTTAGCCAAACAGGCACGTGCGATAGCACCAACAGGCAATGTTTCTAAAACAACCCCAATACACAAAGCGCTCTACATTAACAAGTCCACAGTTCGTCGAAATTAAACTGGATCCAAAATAGATTTCACCTTATGTGGGAGAAGAGAAGGTAAATCAAGACTACCAAGAATTCATTTAATTTATAGTGCAAAACCAAATGCTGGCCTATTACAAAAACAAACAAGCCGTAAAATAAAGGCATTACAACACTGCCTAATGAACGTCCCACAATTGAACGATTACTATCTTTTCTATAGGCGCCCCCTAAATACTGAGAGTGTGGGTTATGGCGGGACGAAGTCTAGGATTTACATATCGGAATGCTTGACGCCTATGTCTAAAAAAATCTTAGCAGCGGGACGGAACCTCGTGAAAAATGGAACCTTTAAGTATTGCTGGACATCACAAGGGAACGTACTACTTCGAAGAGAAGAAGGTCAACCAGCATTGATTATTAATTCACTAGCTCAAATAGAAGACTTAGCTTCAATCTGACTATCTTGCTTGGGAAATTTTATACAATTGTGGTATTTACTTCTGTTCTTCACTATTTTTATTTTTGCTTGCACCTTTTACTATATAATTATTGTATGTAAAATTTCATTTATCATATCATTCAGGAATTTATATATTTATAAATCTACACTAATATTCACTTGTCTCGTTCATATACACTTTATCATATCAATATTTTATTTGATTCCTCAAAAGTCCACTCAACGCATAAATAAGTCCATCATTTTGACCTCAATTCAAACTCTAAAACACCTATTATCGACTAAAATTCTTGTACTTATGCAATCTCTACTGTACATATTATAATGGATAATAATTTGGATCAGATACTCACCGAGGTTGACAATAATGTCACCACTGGTGATTCAGTTTTGGTCGATAATCCAGAAGAATTTCCGAAATACAGATTTAATGGTCATGACTCCCTCAATGTTATTGTACAAAATATCAGAAGCATCAACAAAAATTTTGAAGACTTCAGAGTTTTTCTTGGCAGAACGACGATAGACTACGATCTAATAATCCTGACCGAGTGCTGGCTTCAAAACTCTGGTGAGTTGCCAAAAATTGAAAAATATAATAACTTTAACAGTTCTAACCATATAAATCAGAGTAGTGGTGTGGTCTTGTATGTTCGCGACAATTTGTCTAATGTCTCAGTATATGAACCCAATCTTGCTGATGCTGACTGTCTGGTTATAAAAATTGGTACAACTCATGCCTTTGTATGCATCTACAGATCTCCCTCGTTTGTCTCGATAGATAGATTTCTTAAAACCCTTGACACACTATTAAATGAACTCAAATACATACCCAATATCATCCTTACTGGAGATATCAATATTGACATCACTCCTAATAATACCGATCCAAAATCAGAAGAATACCTAGATCTTCTTGCTTCACATTGTTTTTTGCCCAGCCACATGCTTCCCACTCGTCTTAATAAATGTCTCGATCATTCTTTTGTGAAGGTTAATAATAAAATAATTACTGTGGTCTGTGAAGCAATGATCACCGATCATAGTGGTGTATATTTGTGCATACCTCTGACAAAGGAATGTATGATATATAGACGCAATAAAACAATAAAAAAACTAAATTATGCCAAAGCAAACGAGCATCTGAAGCAGGTTGATTGGAGTGCTATCCTATCAATAAAAGACCCGAACATTGCAACTGAATATTTTGTGGAAACCCTATCAAATATTATTGACACATGCACAACTATTATACGAACACCTAACAGAAAACAAATTTTTCAACCATGGGTAACGCCTGGTTTATTGCGATGTATGAGATTTAGGGATAGGTTACATAGAAAACACAAGATTTGCCCTAATGATGAAAACCTGGCAATTACTTATAAACGCTACAGGAATCAGTGTAATAGCATTCTACATAATTTAAAAAATGAATATGACAAGTTAGAACTACAATCCAATAAAAAGGATATTAAAAGGACATGGACAACTATAAAACGGGTATGTAATTTGAGTACTTCAGCTAAATCACAAGAATCGTTGGATCTATTAAAATTAAAATCAAATCCTCAAGAATCGGCGAATGCCGTGAATGACTATTTTGTCAATGTAGGTGCTAATTTATCGAATAAAATACTAGAAAAACTTCACACTACTGAAAATGATCTTGTTCATAAATTTAAGCCTGAAACTTCCTTATCAAACTCTTTTGTCCTGCTGGAATCTGATGATGAAGAAGTATTCAAAATAGTGATGACACTCAAAAACAGCAATTCCACTGGATGTGATGGAATATCATCTAAATTTATTAAAAATTTTGCTAACTATATCGTCGGACCTTTAACTTACATCATTAATCTGTGCCTCTCCCATGGTAAATTCCCTAATATCTTAAAGGATTCACTTGTTGTTCCTATCTTTAAGTCAGGGGATAGAGACAGTATCTCTAATTTCCGTCCCATATCTCTTTTATCAACAATAGCTAAAATCATTGAAAAAATAATTAATGCTAGACTAGTTAAATATTTGGAAAAGTATAACATCATTTCTAAAAACCAATATGGCTTTAGAAAAAATAAATCAACCATGGATGCAATTGAAGAACTTGTAAATACTGTAGCCAAAAATCTAGACTCAGGAAAGAAATGTTTAGGAATCTTTTTGGATCTTGCTAAAGCCTTCGATACTGTCTCTATCCCCCTATTGATTTGCAAACTGGAATCGATTGGTATACGAGGTGTTCCATTAGACCTCTTCAAGGNACTTTGGTCTTATTCAATGCAGAATTAAGTGCCCTTCAACCGTCATGAAGACCACTTTTTGATAGGGTAAGTCCTTTACGCGGTATAACCGGAAAACCGAAAAAATGCCCCTTTCGGGGGCCCCCACCACTTAAGCACAACTCCGTCGAAGTCGAAAACTTAGGAGAGTCTTAATGGGCAACCAATCAAGCCATTAAAACAATAAAATCTTTTTAATTCTACTGGACTATGTCCTTTCCCGGGACTCAAACTATCTCTATGCCAAATATCATCAAAATCGGTTTAGTGGTTTAGGCGTGAAAGCAAGACAGATAGACATTAGTATAGATTGGCTGGCCGTGTGGTTTCGTCAGAGAAAAAAAAGACCACCTACGCCCATCACAAACATTACTATGAGGTCTCACAGTGCGCGTGGACGCACAGGGTGACACACAAACCAATCAGAGAGCTCTATTCAACGCCGTGCGTTCGATTTGCTGCTTCACTTAAGCAAGCATCGTTTGTGAATACGGGCGTAAGGCTTGGTTGCACCATCAAATGTCAAAAATCTGTCAAATTCCATACAAAAAGCACCGTTAAAGTTGGTGGTGCCACTCAGCCTAAGGGACAAAATTAAATATGCGAACATCAGGCCTCCCCAACCCGTCTGGCCAGCGTGGGGAGTGTAGGACAAATCCTCCATTTGCCTCTGGTATTAGAGAGGGTCGTGCTCCTGCAGTGAAGACTAAATGACCTGATGATGATGATGATAGACATGGATGACTAAGCAAATGTTTAGTAGTAGGGAGTAGTTTCCTTCTACATAATTTATTTTACTTGATAAACACTGAATCAAAGCTAGTCGTTAGGATTAAACGATGTTTTTCCGTACATAAAAACTCGTTTAGAATTTTAATTAGGTCTTACAAAGATTTCCTGGGTCTAATCACAGGGGAATCTTTTATCCTTATATCAGAGCCAGTAGAAGCCGGCAATTTTGTATGCAATGATAAAAATCGACTCAAAAAGAGATTAAAACTGTTCCAGTACCCGCAGCCAAAGATAAGTTTGCTCATTATAATCTATCCTTCTATACTAATATTATAAATGCGAAAGTAACTCTGTCTGTCTGTCTCTCTTTCACGCCTAAACCACTGCACCGATTTTGATGAAATTTGGCATAGGATAGTTTTTTATCCCGGTTTTTGAAACAGGAACGCGCGTGATAAAGTTTTTCTGTGACAGACAAAATTCTAGGCGGGCGAAGCCGCGGGCTGAAAGCTAGTTATTAGTTACATAGACTAGGTTCTCAATGTTATGAGGCTTTATTAACCGACTTCAAAAAATATTTTTTTTTACTTTTAGGTGCAGTTTTTGTCACAAAAGTTATCAATTTCTATTGGTCATACCTTGTTACTCACGGTTGCTCGAGTCATATTAAGTTTTTGTTATGAATAGTGCAAGAGATGTGGTGCAAGGTTAATTTATTCACTGTGTTTTGAAATTGTTACGAGTGAGGCCATATTTTAAAATTCTTTTGATGTACATTCTATTTTTCTTCGCGAAAGAGTGCATACACATACTAACTTTATTATTTTCCTATATCATATAAGTAGGTTAATACTGAAGAAGGTAGGTACTTACACCACCATCTCCCACCTCTCGTTCCCACCGCTGTAACTCCTGTGTAGCCAGGATCTACAGCTTGACCGCCAATAACCCAACCAGTGAAGGTCAAGTTGGTCCCCGGGGAAAGTATGTCACTGGACCCGCAACAAAATTAATCAGAAGAATAGTAACAGCATTGTTGGGTTCCGGAAAGATAGCCAGTTCCTCTGTTGATAAGGATCTCATGTGAAGCTCAAGGCGTAGCATGGCTTGGCACCCGGGGCAATCCCCCCCTCCCATATAAAGCAGGGGGCTTATGCACCCCAGAATGGTCTTCCAGGATTTTTGGGTTACTGATTGGAAGAGAAGATGAAAGGTGTTAGTACGAATCAACTATTATGATACCAATCTAATAAAAATGAAGCGCATCTAAGCTATACCTTGAAGTCCACCTATGTTATGTTACCCTGGTACTTTTAATACTTGAAATAGTTTAGGTAGGTACGCCTGAAAATGCGTGGAATACCTCGAAATGCAGGCCAAGAGCTTCCTCGTTGTGGATAAAACTTCTAGACCTATTAGTTGAAATAAAAACTTTTTAGTCTGTCTGCTATACTACACTCGCTTGCTACATAGGCAGTTTCAATGTCATTATTGACTCATTCTATACCTATTCTTGACTAACTGATTCATTGTATCCATTCATGTATCAAGTCAACAAATAACATGTTTGCAGGTCGGTTATAAACTGTTTTAAAGGTCGGAGAGTTGGGAAGATGATTGTTTTCAGGAAACAGGGATCTTTACAAAATACACAATAGTCTGGTCCGGGAGCACGTAGAATTTTGTCCAATGACCCCAAGCTACCCATCCTTATCGCTCGCGCTTAATTATATTGCTGTCGCGACTGTGCGACGGGTGCCCGCAGTGAGTGTGCGAGCGCGATAGCAACATAATTACGCGCGAGCGATAAGGATGGGTAGGTAGCTTGGGGTCATTGGACAAAATTCTACGTGCTCGCAGACCAGACTATAGGAGTTGACATTGGCAGAATCACTGAGCGCCCTTCAACAGGACAGTACATCCCAAAAAAGAGACGTTTGACGTTACGTAAACCGCTCCCACACCTCAGGTACTGACTGAGTTAATGCTAGATTTATAGTATTTTACGTTTTGTTCCCAGCATGAAGCTGTTAATAGCATTGTGCGTGGTGGCGCTAGCAGCGCACGCGCAAGCTCGTGTCACCGCTACACAAACCCCTGTGTCTACGCACATCACCTCGCTCACGGACAAGGTAAACATGGCTTAGTAGTAACTAACTATAGTCCGGTCCCTGAGCACGTAGAATTTTGTCCAATGACCCCAAGCTACCTATCCTTATCGCTCGCGCGTAATTATATTGCTGTTGCGCTCGCACACTTACTGCTGCCGCCGGTCGCACAGTCGCGACAGCAATATAATTACACGCGAGCGATAAGGATAGGTAGCTTGGGGTCATGGGACCAAATTCTATGTGCTCAGGGACCAAACTTTAGCTGCATTTCCACAAGAGATGTGCGAGGATGCGTAGCGAAGGATGTGTTTGTAAAGAACCGAGTACCGGAGCCGAGTCAATAGAATCGCTTCATTTACTGAGGCGAGGTAAATGAAGCGATTCTATTGGTTCTTTCTTCTTTTCTGGTGGAAATGCAGCCTTAGGGACGAATGTGGTCATCATCATCATCATCATCTCAGCCATAGGACGTCTACTGCTGAAAATAGGCCTCCTCCAATTCTTTCCATGTTGATCGATTGGTAGCGGCCTGCGTCCAGCGCTTACCTGCTACCTTTATAATGTCGTCGGTCTACCTTGAGGGTGGACATCGCACGCTGCGTTTTCCGGTACGCGGCCTCCACTCCAGAACCTTGCTGCCCCATCGGCCGTCAGTTCTGCGTACTATGTGCCCTGCCCATTGCCACTTCAGCTTGCTAATCCGTCGGTCTGGAATCATTAAAACCAATCAATCTGACATTTGTTTTCATAGAGATGGTACTACGTGGCGCACTACCCTTAGTTTATTATATTATTATACTAAAATAATACTCTCTTTTTTGGGCAGTAGGGTAAAGTAATTCCAGGGTGTCTGTCAGCTACTAATATCTGTCTTAAAATAGTTTTCTTGTTTCTAGGATGCCAGAAGCAAGGCCAAGGTCCACCCAGCCTTTGCCAATGCTGGCCAGCGAGCAGGCGTTGAAGTCTGGAGGATAGAGGTACGTATACTGTGGCGACATCTATCGACTCGCCACTACAAACTGGTGGCAGGAATCACTCAATAGATGGCGCTGATTCATGCTTAAGGCACACGCCTCCGCGCCTATAAACCTGAATCGCGGTATCAGAGTTTTTTGCCCTGAATAGTACAGTAGACAGCACATCAACCTATACATTTTTGTTGCAAAATAGCCAGTATTACAAAGAGATAAGACGCCACTATGTTTAGGTTGATGTGCTGTCGTCCGTACCTATACAGGGTGTCCCAGAATGGGTGAATCAAATTGCTAGGGGAGGTAGCTCTACTTATGTAATATTCCTAAAAAATATGAAAAAAAAATTTTGAGTTCGGAACTTTTTTTAAAATAAAGTGTTCTAAACTCGACATCTAGTCATTATTTTCAAAAGTTTGTTTACAGATAAACGAAGCGATCATGTGCAATTAATATTAGTAAGAAAAAAGTACAAATAAACTCCAAACGCAGCAATTATAGCCAGATACTTAGGCAAAGCTGATTTATTTCCCCTTTTTCAAATTTTTTTTTGTTTGTTTAAGGAAGCGCATAAGGTTGCGCTTTATTTTTTTTTTCATATTTTTAGGGATAGTAAAGCTACCTCCCCTAGCTGTTTGATTCACCCATTCTGGGACACCATGTATAAAGAAAACCAAGATGTTGTGAAATTGGATCTTGGTCTTCCAGCACTACGCCAGCTCGGAATTGAGCAATTTCGCCTTAGCTTCCTTATTAAACTGTCTCATAATCTCGCAACTTCTAGCACATCATTTCAGTCAAGCGTCCACTGCTGGACAGCCTCCCAAGGATTTCTACAACTATCGATCCTGCGCTGCCCGCACACTCCTCTCCTCCTATGTTCTTCTGATTAATTTCGTTGCGGGTCCAATGACAGTTTAACTTTCCCCGGGACAGACTTGACCTTCACTGGTTGGGTTATTGGCGGTCAAGCTGTAGATCCTGGCTACATAGGAGTTGCTGCGGTGGGAAAGAGAGGTGGGAATAGTCCCGTTCAGCCAAAGGAAGTCCACTGCTGGACAAAGGCCTCCCTCAAGGATTTCTACAAAGACCGGTCCTGCGCTGCTTGCTCCAGGCGCTTCCCGCGACCTTCACCAGATCATCAGTTCACCAAGTCAGAAGGCCCACATTGCATTTCTTAGTCCGTTAGTATTCAGCACAACATCCAAAGATCTGTCTGATCTGTCTGATCCTGATTCTGTGTGTTATATTTTAAGTTGGAACCAAATAAATGTTTTTCTTTCTTTCTTTCTTTCAAAGTAAAGTGCTAAAGAATATCAACATGGAAACCCTCAATTGATTTTACTGAACTTCAGAATAAAGTTCCATTAATAAAGTTTAAGATTATTCAGACTATCTTTTCCTTTTCATTTCAGAATTTCGATCCAGTACCAGTTGCTCAGAATGACTATGGGAAATTCTACAAGGGGGACTCCTACATCGTTTTGAAGGTACGAACATTTTTGCATCAACCGACCTAAAAATCTGACCCCCTTAGGCTGGTTTTAGTTTCACGCAGACCGTCCGGTGCGGACCCGCTCCGCACGGCCAATCTGTATGAACTTCTAGGGAGCGTTTTAGAGTAATGCGGTCCGGAGGAACCGCTCCGCTCACTAGCAGTTCATACAAATCGGCTGAAGCTGGGTATGCCCATTTGTGCCACTGACTGGTACTAAGATACTGTCAATAAACTAAAACTTTGTCTTATGCCCGTTTTCACCATTAATCCCTAATTTTTAAGTGACTCCTATGGTAACACAACAGGAATTTTATTTTCACAGGGGTCACTTAAAAATAAGGGGTTGATGGTGATTAGTATCTTGAGCAAGGTCGGCTTTCTACGGTGAACGGCCTACGTCACAGCAAAGCTGAGTGAGGTGACACTGCTGCACACTTTTTCTTCCTTTAAAAAGTTCATTTAGAAACTTTTTCTCTGCCTCCTTTTTGTCATTGTGTGATTCATTGCAATAAATCTTTGTTTGTAGAAAGAAAGAAAGATACATTTATTACAATGAACATCACACAAATACAGGCAATTACATAGACATGACAGTGGCACTTAATAATGGAAGAAGAAAAAAAAACATAAAAACAAGAGCAAACTGAGCAGTGCCACCCATTCACCAACAAGATGCCCACTGCAACGGGACCCCACTCAGCATATGCTGTGGCCCACGGTGACGAAGGCCACGGCGCTGGTTTTCAGTGTGCCCCATGCCGAGTGAGGGTCACGGACCATTGGTAAAAATAAAATAAATAAAATAGTAAGCTACATAAAATTGTCTATACGTTATTATATTTATCTATACGTTATTCAGACGACAGCAGACAAACGCAACAACCTCGCCCACGATATCCACTACTGGATCGGCAGTCAGTCCACCCAGGACGAGTCGGGGGCGGCGGCCATTTTGACTGTCGGTTTGGATGACAAGTTCAACGGCGCCGCCATCCAGCACAGAGAAGCTATGGGCTATGAGAGCGCGCAGTTTTTGGGATATTTCCAACCAGGTTAGTAAGTCTATACTAATATTATAAATGCGAAAGTAACTCTGTCTGTCGGTCTGTCTTGCTTTCACGCCTAAAACACTAAACCGATTTTGATGAAATTTGGCATAGTTACATAATTATTATTTGATTAGTGACTCGGAATTTCACACCCAGTTCACATGTAATTTGCTTACTTAGTTTTGAATTGTTTTAGTGTTCACCTGCCTACCCACGTTAACTTATTTAAAAATGTTTTAGTAATAGAATGTGTTTCTTTAATTGGCTTATGTTCAAGTTGTATCTTCCTGCACATTTATGTACCTACAATTTAATGCTGTTGAAACATTGTTAAACAAATAAAATAAAATAAAAAATAAATAAAATAGAGATAGTTTGAGTCCCGGGAAAGGACATAGGATAGTTTTATCCCGGTTTTTGAAACAGGGACGCGCGATAAAGTTTTTCTGTGACAGAAAAAAATTCACGCGGGCGAAGCCGCGGGCGGAAAGCTAGTAGAATATAAAGAAAGAAAAAAAAATAGTTTAAAAAACTAAAAACACGCTTATAATTAACCCAAACTCGATGAGTTTCCGAAGTTTCGTTTAGGAGTTCCTATGGCCACCTTCCAGCCCCATCATCAGACCAGCTCGATGGTACCATAATATTGTATTGTTACCTAATCTACTTAAATTGCCAAGTTTCATGGTGATACAAGAATTAGAAATGCGTGTAATTGAGATTCTTAGATTCCATTACATAGTTACATACACCGCGACGACCAATAATGTTTATTTGGCACCAAATTACATGCACTTTAAATACAATTGAGCTTATTTCTAATACTAAAATACAAAATATAAAACATCCATCATGTCAGCCACAGGACGTCCACTGCTGGACAATGAACATAGGCCTTCCCCAATGCTTTCCATGCTGCCCGGTTGGTAGCGGCCTGCCTGCGTCCAGCGCCTTCCTGCTACCTTTATGATGTCGTCGGTCCACCCTGTGGGTGGACGTCCCACGCTGCGTTTTCCGGTGCGCGGCCTCCACTCCAGAACCTTGCTGCCCCATCGGCCGTCAGTTCTGCGTACTATTCTCTTCGTACGTTGAAATATTTACTGTTCTGCGTACGTTGTAATATTTACCCATAAAAAAGTTCTGAAATATGTTTGGCAATACTTCGGGCCTTATCAGTTACTTTGGTAGGAATCCAACGGATCTTTTCATTTCTGATTCGATCGATCCCATAGTGAAACTCCGAGCTCTTACTCGATGGACTGACGATCTAGTGTAAGTCGCGAGCAGCGCCTGCGCAATTCCGGGCGTTGTGGATATCCTTGGGGGAGACCTTTTGACCAGCATTGAGTCTTTCGATTGAAACCAGGGATGTTATGGATATCCGTAACTGTAACCGAAACTATCGGATATCAGAAATAAAAAATATCCGTAACCGAAACCGATTCAAAAGTTTCGGATAGTTTCGGATAAAGGCAGAACCGGAGTCTAAATCTTAATGTTTTTTAATATTTGTTACTTGTCTGGCATTCCCTGGCACAATCTGATATCCCCGCCTGTTTCACCTTTATCATAGGTGCCGTAATAATCTTGGATCTTGTTATTTGAATTTGTCATTTTTAAAATTCTAATATCCGTAACCGAAATTATCCGAAACGCTTTCATATCCGTAACCGTATCCATAACCGAAACTTCATATCCATAACATCCCTGATTGAAACGAACGAACAAACATCTAAAAACATTGAAATATCGTTTCAACATCATTGAGATGATCTCAGAAACTAGTTTCTACTCTTGAATTGACAACGGCTTGCTAATTGATCTAATTATACCCTTCCTTATAAAGTACCTACATAATTGGCCTTTTGTCCTGTTGTTGTAATGATCAATGATGCGGATGTCGAACTCAACAGTTAGTTTTTTACACTTTTATCTACACTAATATTTTAAAGAGGAAAGATTTCATATTTTTTTGTGTAGGTATATTGAACTAGCGGCCGCCCGCGACTTCGTACGTGTGTATCCCGTTTTACCCCCTTAGGAGTGGAGTTTCGTAAAATCCTTTCTTGGCTGATGCCTACGTCATAACATCTACCAGCATGCCAAATTTCAGCCCGATCCGTCCGGTTTAGGCTGTGCGTTGATAGATCACTATGTCAGTCAATCAGTCAGTCACCTTTGAGTTATAATAATAAAAAAAATATATTGATTTTCTTCACAATGGGCCTTGGTATTGAGACAATATTTGACAAGATATTAGGTACACACGACAGCACATAGGAAAGATACAATAGTTTGTCATTCTGTCATACATTATTTGCTAGTGTGCTAATCGATGCTTTGGCCTGGCATATCATATACCCGTATTGTGAAGACTGGTGCCTGAAGTAGGTTCTGAAAAAGCCTGTATTACACATATACAGTGTGTCCGGGCATGTAGTGATCAAACTTTAAGGGCGTCATCTATGGACAATTTTATCGCCGAAAATATTTTAAATTTGGGGCTTAACCTATTTCTCGCATATTTACAAGGATTTAAATTTTTAATTTTAAGTTTTCACGTCTTCCTTCAAAAACAAGTGATAGCGTGGGTAACTTAACATTAATAAGCAAATATTTCATATCATGCGATAGCCAATAAAATTATCTACTAGTAAAAGTAGAAAACCGATACAAGTTTCATACATTTTAAGGGAGTAAGAATGGATTTAATTAGAAAAAAACATGACTTTTTTCACTTCATTTTCAGTTATTTTCCAACACAAGAAAAACCAGGTCGTTAAGGTATGTTTTATTTGCATTGTATTATTAGTATTTGAGCCAGTCTACAAAACGAATGTAGTTAATTAAAGTATTTTCACCGATAAAATTGTCCATAGATTACGCCCTTAAAGTTTGATCACTACATGCCCGGACACACTGTACACCACTAAATTTTAATCACCGAAAAAAAAAATTCTGGGTAATTAGTTGTTGATACTGATCCCATTTGTGCAAAAAAAAGAGTAAAATAAAGCGACTCAAAATATCCTCTTAAAATTGGTAATTTATTGACACACGCGTCGCGAGCACTATTTACGTACGATAATGTAACACTTATTAGAATTCAAAATGGTCTAAGTTAGCTAAGTATGTAATAATAACACTGGAAGCGTGGTCAAGGCGTGAGCGAGACAGACAGATCGAGGCAATATGCGAGCGCGTACGACTACTCTAGCGAGCAGCGGAGTGACCTAGCTGTGACGCGTGAAATACGGATTAACGAAAATTTAATAAAAAAATTAACTTCATGAAAACCATTTCTTTTTCTTTTGCTTTCAATATTCCACACGTTTCTACATAACCTGTTTAAATTTTTTCGGTGATAAAAATTTAGTGGTGTATATTTAGATTAGATTTATCCCTATCCAACCCGTCTGGCCAGCGTGGGGAGGTCAGGCCAAATCCTCCATTGGCCTCCTTTCCTTAGAGAGGTAGTGCTAGTGGAGACTAAATCACCTGACGATGATGATGCCTTTCAGCCATCAGATACGTGGACGGAGGAGTAGCTTCGGGCTTCAACCACGTCGTCACCAACCCTGGTGCAGAGAAGAGGCTGTTCCAGGTCAAAGGCAAGAGAAACGTGAGAGTACGACAGGTAATTAAACCTTCTTATTACCCCCAAATAAAGGTAAGAAAGAAAGAAAGAAAAAATGTTTATTCAGTATCATTGACAATATACTTACATTAGTTAAATGAGTAGTAAAGCCTGGTCCATAAGGACGTAGAATCCCGTCCAATGAACCTGTTGTTTGGGTTGGGGGTGAGATCAGAATGTCCGAAATTTGGCGTATAGCGTCCTTGTCGAGTTTAGATACGACCAGGCTATATTTCGCATCATCCCCTTGCTTTTGTGGAGCCATCACTGTCTCGAATTGCGCGAACCAAACTCTCGGCATCTCAGTCCAAAATTCTGGTATTTTTGATGATACTGTGATGGTTGCTAACTCACTGCTTGAAGGAGTAGTACCGACACTGGTTCCGGGAGGAATTCCACAGCCGAACATGACCGTGCCGTCGCAGTTGTTTCCCAGACTCATTGTTTCAGTGACTATGTGCCTCTTGAAAATTCTATGGCGATTCCGCTTGTGGAGACCAATAGAATCGTGCAGTGCAGTCACCGATTAATGAGTAGGACTTCAGTCGGGGTCACCAATGTGGAGCATGTATGGATGTGTCGGGTTGAGTGTGAGGATGATGAGGTTAAATAATTATAGAGACAATTAAACACGGTCAATACCAAATACACACTGATTTATTGTTATAAGTAAATATCGTGCAAGGCCGTTTGACGACGTTTCGTTGACCTAGTTACGGTACGTTCAACCTAAGTGCCTACAAACCCAAGCTACCCATCCCTATCGTTCGCGCGTAATTATGTTGCTATCGCGACTGTGCGACACGGGCGCCCGCAGTGAGTGTGCGAGCGCGACAGCAACATAATTACGCGCGAGCAATAGGGATGGGTAGCTTGGGGTCATTGGATGGGATTCTACGTGCTCATGGACGAGGCTTTAGTATAAACAAAGGTAGCACGAAGGCGCTGGACGCAGGCCCGCTACCAACCGGGCAACATGGAAAGCATTGGGGGAGGCCTATATGTTCAGCAATGGACGTCCTATGGCTGAGATGATGATGATGATGATGAGTACATCCCTAGATTGTTGATAATTCTTCTGCTCACACCAAGCGCTTTTTTTCACTATTGCCCTTTTTCACCATCAATCCCTAATTTTTAAGTGACCCCTATAAAAACAAAATCCCTGTTATGTACCTATTACCTACCATACTCAATTCGTTATTGCATTTCACAGTGTAGGTACTTACATTAGGTCTTAAATATAATTGGGGTCATAAAATAATGGGATTGATGAAAACGGGCATAGCTTTTTTGCGAACAGTCAGGGACTGGACCTGCTGGCTTTCTCGAACACGAATCCACGAATCTGCCCAATCCCAGAATCTGTCCTATACCGAACATATGGTATAGAAGTGCGCACATTACACCGATTTGGCATCGGCCGATTCTTCATACAAATTAAAATCGGGTCCAACTATCGGCCAACTAAAAGTTGATGGTCTGCGCCTAGCTTAATCAGGTGTGATTTCAGGTTGTTCTGAATAAAAAATATATCTGTTCTCTTCAAGGTGGATCCCCTCATCTCCTCGATGAACGAAGGCGACTGCTTCATCCTGGACCAAGACCAGACCATCCTGGTATACGTGGGGAAGAAGGCGAAGAATGTGGAGAAGCTCAAGGCCATATCTATGGCCAACCAGATCAGGGACCAGGACCACAACGGCAGGGGACGTGTGGAGATCATTGGTGAATATAGATCGTTTTATCCACGAAGACGCGCCCCACCATTCTTCCGCTAATGTTTGAGTGCTATCGGTACACACTACACGCTAAATGATCCGTGAGTGCACACGCACACTACAATAATGCCGCTCGGATTGCTCGGATTAAACTCCCCGCACCTTCCCTCGACCAATGGGTGGGGCGCGTCTTCGTGATTATGTTTTTACGCAAGTATTCACAAACATTTTAGATTCAGAAGCCTGTCATAAGACGGATCGACGATCTGTTGAAGGTCGCGGGAAGCATCTGAATGCAGGCGGCGCAAAAGTTCAAAAAATCATATCTTAATTTTTAAGACTTGAGTTTTTACGAGTATTTACTTAGGCATTTGCAAACTGGAATCGATTGGTATACGAGGTGTTCCATTAGACCTCTTCAAGGACTATCTCAATAACAGGTCGCAAACTGTAAAACTAGGAGAAACACTTAGTTCTAAGCAAACAGTACAATTCGGAGTTCCCCAAGGATCAGTGCTTGGGCCTACTCTATTTTTGATATACGTAAATAACTTATGCAACACCCAACTTCCTAATTCTAAAGTGATCACCTTTGCAGATGACACAGTTGTACTTTTTCATGATGATACATGGTCGAGGGTTAGAATGGCAGCTGAAGAAGGCATGAAAACAATAACTAACTGGCTCGACTCTAATTTGTTAACATTAAATCTTTCAAAAACCAAATATCTGACTTTCAGTATAAGACAAAATGGACAACCTAACTGTAATTTTAGTATAAGAGCACATAACACTCATTGCAACGATCCAGAAATATGTAACTGCTTTGTTTTGTCTTCAACCGTTAGTATCAGATATCTTGGGGTAGAGATAGATAAAAACCTTAACTGGAGCCAACATATCACCAATCTGAAAACTCGAATACGTAAGTTAATACCGATTTTCAAAAAAATTAGAAACTTAAAAGATCCCAAAACTAATAAAACAGTATATTTAGCGCTGTGTCAATCAGTGGCTACGTATGGTATTTCTGCCTGGGGTGGCGCTAAGAAAACTTACCTTATAAAAGTGGAAAGGGCCTTAAGGTGTATCATAAAAATAATAAATTTCAAAAAATTTAGATATCCTACTGTTGAACTGTACAAAGAATTTGATGTTCTAAATATTAGACAGTTATTTATAAAAACAATATTACTTCGACAACATTCTTATCCTCAACGTGATAATATGCCAGCCAGAAGAAAGCATGAAGTGTATGAAATTCCAAGATGTAAAACCGTATTTGCAAAAAGTTTTCCTTTTTTCCTTGCCCCTTTCTTATATAATCGCATTAATAAAACTATTTCTACTAAGGACATGACTAAATATCTGTGTGGAAGGACGCTGGATGGGTTTTTAAAAGGTTTGGACTACACAAGGACTGAGGATTTATTTGTTATTCTTAAATAAAAATAATATATACATATAATATTCTATGTGCATATAAGTTTTTAAATAAAAAATAAATAAATAATAATATACATAATATACAATATAGTCATATGTTTATACATAAAAATATATATTTATATACTGATTTACTACATACATAATATGCAATAGATAATTAAATAAGGAAAAAAACTATATTATTTATAAACATAATAAAATATAAGTATATCATCAGTAAAACTACCTATCGAAAAATTTCTACAATTATTATAAAATACTCTTTATTACTAAATTCATTAATAAATGGTCAAGCATCTTATGTTTTTTTTAAGTGGCTAAAGGTTTTGTTAGAATATCAAGAATATTACTACTTGTCGCTTAAACAAACATCTAAATAATAATAAATTACTAACAACAAAAACAAACTTAACTCCACATTGTAATAACTTCAAAACTTGTCTGAATATTTTGCATATACTACGTGTTTACGCTTTACTCGTCACTTAGTATCGTCATGTTTAGTGTGTCGTCGTATTAATCGCATCATTGCAAAGCAGTCTTTATGTTAATTAGTTAAAGCTGGTATTCGGGAGGCGAGAATCCTACCTTGCCGTAACACAGTTACGACTAGCACGGAAGGTGGGGAACTTTTTTTTCGGTATACCGCCAATAGATGTTTATTTTATTAGTTGCATTTGTTGTATATTTTTACAAGCTAGGGGTTAACCATAATAATTAATTAGAGTGTTGTGGTATGATATTGTTGTTTTGTATGGGAAATTGAAAGAAAACTAATTTTTTTGCAAACATTTTTGCGATCTCTTAGTGAACTTTGCTTCGATTTTTGGAGATACCGATTTTATAATTTTCTTGGGCAGACTGAAACAACATTAATCACCTGTTATAAGAAAAATTTAGAAAATTGCTACCTGTAAATTAAAACAAATGAAAATTTTCAACCAGTGACCGTTCGCTTTTATAGATATAGATTAAGTAGTTCTTAAAATTAAAATAAAATAGAAATAATAATGGACATAGCCTATTGTAACAAACTAATACCTACCTAGGGAAAATCGGCGGCTTCACACTGTACCCCATATTGCAACATGTTTGTACCTACTCCTCAATAATTACTAGATAATGTTTGTACTCATTTACAATATAATGTTTAGCTACAACTGATAATGTTCCTAATGATATAAGGCAGTGTACTGTATACTTTTTACTGAAATAAAATATTCTTATTCTTATATTCTTATTCTTATTCTTATAGGCGCCGCAGAATTATGAAGTTTCAAAGGAAATCCTACGCAAGGTTGATGAATGATTCGAACGCTCGCCCACAAAACTCGAGTGCCAAAGAATTATACAAGTATAGTTCTCCATTACAGTAAAGAACATGTCAATGCCAGGCTTCATAGTATGCCATTAGGTACGTACGTATTAGTCATTAAACCACTACATTAGTTTGCCTGTATGGTTCGATGAGGAAAACTACTAGAGATGTACTCGTGTAAAACTATTTATGTGAGCAATTGGACGTTAATTAGGTATAATTATTACAAATCAACCAGACAAAGACAATTTTAAAATTTTTGGACTTCCATTTGAAATAATATATTAATTCGCATGTTATTTTTTAACGTGATCGTCAATAAATAAGGCCGGTTAAGTGGGTGTTTTCACCGCGCTCATGAAAAATATTGAAGCTGTCAAATCCGAGATCATTTTACACTTTACTATCATTAACGCAGGTATATGTATACCTTATATCCCGACAATATTTTCCTAATATGTGTAAATGTAAGGAAAATATTTCGTATAGGTACGTGTCTAAAATAATTTAGTTGTTATGATGATTATACCGCCTACAGTTATGGAAATACATGAAGTTTAATTAACAATTTTAGAAGTTTATATCTACAGATACGTCTTCAAAAACGGCGATTAGTGATAGACAATGATACTATCTCTACAATGTTTCTTACCTGTTCCTTGCTCCCATTATTAGGTTTATAGCGAGCCAAAACCGGCCTATTCCTCGATCTATTTAACGGAGAATCTGACACAGAAGTCATTGCTTATCACTGAAATGACGTTGCAGCACACAGTTCACTTTCACAGATTTTAACAGTTATTTTTATTTATTAATTGTTTTATGAAATTACAGCCGCAGTCAAGAAGGAAACATACTGCTACGGTTACAGCAATACACTAGCAAACGCGATAGCACATTTTTCCGTCGACAAATCACATCCGGAGGAGTGTAGAGCTCGCCCGGCTGAATCAACCGCGCCTGTTTCGCTAAATACTACAGTTGATAAAGCTTTATGGTATCTAATGAACAAACACTGGTGTGACTTATTGGATTTCAAAGATTTACAAAACCCTTGCAAATCAATATATTTGCTTTTAATTAAATACGTAATCAACGATGCATTCCACGTGCTTTACCATTTAGTTACTGGCCAGTGAAGCAAAAATAGTCACATCGGTTCATTGGAATGGAAAGGAATACGCACACAAATATAGTGCAACTGAGGGAACGCGCGCGACAAACTTCTGTGGAATGCTCCTAAAGATCGAATAATAAATTTAAACAATGCTATATTCACTTTGCAACGACCGCACAACGATTGCAAATTCGCTTACTGAAACGACGATAGCAAGTTGCGAGAAGCAATGGATAACGAACGCGTTCGTCACTGCAATCGGCGGCGATGTGCAAGTGTCGCGCTGGTCGGGCCCGGCCTCAGGGATCGCCGATATCGGTGTCACGGTGCTTGCTGGGTGCCCGCCACCCAGCCCAGGGCCGAATAGCGGTCGCGAATTCCTACTCGTAATTCAAACAACGCACGCAACAAATACGTGCTCAGTGGACAAACGGTCCTGGCGACCTAATAACTCACACCGATATCGCTCATTGGAAATTATAACAACGCATAACAAGAGCCTATCCCTAATGAGAGACTTGTGGACAATAACGTGAACGAGATCTCACAATCACACCTTTTATTTGATTTTAAAAAACTGCGGCATTTATCACTGATGGTTTTAGATAGAATAAAAACTTGTACTCACCGCTACATTTTGAAGTTCACCAATGAATCAGGACATGAAACAATAAACATATTTTTCAAAAATGCACATTTAATAAAATATACAATAACTCTACTTCCACAACAGCACACTACAAAGTGTAAGCAAATTATTCCGACTTAGTTATGTTGTCAGTTTAGCACTAATAGTTTTAGTGAGTTCGAAAGTAGGGCGCAGCACTTGTAGTTAATTTATTAACTTAAATCACAACGTACCTAGACAAGGGAGACAACATGTACCTACGTCCTCAAGACTGTCTCTACTCATGTATTCTACTTCCATTAACGTTATTGATGAAAACCGATTGATACTTTATCAAACAATAAAATAATAAATTGAATTTACTAAATGGCACGCACGTACGTATGGTATAGTAAGACATACTGCTGTAAATTATGGAACGATTCAGTGAATCACTAGACCTGTATGCTGCTGGCATTGTTTTTAAATCCCGATTGTTTTCAATGTCGAACACGCCGTACACATTGATGAAAGAAATTAAACAAATGATGACGTGACCAATCAAACATCAATAACATAAATAACTTTCACAAGTAGGGTTATTTTGAAGAATGAATAGGATGTCACGAAGGTCTTAGTAGAATTTGTAAACATGGAAATCTTATTTCAAATTTCATCAAGCCAAATAAAATAAGAAAATAAAAACAAATTAGAAATCTTACAGAATGAGTGGCAAGGAGTTTCCACCGTTTCCATCGTAGAACCTTTTCCTTACTTAGTTTCCGTTGCTATTTTCCAATAGGTGGCGATTTCATAATTGTTTAAGTAAATCTGTTACAGTTGACTTCATTCCACCTCACACGGCAAGTTTTTATAGAAAATTTCGATGTGTTTGTTAGCAAACAAACGACGAAAGAACATCGACCGGTTACCGACAAATATTGACAGTTGGATATCCGAATTTTGAATAGAAAGGTACAGCTCAGACGCACGACTAGAATGATGTTTACGTCTGCGAGATAAGTGTGCGTTGCGGTGACGAAGAGCAGCCGGTGTGAGCGTACGCGGGAACTGAGCTGCATTTGCGGGCGAACACAGCGCAATTGCACCACAAGCTATTTCAATACATACAGAGAATTCGCAAGTCGACAGATTCCGTTGCGTCGAGGTGGTCACTGGCCACGCGCCCTTTGAGGTCAAACATCTTGCATGCACTTATTTCAGTACTGTACAAGTGTACATTATGTATCATCAAGAAGACAACCGCGATGATACAAGTGATGATGTTACTCACTTTCTGATCACGTGACTTGGAGTGAAAGCTAATTTTGATGTCGTTAGACATAATCACAAAGTTGAATAAGTTTATGCATCTAATAAGCAAAATCCTAAGAGATAAACTTCAAAAACTTGAGTTGAAGGTAATTTCTCAAGGCCAAAACAAAAAAAGCTCAATTTCTTACAAGTCTGTATTGGGACAATTTGGTAATGATAATTCAAATTCAAATATTTTATTCAGTACATAGGACCTTTTCAGGGCACTTATACGAGTCCCAAATATGCATAATAGCTAACTAAGAAGTTTTTCTCTTACAGGATTCAAACTTGCGACCACTGGCATTATCGGCAGTTGCCACATCTGCCCGCGCAAAAAGTCGTAATTTACTCATTGTTATTTTGTTATTATGATATTTTAAAAAGCGCGTAGGTTTATCATTTTGTTATTGCAATGCAATAAAAGAAGGTCAGATTCATGAACACAATACACCGCAGTTCAATCAATTCAATCTAGAATGATGATCAATTAGTTTAATGAGGACTTTGGTCCGCTGCAGTTATCGGTAGTCATAAAATGTGATAAAACCGGGTAAAATGATCAATTAAACGCTGTCGCAGCAATCTCATTTATTTATTGACAACTACATAGCTTCTGCTGCGGCTTCGCACGCGTGAATTACGGTCTTTCACAGAGTATCACGCCCCAAGTAGTGTTAACGAATGACTTAATTAACTTAATCTGCCTTTTATTGGTAAAATTTAAAACATTCGCCGACCTGAATCAACTCTTTCGAGGGTTCATACTTAACCGTCATTTCAGAACTTTTTTTATGCAGCAAAATGCCGGTATTTTTCTGCATTCACACCTGATGTTAAGTGAGAAGTGAGATGCAGTCTAGGATGGTAAGTAGGCACCATTCACGCCTATTCACTCTAGCCTTGAAGATGCCCGGATTGTGGTGATCGGGAGAGACAGCAGTGAATTCCAGTCCTTAGTAGAGTTAGCGAAACACAGGTTGGAATTTCGATATTGTAGAGATAGTACGCTAACCTGTTTCCGGTTCCCCGGTAATGGATGGTCTTTAGAAACTAGACTTGTTGAAGTACATTGTGTTCTTCTTCGTCATTTATGTGAATAGTGTGCGTGCGAATAGTAAAATCTCTGATGTTAGCTAGACTTTTCAACAACCGATACGCTCACAGAGCTACGGCAAGACGGTGTCGATTACATAGAGAGTCGCGACGTCATGGCGGTCAGGTTCCGTACCGGGATGGGGTCACACGCTCCGTGAGCACGAGACAATGAGCCTCATACGGAGTAACTATAATGTTATGTATAGTAAATAAAGAGTTTTGTAGATTAATAAGAATATAAAAGGTACCAACTGACCGGGTGACAGGACTCTAGGAAAGGTTTGAGAAAGGATGGTTGTTCGCTACTCCTTGAAAATTGTACACTACTATTTATAGAAATCCATGGGAGCGAAACTGTGGTCAGAAGCTAATCTTAAAAATAATGTAAGTAACAATTTTCTGGAGTCCAGATATTTTTTTATTAAAAACTGCAAATAATAACTGTTACACATTAGTATTGTTTGTGAAAAATATCAAGATAATAATACCAAAAATAAAGAATATAATGTGTTGCATCAGCGGACCAGTTTTTTTTTCTTCTCTCTCTTTATTGTTGAACCCCTTGATTAGTTTTATATTTTTAAAATATTGTTTATTATCACACTTATTAATAATCCTTTAATTTGATATTATCCATCATCATTTCAGACATAGGATGTCCACTACTGACTGAACATAGGTCTCCCCCAATGATTTCCATATTGACTGGTTGGTAGCAGCCTGCATCCATCCCAATGATAATATCCATGACATTAACTGTCTGTAATTTATTCATTAGACCAGGGTTTCCCAATTTTTTTTTGCCAAGGAACCCTAATTGATTATACTTTTCCTAGCGGAACCCCCGTACTACTCCGCCCGCACGCCCTGCCCCTCCCTTGTGCGTAAACAAGTCGGTGCGAGCGAACAACGTGGGTCACGAAACGTGGGATAATATTTTTTACGGAACCCTTGCGGCCTTTCCACGGAACCCCAGGGTTCCACGGACCACCATTCGGGAACCGATGCATTAGACCATTCTAATGAGCTCACACACTAAAATCTCTTATAAGACGGAGATTGGTTGGGTAAGCTGCAGATTGAAGTAATATTCTTGCACCAGGTTATGGATTTATTTATATTAGGAAGACCAGGGTTTATATGATTAACATGTTCTTGTAATAGCAATGAAGTGGAAATTTGTAATTAACTAAACCTGTTAATGTTATCTCATTTCTTTCTTAGTAACAAAAAAAGAGCTAGTGAAAAAAATAATCAATTTTAGAGAGCTCTCGAACAAATGACCATTTAAAATTAAATATTATTATCACTCTCCAGAAGCTAAGTATTATGCCACAAATAAACTATAGGTAGAATGTCCAACTCAGGTAAATATATTTTTAAACTTATCACTCAAACTCAAGAAAATAATGGCAGTAATTACGAATTATTAATAAAAAATATTTTAACAATATAATAATACACAAAAAAAATCACGTTTATGTTTTAAACATTTGTGTGGCTGTACAGGAGCCGGTGTTCTCTTTTTGATATTTGTTATATTAAGGTTACATTATTAAATAATCGCTGATAAATGTGATTAATTTTAAACTTTTACCTCGACTGTCAAAATTATTCACAACAACCGATTATTATTAACAATTTTCAATTTATCACATTTACCGTAACATATATTATAATATTTTGCTTAGTTAAAATTTTTAAAAGAACATCCTAAACCAAACTTAAATTCATTTAATACTTATTGATTGTAAGATCTATGTTTATATGTAAGGAATAATAAATAGCATCAATGTTTGTTATGATATTTCATAAATAAAGAATTAAAAGCTTAACATCTTTTTATTTCATTAAAATTTAAAACTGTTGATAAGCTGGTTATGTAGAGGCTAAGCCAATTTGGCCTTTACCCTTGCATTTGCAACAAAACAAAATCACAAACAGTAGCATTATGATAAGATACCAAGGGGTTTCAAGGCCTAAATTTATATGTTACATCATTAGTGACAAAAAACTACTGGAATGCTTAGCAATAAAAATGTGTGAAAAAGTACACAACCTTGGGGTATTGTATCGAATACTTTTACGGCGATATATCTCGATGATGAACTGATTTATGTTTATTTAATAATTTCAATTACAAACCTAATAATTACGAATGAGTTAAAATTTAAAACACGACACACCAAGCATTGAACAGGACCTAACATTTAATGTTGGCGCGAACACGGGCAATAGAGATAATGTTTTCTATAAAACAGTCATAACAAATATTTCACAATTATTACCTGATCTCTGCATAGTGGTAATGCTGATTTATTATTATTCAAACTAAAAACATGTCTCGAAACACAAATTCATACACTTCACCAACTGTCAACAGACTCGCCCGCCCTGCCGGGGTCAAAATTGATTTTTGAAGAATGTTGCCAGTTGCCTTTATTAATATGACAAAAAGATTTATAGATGTGGTTTTACCTTTACATTATCTTTGGATCTACGTGTATCGTATCGCAATCGTGTTGTATTTGGGCTTCGTCCCTTCCTCGCAAAATGTGATGAGAAACGTGAGTGAGTGAGAAAGTCTTATTCAGACATTGACATTTTGACGCTTGGCAGTTTTGGTTTTGTTTTGACGTAAATGTTATTAGTAGAACTGGGCCACTGATGCATAAAAATATGCATTATTAATAAAATTATTATGCGACTAAATTTGAATATTCACACCTAAAGGTTTACAATAAAGTATTAATATTAAACATGACTCCACTGGTCGTAAAGTTTCATATGAGAAAAATGATACATCTTGGGGTGTGCTTTAGAATTGTTAATAATATCATCAAACATTCCAAAACATACTCTCAGGTAAGTTATTTACAGTACACTGAAAAATAATTCAAAAGAAGACACACCTAATAAGTTTAATAATAATTAAAGAACAAACAGGAAACTAGAAACTATAAAATATGATGAGATTTTTAGTAAGTTAGTCCTATTATGGTTCGCACCCATTGAGGGCAACTGGGAATTTGTAAAAGTGGGGGCGCACTATGGAGCGAAATTGCGATTTNATGGTGGGATAACTGGGAACAACCCTGTAATTTTAGCGCCAAATATGCTTGGTCTTTATGGAGTAGTGACGTTAGACAAGGAAATTCAGCTGTAATAACAGTGTAAATGTTGATTTTGTTTGCACCCAATGTTAATTATTCATAAACTGCAATGCGAGTCACTAAAGCGCCCGTTTATTATTTTACGTGAATTCTACTCATAATGCTAAGATGAAGATGGCCATAATCTAAATTTACCTAAGTAAATTAAGTATGCGTTTGCCATTTGCCAAGACATTATTGGCCCATCCATCTATTGCAATACATATTGTACTTTCTAAGACTTTAAACTAGTAGAAAACTAATTATTGAAACCCTTTTTAAGCGCAAAATTAACCCGGAAATGTTTATGCTGTCGGGGCTAGCAGGGTTAGCTTTTATGTGGCCGACAAAAAAATTGAACAAAGAATCGCTAAAAACTAATGCTGAAACAGTTACATCGGTCCTGGAACATGCTGATAATCTGTTTGAAAATGGACACTATGAGGAATGCTACAATCTTCTGTCAAGTACCAAGGTAAAATAGTTAAACACATGCATGTTACATTAATCTAACTCATTTAATGTACCTACCTAATGTTTAATTTCCGCCAGGAACAAAATGTAGAAATAAACTGGCGCATATGTCGTGTTTTGTATAACATGTCTAAGGAACCTAAATACGACAAAAAATACAAGAAGGACTTAGTTTTCCAAGCATACAATATCATATGTGATGAGCTCTCAAGACATCAAGATAATTTTGCTGTTCAAAAATGGTATGCATTATTATTAGATGCAAAATGCTCATATGATGGAATCAAAGAAAGAATCAAACAACTAGAAAATATAAAGAAGCATATGGACGTAAGTATAAATTATTTGCCTCGACAAATCAAAATAAATACGTAATCGTTTAAATCCTTATTTTAATTTGTAGCTTGCAGTGACACTGAATCCAAACGATGCAACAACACTGCATATGCTTGGGGAGTGGTGTTATCAAGTTAGTAGTCTTCCTTGGCATCAGAGAAAAATAGCCGAGGCTCTTTTTGCTTCACCACCCCAATCAACTTATGAAGACGCTCTTGAGTATTTCTTAAGGGCAGAAGCAGCACAGCCACGTTTTTACAGCCTTAATTTACTTAGGCTGGGTAACTGCTATTTAAAATTGCAAAAAGAAGACCAGGCCAAATACTATCTCAAATTAGCAGCAAGTTATCCTGCAAAATCTAATGACGACCACTATGCAAATAAAGAAGCAACAGAGTTACTGAATAAGATTAAATGACGATAATAATTATTATTGTTCGGAAGTTCTACGCGACATTTTTAAATCCCATTGTATCCCCCAAGGATATAAATGTATATTAATTAATCAATAATTATTAAATTAACAAATTATGAAAACGGAATGGAAGAACCGTTTTTACAAGCTCATCTGTGTTTACAAGTGAGGCTGGCTCATCTTTTGTAATAATAAGTCCCCAGTTGCCCCCAATGGGGGCGACACCTGTGACACTGGTGCGGGGCAACTGGTGGAAATAACAGCTTTACACCTTGAAACGGTGTACGATGAATTTTATTTTACATGACCTAGCTAAGTAAAAGTAATGTATGAAATAAAATATTTTTTACTTTATATTTTGCTTTTATTTATGAACAGTTTCTTCCACTAAGTACTTATAAAGGAAATGCTATACATGTTCGATAGGTACCAAAGGTTTATGATACTCTTAGAATTGCATATTTTTTTTGTACATTTAGGTATTTCTCGGCAGTATGGGACACAGCAAGCAATTTGTCATTTCAACATTGCCTTAACATTCGTTTGATGACCTCCTGCATGCTTTTAATCAACAAAAGTAAGTTAAAGTTCCAAAATACTGGACTGTCCTGTCGATGACATTGACAGTGGGGCGCCACCGTCAATACCGGATCGCTGGTTCAGATTTTTCCATGTTGGAAACAGAGAGCAGAAATAACAGGAGTAGCAGCGCGCGTTTATTTCCATACAAAAAAATTTCGCCATTTCCTGAGGGGGACGAGGTAATGACATTTGTGTAACAGCTGATGGCGCTGAGACACTATCGATATTTTTGTCGATGAGAATCATTGCTCTATGGTTCATAGTCTATGGCTCGTTTAAAAAAATGATATGAATTAATTTATTATCCTATGGGAGATTCAACATTTCAGATCTCTATTTAAAGGAAAATACGCAAAAGTTTGGCATTTCTTCCCTAGCACGAATACGAATTGTGAAAGTTAAGAGTTATATGAAAAAAACTAAAAAGTCATTTATATAGGCTCTTAAAAAGCACTTTTACACGTCCCACAAAATTTAAACCACCTCAAAACTTCGCCTTATTTTGGTTTACACATTCAATCGTCATATTTCGATACTGCTTTGGTTTACATGACAGGTCGACCGTCGACGCCCTTCAGAGGCTAAAAAGCCTCACTGTGGAGGCTAGGGAGAGGGGTGAGGGTGTGTTGGGTGTATCATTGGATATAGTCAACGCTTTCAATACCATCCCTCATTCCACCATACTCTAGGCACTTAAACAAAACAGAGTGCCTCAGTACCTTCGAGCGCTGCTGGCCGATGACTTATGGGACCGCGAAGTCCTGTATGTTAACAGAGACGGCCAGCTCAAACGGCGCGGCGTAGCCAGCGGGTTTCCGCAGGGTTCGGTGCTCGTCCACTCTTGTGGAACCTAGGCTTCAACGGACTCCTCCGGGGCGTCCTTTTCGCGGGCATGAATGTCATATGCTATGCGGATGACACTCTGGTCACTGCCTGGGGGAAGACATTTAGGGCCGCGGCGGCACATTGGTCGCTTGCAGTATACGACGCCTCGGCCTGAAAGTCGCGCTGTAGAAGACTGAGGCCCTCTTCTTTCCGGGGCCTCGCCAGCGCACCCCTCCCAACGCCCACATTGTAGTTGAGGACGTTAGGATTCACGTCAAAGGCCAGATGAAATAACTGGGCCTCACGATTGACGGGAGGTGGCATTTTAGCTCGCACTTCAACGGGCTAGCGCCACGCCTCCTCAAGACAGCCGGCGCACTGAGTTCTGGCTCCTCCCGAATTTGGGAGAGCCACAAACGAGGTGTCGTCGACTTTATGCCGGCGTTTTGAGGAGCATGGCGCTGTATGGCGCCCCAATCTGGGCGGAAGGAGGCGCAGGCCCGAACGCAGAAAGTCGCAAGGACCTACCACACCTGGCGTCTTGTCTGTCAACTATCACTGGATGGCAGACCAGAAGGCGCGTGGAAAGCGCCCGTCCCCGGAGCGGCGCGGCGCCGTCAGGCTGGAAGCGCGCGAGATCATGATCGACCGCTGGAAGGAAGACATGACTCGTGCGCAGTTTGGCCACCGCACTCTGGACGCCATTGGTCCTGTTCTGGAATGAAAGAAAACGTATTGGCAAAACTACGCATTTTTACATTTGTTAAAATTAAAAAGCTTGAGTAAAATAGTCTTTATTTTATGAAACTAGGTCATTTACTTACTAGGATATTTAAAAGTATGGAATTAAGTATGAATTACTAGTAGTACTATTTAACATAATGGAATAACGATCATTACTTTCATAAACATTAGGCACAACAAAAATGTTATTTGCAAATTAATAATGTAGAATTGTAGAATAACGTCTACCGCTACAAAATTATTTTAATCCACAGTCAGACTAGCTATAAATTTAACAAAATATCAGTTTTATCGGAATTAATTAATTTTTGAATCGAGTCACACGATATCATTCGATGACTTTGCGAATGCAGTACGATGATACGATTACTTTTACGTTGCGGCAATCACTAAAATTCGCTAAAATGACACTAATGACGTTTAAAAAGTGGCACGCTCGGCTTCATACAATTTTTGACACATGCTGCATCTATCCATATCTGTGACAACAATAAATTAAAATGTCATGTCGCTCGCTCGCTGTCACGTACGATTAGAGTTTGACATTTCCTTTCTTTTTACAGCCTTGGAATAGAGATTTCTAGCCAAATCGTTGCAATATCCTATCGTATCGCGATCGTGTCGATTATTTGCAATATCTCTCTTATTCGTATGACGTGATCTCACTGATCGCTCACACCTTGTCTATGGGTAGTTATTTTTTCTTATAGCAATACAGCATACATCTGTCAGTCTGTCTGTCAACTGTCATCAGTATTTTTTTGTTATCGGTGAGCGGCTGTTTTAACCGTGATATTAACGGTTTTTTGCTTTGTTTGATTGATAACTTAATTTTGTGAATTATGACCACCTCACATGCCGAGGATCAGTTTAGTGATGAAGAAGTTTTCTTCGGAAAAATTACTCTCAAAGAAATTAAGAAACATATTATTTGGAATAATCATCTTCCTAGGTCAGTTTTAGTATACCTGTTCAATGTTTTCCATTTCGTTCTTCGGTTGTCTATTATACTCAAATCAAGATTTCATTTCCTTAGGAATAAAGGTGCAGCATCAAGAGACGGTTACGATGACGGTTTAAAAATAATAGAAACACATTCAGCCCCAAATCTCATTCGAAGAGATATTAGTCCTACTCCCATCGAGAAGAAAGCAACATCAAATATCAATTTATCTCCAGATGGATCTGAAGTGTACTCTAGGTGGGACATAAAACAAACAGACGACAGCTTCCTTAAAGTTGAAAAGATGGTAGCTGATATGTGTGTGTCATCTCCTACGAAGAATAATAAAAAAGAGGAAGCCTTAAATAATACATTGGATATAATTGATTATATACTAAAAACGGGTTCACCTAACATATTGAAAAAAGTTTCTGAGACTGCAAAACCTTCAGAAATCTCACCATCAGAAAATTCTCATCAAATCAAAGTGCCACAAAATGTAAATAGCATTGGGAGTACACCATCAGTAGAACTTATAAAACCTGAGAAAAATTGCAACCCTGAAGTGGTTGTTCATTGCACTCCTTCAAAAACATGCAGTAATATTTGTGAAAAGACTGATAAAAACACACCCTACACAGGAGTGAAACAAAAGACACCTATGTTTAGAACACCTAGAAACCCCATTTCACATAAAAAACCATCAGATAATTTACTAAAGAAAACTCCGGGTAAAAATCATGCTTATCAACATATTGCTAGCCCGGTGGCTTCATACATAAAACAATGTCCAGTTGCTCCATTGGTAAAAGACGTCCGTCCCTCAAAACCCTTGCCTGGTTCTTCATCTATACCCAAACTTGTGAAGACCAACTCCACACAAGCCAAATTAAGCAATAAAGAAAATCTTCAATTACCATCTGTTGCTTATAGAAGTGCTAAGAAAACTCAAGTGGTAAATAATATGTTTTTTAACTAGATGTAGGTAATTGTTTGTTTATTTTACAAAAAAAGAAGTTTGTAAAAATTGAATAGTTTTAAAAGTTGTAGGTACAATAAAATGCCAAACTGAATTACATTTAATGGAAATGCTGTTTTTTACAGATACATGTGCCAGATGAAGAGAAATTACCTCAGAGCCACTGGATGAAAAAAATTACGTCATCATTACCAAAACCGCTTATAATGAAGCATGATCATCGGGAAACTAATTTAATTAAAAGGGTTTTGGTATCTCGTCAAGAGGACAGCTTTGCCGATTTGTCGCTACGCCAAGCTGATGTCTCAGTTTGCACTCAGAAGTCTGCTTTTAACAAACCAAAAGGCAATTGTTCCTAATTGTACCTACTTGACTTGAATTAAAATAAATGGTTACATTGAATACCTGGTTTTATTATTATGCTACTTTCTGTAGTATCGCCTATTCTATTTTGCATTAAGTGTGCAAATTACATCGATTTGGTAATACAATATAAATATACCCTATGAATGTATGTTCAGCAACAGCACATTAGCAGACTATACAATTCAATTTTTTGCTGCTTATTAGCCAATTAGCACATCACAGTACTATAACATCTAGATAATGCCACAATATTAGGCCATTTGTAGACATCAGTTTTTTCACCGGACGACGGACCGTCAAAAACAGGGATATCCTTTGTTTGCTGTAAATTTTCTCGCCGGACCTATGTCCGATGCATGTGCACACGTTTATTATAAACCTTACGCCACCGCCCAATCCGGTGAAAAAATCGGGCCGTTGTCCGGTCAAAAAAACGGATGTTTACAAGCGGCCATACATAAGCTTGTCTGTACTATAAGTGTGAATACTAGAAGTGAAAACCATTTTAAAAAAACGGCTCCATTTTTTCGAAGATAAGTTTTTGGTTCACATTGTTTCTAATGAGTGTTGGTTTTAGTATAAATTAAGTGTGATTTATTGAAATAAAACAATTTTAAGTAAAATTAATAATGTATTTTGAAAAATCTTAGCAAATCGATTACAAAATGCAAGCCTAAGAGCACTTAGTTGTGTAGTATAATAGGTAAACCTACATTACCTGTAGGTATTTTTTACCTAAAACTAGTAAAATCACATTGTTTACATAATATTTCTTAATCATCCACAACCCGGTCGAGTTAAATGCGCACCATGACGTTACCACATCGACCCTCGGGTGTGTGGAAGTAGTATTCCCGCAGTTAGCTCGATCGGGTTATAAGTAATGTGTACAGAAAAAATGAGAATTGAATAATATAATAGTGAATCGGACAGAAGTGATTTCGCTCTCATTTGAATCTTAAGTCGTCAAATATTATAACGTTAACATTAATAGGAGATCGTAGCCTGATTCGTATTATTCGTATGACATCCACCATTAGCGAATAATCTATTGTGATCTGGGGGCACGGCAGGGCCCCCGCCAAGTCGAGCGTTTCATATATTTTAAAATGAGAGTAGAGACGAAACTTCTTTGTTTACACATTGATATCATATAAAACATTAAAAACAGATGCATTACAAAATAAAGATGACCCACGCTGAACTGTCCCGCCAAACTCAATGACAGGGGGGCGCTACCATCGTTCAACTATATGGTTTCCAACATGGCAAAAATCGGAACTAGCTATCCGGTATTGACGGTGGCGCCCCACTGTCAATGTCATGCACAGGACAGTTCAGTATTTTGGAACTATACGTCTTTTTATCGACTAAACTCACTGTCGAAAAAGCAAAAAATATTGAAATTTTGACAATTATTATTGTCTATAGCCTGACCAGGAACATAAAAACCCTCGCCATGTTGCGGAAAACTAATGGTACTAATTTCTTTTAATGGCAACAGTAACTGAAAACTTCATTGACATGTCACCTTGCATGTCAGTCTATTGTTGTCAAAGTGTAAACAAACTTTATTTTAAATGTGTGCAATTGATTTTGTGAATTAAATTGCTAAAATATTTTTATAGTCGTGAAAGAAAAGTGGTTCACGATGTGTTAATGTATTTGTCGAAGAGAAATACTAAGGGTTCGGACAATATTTTCATTGAATAATGTTTCCGACAAAGGTTGTCAAATTTACTGACATGTTTATCGTATGGTACAGTCCACTATGAAAATTAGCTGTAGTCTGTTTCAACTACCTATTTTAAAGTTTTTTGTCACTTTCTAAGTTTTGAATTTTATGGAATTGGGAAAGAAGTACCGAGTTTGAAGCGTTCATGAGCAGACATTGCAGTTGAATATTCATGTTCTGAATTTGATTATTGATGAATAATAAAATAAATCCTACTAGCTCGATTGATGGTTTCATTTAATTTATTTAAACCAGGTTATCTTTAATAATATTTTTCGTTAATTTATGAAAATATCAAATTAGCCCGTAATCCTGAATCCTGATACATAAATTTAGCCTATTAATTTAACACATGTACGACTGTACTCAGTGTTGCACTATCAAATGCAATTGAAGCGCCTCTGTGCCAGGGTTTTTATGTTCCTGGTCAGGCTTTATATCTTAAACTGAATTGTCACATACTACTAATTCGAAAATCATAAAAACAGTCAAACATTTTTTTTAGAAAACAGTTTTCCTCAGACATTGACGGCAATCTTTATTCAGCGAAACCAAGTTGCGTCAATCTAAGCCGCGTAAGATAGATAAAGGGGGTAAAACGGGATCCACGCGTACGAAGTCGCGGGTGGCCGCTAGTATTAACTAGAAACCTTAAAGGTATAAAATCTTCGCTGCTCTGTTCTTTAATATTGGCACAACCCGCCCCACAACTCCTCTTAGCAGAGTGTACTCATTCCACCGTTACTTCCCGACTCAAACAGTCAAACATGGCAGTTTTGTGTAGACAGACATGAATAATTTTGAGTGTGAAATTAGTAATAAAAATCAGTCAAAAGTGATATTGACCAAGAGAGTTAGTCAAAACCACTTTTGACTGCAAAAAATCAGTCAATAGTGCTTTCACCTGATTTAAAATTTTACCAATCAGTCCAAACTTCATACAAAGTAATGATTTTACTTATATTTTGCTTGACAAATAGCTAGATTTCTTAAAAAATATGATAAGAATTAATTAATGAATGAATGAATTAATTAAAAAGCAACATTACTCTGACACCTAAGGTAGGTAATCACGTTGTATGCACAAATTATGTAAAGAATATATGTAGGTACTTTAAAATGGTTTTATAACACTTTTTTTAATGATTTCCATGTAATTTTCACTAATCATAACACTGTCTGAATTTAAACTGATTTTTTGCAGCTAAAAGTGGTTTTGACTAACGCCCTTGGTCAAAAGCAAAACCAGTTTTGACTGATTTTTGCAGTCAAAAGTGGTATTGTAACATAAGTACTTTACAATGTTTTGACGCCATTTAAGTTTTATTCTTATTAGAGCTGATTTTTCAATCGTTGGATAACTTTTATCTGAAGAATAAGTTTGGCATATTGATCAGTATGGGAAATATGTCAAAATGACAAATTTATTCGCCAGTTAAAAGTTAATTGATGATTGAAAAATCAGCCCAGTGAAACGTAACTCGATCAAACAATTAAATCGTGAAAATATATATCACACTTCGTAGACTAGGGTACTAGACCATTAATATATAATAATAGACCATTAATAAGACTATATAAAGTTTTATAACAATCAAGCCTTATATTACGAGTATAAATATTTAATAAAATACGCTGGTAAAAATGCACACTTGGTGTATTTATCATATAAGTACAACATATTATTATGTACTATAATTTATAAATGCTACTGTAGGCAATTAATAAGCAAAATGCATTTTTTTTTTAACAATAGTGTTAATGTTCACAACTCCCTTATTACCATGTTAATATTATTGTATTGTAGGTTTTAAGAGAAATAGCAAATTCGTGAAACATTTTTAAATGTATGTATTTATAAGAATATTAGATATACTTACTTTACTTAAATTTCAAAAATATTATATAATATGAGATTGGCTTCATAAGATCACTTAGGTCGTGAATGAGAAAATACACTAGAGTAAAATATCATTATATCAAAATATTTAGAAAACTAAAATAAATGAAAACAAAAACTTATAATAAATGCAAAAACGACCTGTAAATATAGTTTAAAATAAAGTATTAAACTCTGTTTTTCATTCATTTACGCCAGTAAATAATAATATAAGTTTTTCTTCATAATAAATCAACAATATAGTGAAATATCACAAATGTGGTATATACGTGGACAACTTCAATCATGTACTTAATATAATAAACATTATTGAGTCAAACTTTTAACAAAACTTGTGCTTATGACAACCACTTAAATTAATCTGATAAACACAACAATAGTAAATCATTAAAAAATATAAATCCATAAGAAAACAGTAAAATAGCACGTATTTTTGAAGGACTTACAACATGCCCGGTCCATCATTCTTTATTTCCTTTTTCGAAGAACATGAAATCCTGAAATGTATAAAAGCATTAGATAACATTTGATAAATGATAAACCAACCAAGGAATATTTTTGATCAACGTGATTCATAACTAAATAATAAATGAGTAATAATTAAAGAGGATCGAGCAACAGTGCCAAGTCGAACATCTAAACGTTAGCAACAAATCATTATGCTACTTTTTCTTCTCTCTTTACAAAAAGAAACAAAATTGACTCTAAATTCTCCATTCACAGAGTTTGAAACAAATAAAAATAAATTTATTTCAAAGGCCCAACCAAAGTGCGAGATCCTTTTTGTTTTAATTTATTATTTATTTTGTAAGAATATCGAAGACTTTTAATTTTATAAAAATATAGATTTTACTCTATGTTAACTTGAAAAAAGAAAGCTTCAAGTTACTTACAATTAGAAAGCACGCTCCCAACAAAACTGCTTTTATCTTCACGTCCAAATCCATCGGAAAATTAATTCCGAAATAATCGGAATCGGTAAATGCCTCCCGCGCCAATCCTGACCACTGTTTGGTAATTTTACCAACTTTCGTTTCGCCGTCTTTTGAGTATACCTGAAATTAGATTTTATTGAGCACCTTAATATTTGGATAAGCATAATGTTCATCGTGTCAATTAGGTCGAGAATTCTACTATCTCTTCGGTTCAACATCCTTGATAGTATTTATGTACTCTCCTCTCCAACTTATTTACTTAACGACATTAACTTCTTCTCCATGTATATTCACGTGCAAAAACACATGCAACATTTTTATTGGAATTTAAACCTCCTAAAGTTCCTCCGTGGTTACGGATTCCGGGCGAAGCTCGCTTTCACCTTCGGCCTGATCATCACTTTCGATCAGGTGATCAGGTGAGATGCAGGCCAAGCTTTCTTATTGTAGATAAAAATACCTAAGGGCGTAATGAGTTTTATTATAGTAGTTACACAATTTTGTGTTCGTGAACTTACATTGAATTCGATATCTCCGCAAATAGAGTAAGTGCAGAACGGCCCTTTGATTTTGAGTACGACGTCACCGGCAGCGTTCTTGATGTCGTAGCACGGTTTGCACAGTGACCACTGCTGTTCTATCGAGCCGATGACGGTGCCAGGCGGCGCGGACACTTCCATGCTTTGCAGCCAGCATGGGCACAAACAGGAATCGCACGCCAGGGGCCGGTGGAGATGAATTACCTGTCATGAGAAGCAGTTTCGTAAATCTGATTTTAAATAGCATATTTTCTTTAGTCTTATATGGGACATGATGGACGAGTAAATTGAATAATACGGAAGCCGATTGTTTAATAGGTTTCTCAAAAACTGATTAAAATACATATTTTCTTAAATGGTAGGTACATGAACCCACGACTTTACGCTTATAGGCTACTTAACCAGTTTGTATGTTGAATAAATTAGTTTGTATTGTAGCTAGGTTTTTAATTAATATTTACGTTTCGAACTGATGAAGTAATAATGATTTAAAAAACGTTTAGTAACTTTTTTTAAACTTAGATAATAAATTGAAACTTTCGCGTTACATTTCAACTAAAATAGTAAGACACGGGTCTTAACGCGACGTTTATTAATGAGTTACATTATGTACCTACTCACGGCTTGAATTGTAACTTGAAAATAACGACCGACAATTTTTTTAATCTTGATTAGGTAGGTCAGAGAACCGGTTCTGCGGGTCATAAGAACCGGATTTTGATATTTTGGAACCATTGTGTTTGCCATTGTGTCAGACACATAATAATGATTTGATGACGATTCAATGTGTTGATCGAGAATAACGTAACACTAACGTGGCAACAGCTTAGATTATACTAATCTGTGTTTGTATGTCATATTAAACGCATTTTTAGTTTTATTTAGTGAAACACAAGCTACCTGTTTATTGAATTAAGATACTAACTCAGAAGTGAATGTCGCAAAGATTGAATTGAACGCAATCTCCTTTTGAGTTTTGTTAACCCTTAACCACTGACGTACGTACGTGATACGTCGGTCAAACGGTTTTTCGTTCAAAACTTCATTTTGTGCGGGAATTTTTGCGTGTCCTTTATGGTAGTTTCCTAGTGGCCAGAGATGCGTGTGCGACGGGAGAAAATAAATGGGTATCACGTCCCTAAGTAGGAGAGCTAGACCACCCGACGTATGTGGTACGTAACGTCAGTGTTAGTGTAACTTTTTCAACATTGCTTTTGTATGTTGGTCCATAGACAAAATTAATTGTTAGCAGTCTTATTTATTTACTTGGCCGTCTATATATAAAAAACCTTATTTACGCCAAAAATTATTACAAATGACGAAGAAATTAGCAAAAAAATCCAGTGGATGAACATTTTTTTATTAGTTGCGGTTTTCGAGTACAATCATCATGATGATGAAGGAGCTTTAGTTCGTGGCTTTGGATTTGACTTCTTCTGAAGATTGTATACCATATTTTCATATTTCCTAGCTAGTTTGAAGCACGGCAAACTGGTGACCAGGTCATCAAACAAAGAAAGACTATAGAAAATAGCCTTCCTAAATGAACTGTATTAAAAAGTGACTTAATTTGTGAATTATTGCTATTGTGATTTTTTCCTGATTAAAACTGTTATTAATCTTTAATATGGCCAAAATAGAAGTTCCTAGTGTTATCGAATATTTTTGTGTTGATTTTTAAAAATTGCCTGTTTAACTTTTATTACATCTGGAGGATTTCACTAATATCATATTATTCTATTAATGTGACTATGTTTTTTTTACTATCTCTGTTTAATATAAACATGTGTAAATAATTTAAATTCAAATTTCACCAAAGTTACACTCTATTGATACATCAGGAGGTCTTCAAAGTTACGTACGTATGCCGTACGTACGTCAGTGTTAGTGTAACAAAATGACACGTCAGTGGTTAAGGGTTAATTGAAAAAAATGTGGTCGCTATCTGCTCGTATATTAGTAGCGGACGGAGTCTTTAGTGAATTAGTCCCGCTCTGTACAGTTGTTTGATTTTCGTTTGACCTTGACTGTACGATAATAAGTAGGTACGCGATCGAGGTCGACGCGCGTCTGAATATACACAATAGAATCTAGTATTTTATTTCAGAGCTAAAAGCCGCGCCCGCTGCGGGAACATTAAGTATAAAAATATAATTAGATCTTACCTCATTTTGGAAGTTATCCATAATCTTCATATCGAATGGACGCATCGGGCCACAACAGTTTCTAGTGCAGCAGTCGTTATCTTCTACAGCATAATAGACCTTCTGGCCGACGCTGTTCTTGATTGTATATTTATTGTTAGTTTCAAAACCCACAAAGGCTTCCAAAAGTTCCACTTTCTGGTGCACTAACAGCTGGTTAATCAATGACAGGTATTCCAAACCTGGGGGACAGTTGTTGACTCCTTGTGGAATAGTCATCCAGCCACCTGAAGTAATAAAAGATATACTTAGTTGATTTAAATTAATAATACACATTTTGACAAGAGTGAGGGAAGGGCCATAAATTAACCTAAATTCTTCTTAATATAATATAATACATAATTATTTTGTTTATATTATTATGCAACATCTGTATGTAAAAAATATCATATGAAAAATATACTTACATTTCCATTTGAAGAAGAAATATTTAAACAAAATATAAAATTAATTACTAACTTTTAGATTATAATAAAGTTATGAATATGATTATATAAATAAATATAAACACAGTAAAGTACAGATAATATTAATTTGTGAGTCCCACCACCAGACTTTCATGATTTACAGACAAAAATAACCTTTTTTCCTCATCAGTAAGAAACTTCTGGTAACCATCATATCGAGAATGAAAAATGTTTTTACAAAATCTATTCAATGTCCGCTTTACGCTAATAACACTTAAAGTTTCCACATAGACTTTATTATCTGACATAACATTACATTTCTTTGTAAAATATCTTTTAAACTTTGCCCACTTAGTAAGACATGACTTCTTTCGTTCTAAGTAAAGAATTTCTTCGAATAATATTTCAAAATTATTCGAAGAGCTGTTTTCTTCAAAGAATGTGGACATGATAGGCGTGAAATGTAGAAATTCTGATACACTTTATTCTTAATAAACCAGCCCTACCACACAGCACAATAAATTGACTCAATTAGCTGATTGCATACTACCTAGAACACTGCATAGATTACCTATCACAAGTAACTAAGCTCACAGTAAACACTGTTATCTGTGTAATAAGTTGTTTATTAACTTGTTATGCTTCAAGATAATAATATGAATAAGACGAGCGTACAGAACTATAAAATTCATTTATTCGTGAGGTTTAAATAATGTTAAAACCATTTTATTACCTAGTTATTAAATTTTTAGCGTTTAGAGTCGCATCTCAAACTATTATTTTAAATTTTATTACCACTGAGTGTTATCTAACTCATTAACCATAAAAAGAACTAGTGAACGAAGACTTACAAAAATTACAAATCTCATTTAGTTTATTTAAAGTGCAGATTTATACATGTAAAGTCACATAATTATTTTTCCAGAGAGTAAAACTACATACCTGGTGGGCCTTGGGGTCCAGGTTGTTGAATAACTGGCTGGGGATATCCTGGTTGTGGCTGATAGCCTGGAGAAAAGCCAGGTTGAAATCCAGGCTGATAACCAGGCTGGAAACCATGTTGGAACCCAGGCTGCATTCCTGGCAGTGGTTGGGCTCCAGGTGGTAATGGAGGTCCCGGGGGGTTCATCGGTCCTGTTTGAGGGTGGGGATAGCCAGTCTGCGGGTTCATCGGATAACTCTCCTGTGCCTTACTGTCAGGAGGTGGAGCATACCCTTGACTGGCCGGAAAATTTGGTGAGTATGGGGTCTGTTTGTGCGACATATTGTTTTCCTGAAATAAATAAGATAAAAATAAATTAAAACAAATTATAACTACACTCACACATTTTATGGCAAATAACAATCCAATTAATCATGGCTGTAATTAATTACACTATGAATCTAATAGATGGATGTACGGTTTAATGTGTCCTTGTAATTAAAACCAATTACCAGAACTTTAAAAATTAAATAGAGCTTGATTGCCTTCAATTATTGGAGTTGGAATGGGTAATTTAGTACAAAATTTTATGGACACTACTTCGTAGTTTTTACAACAACTATTATAGTCTTTTAAATGAATTAATTTCATACATTATGGATTTAGTTACAAAAGGATAAAAGGTGGTTAATACAGATTAATGATGAATGGAAACAGGAACATCGAAGAAAAAAAGGTGTCTGGTTTTAGTTTCTTTATTATTATTATTGTTACCAGATTTTAGTTATTAAGTAAGATAATCTGATTTAAGTTATTATTATATACCTACATAAACAGAATAAATAGGTAATTTAGATTTTCTAACTCAGTAAAATAAAAAAATATATTATTATTAAACTTACAGACATGCGGGATACTATTTTAAAAAGGTTTAGCACTTCTTATTTGTAATGTGTGTGATTTAGTAATGTGACCAACTCCAACTGATCTTCAGTTGTCTATATCAAATAATGAATTAAGCATGTATGTAAGAAATTAGGTTCTATTCATATTAAATTGCTTGGCAAGCACAATCACAAATATTTACCAGACCTTTTCTATGAGGAAAATAGTTAACAAAATAAATTTTACACTTATTGAAATAAGAATGAGATTAGAATGTTTATTTAATCTCTGCATAAACAAGTTACAATGTTCACTATCACATCATTAAATGACTAGTTCCATTAATTAGGGCCAATGCATTAGTTATTATAAGTACCTAAGCTACTATTTTTGATTTCATTATACATTAGTAAATGGGATTCTATTCTTTATTGAATTTAGAAAGCAATATTAATAAACCTAGAATTACCATTCTCTAAAGTATACACCAAATGGAATTTAAACAAAAAGTAAACTTAGAATAGGCATACGAAATAATATAATTTTAGATAGGTATTCTTTAAAAGAAATCATTTTATATAAAACTAAATCACCTCTTACAATAATTCGTCCCAATAATAGTCTGCTGCTAACCCCGCCCCATAGAGTGTGGTACTTCCAGTCAAGCAAGAGGCTTTGGTTAGTTCGGCGGCTACGATACAAAAAAACTAGACTGAATATATCCAATACATATTAGTGAGATGAGCAAAATTCTTGGCATCTCTGTCCATACTCTTAGTGTAGAGTAGGAAGAAATATTCACGAACAAATTTCGGTTTCGAGGCGGTAAAAATAGATTTGGTACGCTTAAAATACATTTGCGGTGAAAATAGCCAATACAAAACGTGTGTTTAAGCAAGTCTTATAATAAAACAGACTTACTTAGCGGCATATAAGTAATTGGGTTTGATTGGATATCAAATAAAATCTAAAATAAACATTAACTCACTCTGCTAGCTGCCGCCGCCGCCGCTCGCTGCTGTCAAAATTGTTATTTGAACTTTTGCTTGTCAAATTATCAATGCCGCTGTCACTTCACATTTTACCGGTTTTTTACAGTATATAGCCGTGGCATTACTAAAGGAAGAATCCATAGAGCTAACTTCGTGTATCAATGCTGACACATTAAGAAAAATTACGTACTTCCGGTATAATGCTGCCACATTACGTACATTTTACACTAAATCTTGTAAAATAATAAGTTATGGAGGTTGCAAAATTAAATGACTTTAAAATAAAATATAAATGGAATTTGTGTTAGGCTACTAGCGAATTTTGTTTTCGTATGGTGTGGCACATTTTTTTACTTAATTCTTAATTATTCTTGAAGTAGATGTTAAATTATTCAGTTTTTATTATTAAATATGTTATATTTTTTGCTGCACAACAGATTTCAAATTAAATTCAAATTTTAGCTTTATTGGATAGGATATCTTGTGAAATAAATAAAAACTATTATTCGATTGAATATTTGGTAATTTGATGATAATTATGGCAACACAGAAATCCGGCTGGTAATATTCTCCATTCACCAATCAGGCCATTGCAATAAAGTGCATTGACCAACCTGCTGCTGATGTCGACTACTTTCGGCAGGGAGCAAGTCAGTCAGTCTCCTCAGTTGAATAGATGTTCACTTCCGCGTTTGTACTTTGAAGTGACTAGCACCGCGATGCTATCGGAGTTGTTTTGCCATTCATTGAACTAAAATGGCGTCGCTGTTTATCAATTAGATTTCTTTATGTGAACGTGCCGCAGTGATCACATCCGAGTGAGTCATAAACCAACATAGCAATGACATTTTTATAGCATACAGTGAGAATACGTTTCTAAAACGTTGCGTGGAAGACTAGCAAGTGTGAAAACAGAACACAATAATGCGCGAATTCAAAGTGGTCGTGCTGGGCTCGGGTGGGGTCGGGAAGAGTGCGTTGACTGTGCAGTTTGTGTCCGGATGTTTCATGGAAAAATATGATCCCACAATAGAGGACTTCTATAGGAAAGAAATTGAGGTAGACAATTCGCCATGTGTTCTAGAAATACTGGATACTGCTGGCACAGAGCAGTTCGCCTCGATGAGAGACCTATACATAAAAAATGGCCAAGGATTCGTCGTAGTTTATTCACTAACTAATCACCAAACGTTTCAAGACATCAAGCCAATGAAGGAATTGATAACGCGCGTGAAAGGTTCGGAGCGCGTGCCCATCCTGCTGGTGGGGAACAAAGCGGACCTGGAGCACCAGCGCGAGGTGTCGCAGACCGAGGGCGCGGCGCTCGCGCAGATGTGGGGCTGCCCCTTCGTCGAGGCGTCCGCCAAGAGCCGCACCAACGTCAACGAAATGTTCGCCGAAATAGTTCGCGAAATGAACGTTAGTCCTGAAAAGGAAAAGAAAACTTATTGTTGTTGTACAGTGCTTTAATATTTAGAGTGTAATGTGGCATTTATTTCTCGTAAGACTGCAAGGGTGAGGCGGGAGCGTGCCCGTCTCGGCCCGACGGCCCGTCGGCCCCGGCTCCCTGGCGAGCGGCGGCGCGCCGGCCCCGACCGCTGGACCCTCGGCGGTCGCGATGCGCGTCATATCACGTTGTTAATATCTTTGATACATACCATTGTCCAATCGAGGTGCTTTATCTTATATTTTCATACTTTAGTACTGGTAGATACTCCCGCAGTAACCATTATCATGTGAATTGAACAAACATCCCGAATGGGAGCATGCGTAAAGAACAGAAAATCATTGTTAGCTTGGTTTTGTACATTGTCAACTGGGAAGCATGCTAAAGATGTGTCAGATAAACAAACAAAAAAAAACATGTATTGTAAATTAATATTAGTCAACTTTGTATATAATTTCATGAGATTATCGATGTGGAAGGACATGGACGGTTTAGAGAATTAAAAGCCATCCAAATATGCAATAAACTATTTGTGTAGAGTGAAGTGCGATGAGTAAGAGTTACACCTAAGTCATGTCGCAGATTGTGTTTTGTTGTGTAAATTATGTTTATATGAGAAAAATCAGTAATCAAGGAAATACATTAAGTTTTATCAGTTGCGTGATTGTGTTTTAAAAGTCTACCAGGATTTGTGATAATACATATAACAAAGTATCTATAATAAAAGTTTTAAGTGGGAGATTACAAAGTGAAGTTTTATTCCTGGACACCAAGGTAACCAAAATCTGTTTATTATTAACTTTGTATTTTGTGTACCATAGTTTGAGTTATTATATTTCAGCATTTGCAAATAGGCAGTAAATACCTAATGAATTTTATTGTTATTCTGCATTTTACAATGATTTTAATTAGTCATAAAAAGTTTTGAATCACTAAGTAATTAAATGTAAATATAATAATATCATCATTAGATAATGAAAGAAATACAATAGACCATTTACATGGCTTTATGACATTCTAGTTTCCTTTGTTGTGTTTTAAGCAGTTATTATTTTGTCCTTCATTTGAAAATTTGCTTCACAAGCTGGTTTGCGATTGATTTTTTATAAATGCAAGGTTTTGCACTAAAGTAGTTAATGTTAAGATTTTATCATTGTAAGGAGCATTCAGTAATTCTATTCAAAGGTATTTGGTTTGTCAACTGGTATATTTTAAGCAAATCACATTATCCTCTATGACAATATTAGTTAAATTGGGATTACCTAGGCCTACATATAAATAGGTACTGAATTATAACATACATTTTAATTAAGTTTCAGTTCAGATAGAAAGTTTGTTAATCAGCCAGTTTTAATATCATAAGGTAGTTGAATTATAGAATAATAATGGTTGAATCGTTTAAAAAACGGAGCATAAAAGCAACACAAGTTGTCTTTATCTTTTGAAATATCTTACGACAAATGTTTTCATAACGTAGCTAAAATAAATGTTTGCTCTGTAACGGGATTGTCTCCTTGGAGCGGGCGCGGGTAACGACTGCGCGTGCTAGCAGCGGTAGCGGCTGGTGGACCATGACGTGCGGCGCAACCATCCTCGGTTTCTACAACACCCATCTAGTACTTTATTGCGATAATCTTCTCATGCAGAACTCGATTTCTCTGACCCACGCACGTCAAGTTTTTTATATTAAGTAGTTTCGATGGAAGAAGTCTTAGTATTTTTAAATATCCGAGCTTCTAGCAACTTAATTGACGTAATATTTTACGCAATGGGATCTTACAATCAGTTATAGAGGGTAATGTAATGACAATAATTAAGCCGCTCGACTGTTATTAGGTTCGCAAAATTCATTTAATAATGAGGAAAAGTTTCATTATTTATTACAACAATAATACTATTGCAACATGTAGGCCACAGGCAGGCCACGGTTCAATGTGCGACCTCCGACCTGCTATAATAATGAATTTGCCTGCTCGCAATCTCTGCCCTAACGTTATTTTGGCCACAAACATAGCTGTTTATGGCGGTAAATTGTATTGCTCTCGTGAGATTTACAGTAGCTAAGAAAGTGCTAACGCGAACAACCAAATTACTTTATTGGCTTTCATACAATGGCACATATTTTGTTCGTTGGGGTTGTGCAGTCTGTGGTTAACTGGCACGTAGTCGAGTTTAAGGCCATGGTTCGATTGCTCGGTAGTTTAGTGTGCTACTACTGTTTAGGTGCCGTTACTGGCCCAAATGTAGCCAAGTCCGGACATTGACGATCGGGTATTGTTGCAATGCTATGTTTACACGATTGTATAGAAAATCCATATTTAACGTTTAGTCTGTAGCATTGGTCTAAGATGCTTCTAACGTATCTTCGATTGAATATAAAAGCAAAAAAGCTGCACAATAATTCAAAATAAAATAGATTCCCGTTCACCTTGTTATTACCTAGGTAGTGAGTAAAAAGTGGTCGGTGCAGCTGCGGCACGCTGCGGCGTGTAGGTAGTTCGTCATCATACAACGCGTATGCACCTAATTGATGCCTCGAGAAAATGCGTAGTGCCGTTGACTCTAGTTTTATTACCATTTAATGACTCGCTCCTTGCTCCCAGTTCGTGTCTGAGGATAGTTCGAGAGATTATTATAATAGCTCCGAATGCAACGCCATGGAAGGATAAGTATTATGCACCTGCGTGAAATAATAAGTTTTTTTTCTGTTACCTCGTGAACATCAAGGCAAGGTAATTGTTGATACCCTGGTTATGTAGGTATTGTGTTTAAATTTTCTTGTGTTGATTCATTCGTTAGTACCTACCTAGGTATTCCTTCTTATCAGGTTTGAAACGAGAAATCACTCCTCAAAATTGTCACCTTAAGTGGCATTATAGAATTATTAATATGTATTTCATATTTCAAACTAGCACACACTTACTTTGCCATTTTATAGGTACATAAATGTTTTCAACAGAGGCATGCGAAATGCTAACCCCCGTTGATTAGGAGTCTAACAAACAAAGGGTTAGTTCAACCCTCGGAGTACGGCACACACCTGATTATAAAACTTACCCAAATTTCACTGGATAAACTTACACTATATCTATTATACACTCGACTAGTACAAAATCATGAGATTTTGATCTTAAGTCACTTACACTGTATCCTTTACCTTATTCAGTTTTGCGTAAGAAGAAAGAAGGGGAATTGATAGGGAGTGGTAAAAACGTCTCAGGCACAACAATAGCGGCAGGTATAAAATTTGATATAGGTACCTTCTTACCTACGGGTTTGTTTTGGCCGTCGTCTGCGTCAGTCGAAAAGACAACTAGTAAACATAACAATAGAGCGCATTTGAGCACACTACTTGTTTCTTCATTCAGATGGAATCACGTCGCATTGTACCCTCACATTTCTATGCCGAAGTTCTTTCGTCCTTTCAATTCAATGACCACACCAATATTTTAAAGGGCGGTTGCCACAAATTTTCAANATCTTCAATTGTAGCGTTTCGCTAGCGGTAGAGCTGTCTGTGTAGGCGATTTGACCATTTTTGTGCTTGACTTGACCTGTGTTATAGTACCTACTTGTCACGAATTTCAAATTTTACTTTATTTTGATAAAGAAATCTTAACACTTTTAGCGCCTCAAAGTAATCATCGGCGTGTTTAATAAATAATATTTCTAGAAGATATTGAATTTCAATAATCAGCTTCGTCTCGCTATCAAGCACTACGTTTTTACAGATACCCTATGCTATCGATTAGTCTAGCTAGTTTCAGCTAGTTTCATAGCAACACTTGCCAATTTTTGGATGTCAAGGGTAGGTCGCTCAGTGACCCAGTTTATTTGTCAGTATTTTACGATCTGCAGCAGAAATACTGCACAACGGTGCTGTACTACATGAATTACACGTTTTGATTAAAAACTTGTCAATATTAAACAGAATTAAGGTAAGAGATCTTTAACCTCCTTACTGAAATGTACAGGAGCGGATCCAGCCCTCAAAAAAGGTTGTGGGCACAGCCACCAAAAATGAGCAAAGTGAGAGTTGGATCACTACATGCCCGGACATACATACATGCCTATCGATCTTATCAATAGATCATAATTAAAACAAGCAAATTAGGGTTGTGGGCATGCCCACAGTGCCCACAACGGTGGATCCGCGCCTGGAAATGTATACTGATTCTGGTGAAGCCGTTGGGTATGCAAGGTCTCGCTTGGAATAGAAGCGCCGAGAGGCGAGCGTCGCCCGCGCACCTCCTGCGCTACTACTGCGTGTGGGGCGGCTATAAATACCCCAACATACGCTGCACGTCCGTTCTATTTAATGCCGGGCAATATAATTGTAAAAATGTTACCAAAACAATCATTTACTTTTGAAGTAGCCATTTGAAAAGGAAACAATTCGCCATAATTATTTTCCGATGTAAGTCTCATGCTAAAAGTGGCGGTGGTTCACAACACAGAATCGTTACAATTAAAAAGAGGGCTGCTCGAAGCAAGTAACAATTGTACTAGTGCAATTGTTTATACAGAGTTGGTAACGTCGACTTGAATGCCTGGGTACTCTGCTCCGTTCCCATGGCTCGAGCGTTCTCATGGAAACAATCAATGCGGGTGCAGCGGCATTATTAAATCGAATGATTCTAAATTAACATTAAATAACTACTTCCATCTGTTTATGGGATGTTCAATAATATAGAGGAATTGATCTCAGTAATATAAATTTCACTTGATTACTGCTATAATATTATTTTTTAGAATTACAACTTACTCGCATAAGTCATAAATTCTCTCAAATTAATTTAAAAAAACCTACCTAAACCAAGTGATGTCACCGTATATTCAGGGATTTCGTTGACCTCCTCCTGTCAAGTGTGCGTAGGTCGAAGTAATAGTAGTTACGAATGCATGAACCTACTTACATGCAATAACTACATGTTTAGCAGCTGCTACGTCATCTACCGTAATTCGTGATGCAGATTGCAGGTTGCTGAAGCACAGCGGACTTCACGTTTGGTGGGTATTTTTGCTACATGCCTTAAGTTTTAAACGGTGCCTTTATTAAAATGCAGCCCTTAGGTCAATCATAATTAGTTACAAAACCACTGCCCACGGCTGAGAAGCTTCTGTACCGTTTAGTTAGATTCCGTGTTAATCTTCTCATCCAGTACCTAATTCTAGCAGTAATTCCATTTGCCCATATCTGATCACAGTTCAATCGCGGATTTGAAAATGATGCAGATAATTCTTCAAATTATTTTAACAGTGAGTAACACACAAGTTATCTAATAATTAGCATAGGGTAGCTACCATAATATTAGTAACATCAGATCTGCATAACCGTGCGTTCTTGTAACTTGCGCAAGCTCACCTTGACTTGCATTCTTGCACCTAAATCGTGTAGAAGTTTTACAAAGTCACGCTCAAATACGGTATCTGTTCCTATTTTTAGCTACATCCTATGTAATAAATAGGTTAGATTTTTAAATTTTTGGACTTCTTTTTTTACAGTCATGGACATGAGGAATGAAGCTAGAAGCTTTTTCTAATGCATGCTATTAGCCCGATCTCCGGCTATTCTCTTCCTGTTCTATACCAGCCATTTGCGTTAAAGTTCCAGATACATCTTGCCGGAGGGCCTCCTACGCTGAGCTGACGCGGCCTCCACTCCAGGACTCGTCTTTTTAAATATACCTACTTAGCCAGAATGCATCCAGTGTTATTGCTTTACATATTAAAGGTAAGAGTTAACTGTATGGTTTCGAAATACATGTAACTGTATGGTTTCAAAATAAATGTTAGCGTCGCATAACTAAGTTTGTAGATGACTAAGTAAGTAGGTACGCGTGTGCTTTAATTTAAACTAAAAAATGATTTGCTAATTTTGCTATTACATAATTATCACGTCATCACGTGTTACTACTCCACGTCTCAATGTCATGACATGTTACATATGATGAAAAAGTAATTAATCAGTTACAGATTCTGCAAGAGAACCCGCATAGTAGAAACATTATCCAGCTTGGACAATGAACGTCGTTTCAGTAAGCGTTTTTGCTCTTTTGGTAGTTCCCGGTAGCGTCTTCCCCCACAATGAACGTACAGTTTTTCTCGGTAACTGCTTCAGAAAACAGGCCTCTCTGATGCAGCCATTAGGTTCGCAATTTCTGCACATAGTTATTTGATGCAGTATCATTAGCAAGTTCAATAATGGATTTTATAATTAGGTACATAAGGGATGAGTTGGTTTTGACGAAATTTTAGTCGGCGGGAGGGATAAGGAACACGTGCTCCGTTTCCGAGCGGTCGACACAATAACAAAATGAGAGACATGCATTGTTTGTGGCCCTCGGGTTGGCCACGTGTTGAACAGGTTTCAATTTAAGATAACTTCCGTTCAGCCAGTTCGGGGAGAATGTTCAGAGTTGCCTTTACGCTCAGATCATAGAAGGGAACCTTTACGTTACAACATGCCAGTCATTGTCTCGGGAGTTAGTAGCAGGCCGTTGCGTTCATTATGTCTTTTTTCCTACATTCCAGTTGTGACTCGTAACAGTTTTTTGACGACTTTGAAAGTCCTGTATTCTGAAAGAGGCCTTATAAATTTTAAAAATTCGTAGTCGATGTTATGTTTGTGTCAGGGCATTGTATGTGCCTACTTAAATAGCAGCAGAGTGGTATATCTACATGATGAGAGTAGTTATTTTCTTATTTCCACCACTACAACACACTCTACATCGTCCCTACTCTACTTACTAAAAATTATTGAATTTGAATTTAAAACTTATGAGAATAGGAAACTCAACCTAGTGAGTTAATTCGAAGACACAATTTGGTTGTTTTCCTATACACGTATTTTATGGAGGTAAATGTACAAAAGGAATTTCCATGAGGAAGTAGGTGCACATTCAGCATTAACCTAATGGTTTACTTTGAGTCGAAATGTGTGTAGCCACGCATGTCCCCAGTTGTATCTAAGTAACCCCGACCCTTGATGCGCGTATGTAAATGTAAGTATTGCCATACATAAATTACGAGTTTACGTTTATGGATACCGTCACATTCAACGACAGTCTACTTCCGTCGTGGAAGGTCGACGCGCTTTGGCCGCACCCGATTTTATAACAGCCCGTAACTTCAGAATGAAGTCACTCTAATGTCTTTTTGTATAAATAAAATTGGCTTTGCTGTTTGTTAGTCAAACAAAGCTAAACATTTATCAATAAATGAATGAAAGAATACCAAGGATGGATGGATTGGATAGAGTTACGAATTAGGGGTACCTACCTAGGTACCTAACTTGTATTATCTACAAATGCAGTCTTCCAAAGACAACCTGTCGATAACAAAGTTCTATTTTCTCCACGTTCATTAGCTCTCCCATATCAGTGGCGTGATGATTCTGCAAACGCCAGAACTGTTTGTTCTCTAATGAAGGCTAATGAATCACTGTTCGTTATTACAGTGTCTGCTGCCTATACGTACATAGTTGGTAGGTACTGTTTACCCATAAATACTCATCATTAAATTATTTTCCAGTTATTTCTCAAAAAGCTTCGTAGTAACCAAGATTCAGTTAAAAGTTAAAGAAAAGCAGCGGTTACCTGATAGAGACAGACAAAGAATAGAAACGTAACTTTTTAGTTTGTCGATAAGTAATTATTTATGCAGAGAACATTTTGGTTTACGGTTAAAACTGGTGATGAAAATGTTTCGGCCAAGGATAAAAAACGCTGTGATAATATATTATTGGTATGCTGAGTTACGAATTGTGCCAGATTGTTGACATCGGCTATTTCCATTGATCGCAGAGGGCTGGTCAGGATCGGAAACGTTGGCCGGGTGCCATACCCTGATCGTGAGCACCGCCTCACGCACGCTCGAGCCCGTGATCGTTTGAGGCGTCACCGCATACTCGTATTTCAATACAATTAGATACTCGCAGCATCCATGCTGGCGATTTTTTGCTAGCAGCGTGTGAGAACATGCGATTTCAAAGAGAAACGCGGCGCTATGATGATACCTTTCGCTTGATTCGACGAAAGATAAAGAACAGTAAAAACTGTTGTGCCACTTCCCAATGACCTTTGTTACTATTAGAAAATGCCTTCAAAGTCGCATAATCTAAAGAAAAGTCGTATCGTTCATCAGAATCGTTTTCGTGCCGAAGCGTGTTGTATTAACAGCGAAGTGGAACAAGTAGAGTAAGTAATTAGATAGGTAGGTGCTTGATAGTGAGATGACCACTGTAACCAGCTAATTGAATAGAAGAAAATTAACCAAACCACATTATTTCCTTACAAGCTTTTCGCTCACCGAAAATGCCGGTTATGATAAAAGATCATAATTAAGTATCAGTTATTGAAAAAAAAAAAACTCAAAAATAAGTTTCTTTCAGTTTAACATTGCGTAGCTAAGGAGTGGAATTCTCTGCCTTCCTTTGTTTTCCTCAACGCAAGCTCGCTCTACCATAGACCGCATCTCACCTAGGTGGTGCCCGTAGGTAAGATTGTTATCAAGAGCAAGAGTAAGTACTTAAGTAGGTACCTACTATTAAAAAAGTTGATTCTTTCGCGGCTTTGAACTCAGCTGGCCCCAAAAGAAGACAAAAATTGGTTTGGGAAAATGTATATGTGCTTAAAAACCCAACCAGAATATATTCATATTCATTTATTTATTTTATTGTATCACATTATATGTATAATATAGAAAATAAGATAAACGTATTCAGGCAAAACTAGACAGCTCGTTCAGTAGATAGAGTAGTAATTTCTATAATACATATTAGTGCACGTGACTAAAATAACTGAATTTGTCTGGAGGAACAATAACATCCAACCGCAAGTTCACAACAAACCGTAAAAACAAAGACGCTTACTTCGACATTGAACTTTGCGGTGGAACACGCGAAAAATTGGCAAGACCCCAAGTAACGCATCGACGACAGACGGGGAGTTTCTTTTTTGTGCACCTGAATCAATTAGTTGGAAGTATTGTAATATAATAATTCCCGACAGCGTAATGGGAGCCGTCGTGTTACCAAACAAAGTAACTTCCCCAAAGGAACTCTGACAATACCACCCTCCCTTGAGCCACGTGCGTCTCGCTGCATGTTTTATGAATGAGCTCGGCAATATCTCGCCACATCCCTTCATTATTTCAGGAGCAAAACAGAATTATTATTATGTATAAATTATGCCCGCGGAATATCGATGAGATCTTTTTAGAAACTTTTTGCTTTAATTTAGACTTGGTTCTTTTTTAATCAGTTGGGGGATAGCAACCTGAGTGAGGAGAAGGTATCAATTCGAAAGTTCTAGATGGTATGATTCGTTGGTTCTATGAGATTTATTTTTATTCCTCACATTGTTAAATAGTTTACNGGGTGTTAGGTAAATGGGTATATGAGCCGACACTAGCCCATGTAAACATGGTCATATAAATGGTATGGTGAAGTCAGAAAATCGATATCTTCATTTTAATTATTTTAATTTTCATACAAATCGGATTTTATAAAATTTATTTTGTATGAAAATTAAAAAAATTAAAATGATGATATCAAATATCTGACTTCACCATACCATTTATATGACCATGTTAACATGGGCTAGTGTCGGCTCATATACCCATTTACCTAACACCCTGTAGATTTTTTTTCTTCCAGTTACTTATTGTAAAGAAATCGTAATAACTTTTAAACTAAGAGATATATCCTGATAAAATAAAAAACTCAGAAAATTCCAACAAATAATAAAAAATGATACTTTTTGAAAAAAATCTGCTTTTAAATTCGTGTTTTTTTTATTATTTGATCAATTTCTACAAAAAATGCCCCTATAACAGGTGGTTTTTATTACTTTGTATTATTCTCTATCGTATTACCTTTGTAAAACCAAAAATCACATGCCTCTATCCCTATCACAACGTTTGCAATGATCGTTTGAACTAAGCCTCTCCGGGCGCGCCATTCAACGCTTCGTTAACAACGAAACTGAAAATGGCTCTAGATTTGTAATTTTGATAAAGACATAAGTTATATTTCAAATAAAAACAAAAGATTTCGAAGTAAAATAAGCATTTTAGTTCAAATTAAAATTGTCCCTACCTGTAGCGGAGAATAATGTTGTGGCAGGCCTTTGTTCAAACGATCATAGCAAATGTTGTGATAGGGATAGAGATATGCAATTTTTGGTTTTACAAAGTTAATACGATAGAGAATAATACAAAGTAATAAAAACTACCTGTTATAGGGGCATTTTTTGGAGAAATTTATCAAATAACCAAAAAGGTGAATAGTGTACCTGAAGTCCATTCAATATAATATTCAATAATTATAAAAAAAAATATTTATAATTTTAAAATAAAGGGCGGCGGATTTCCGGACGGCCCCGGGCGGCGAAAAGCCACGCTACGCCACTGGTGTAGGTACAAACTATGTATATTTAACCAACTTGGTTAAATCAAGTTTCTAATGTTTCGTAGAACTAAGTTAAAGTACGCTGACTGCTAGTGAGGGAAATTCTACGGTAGTTTGACTTTTGTATTTCACGATTACACAAATAGATTTACATCTAAATATTTAAATATAATTTCACTTTTACGTTTGCATAGACAGTAGTCTATAAATGTATTCGCATGTTACAAATAGTATCGCACGCGAGCAAAAACTTTATAATAACTAGACACGTACAGAGCGAATCGTTCGTGATAAACAATTTGATATGGTTTCACTTCTGATGAGTACCTAGTTCTGTTGTAGGTTCTGTAAGTAGTTCGACTTTTACTCGCCATCTCTTACGCAAGGTTGATCACTGATTTATATCATTGAACTGGAACTATTGAATAGGAATCTTTTATTTGAATATATTGAATGAAGAACACGTTATCTAGAATTTACGAGCGTGTCGACTTACTTCAGACAATAGTTATAGAGGCAAATGTTTGTCAAAGTTTAAAAAATGCTAAATGAAAAAATTACATGAAAACGTAAATAAAATTCTGGGACCGAAAGCGGGCGTTCAGTGGTGAAAAATATTATGGATTGATTACACCATTATTACACAGTCCAGCGACTGTGAAATCGGTTTTTGGTCATTACAAACTCGATCAACCAACGCAAACTGGATTTGCCTTCAGAAGGACGATTTTACTGAATACGTTATTGAAATAAATTATTAGGGTTTTAGTGTAGGTATTATTTATTTACTTGTAGAATCTTGTAATGTAAAGTAGATTTAGAAACGTAACAGAAGAAACTTTTTGCTGTCAAGGTGAAAAGCTGTAAAATGTAGAGTTTAGATAACCCACTAATAGACTTCCCAAGTAGGTATGGATAAATCTTAGAATGATGGTTTTACCCAGCTGATTTCCCTACACGTTTTAAAACCTATAATTTTCTGAAATCTAAGTACCTACATAATATTCTATAGTTATATCTTAACGTAAATACCTGATTAGCTGTACAATATTTTGTGATAGTTGATGGATCATTTTTGATCATCCTTCTGGAACAATTAGTGAATCATTAAGTTCACTTAACTAGTCAAGGTTAATGGGGATTTACAGTGAATAATATTTGAGACTATTAACGTCAATGTACTAAAAAGATAGCCTAATAGAAAGTGAACGTGGGAGCAAGCAATATTGCCTGCGCCTGGGCAGCACGCGCTGGTGCGGTGACGTCAGCCCTGACATCTCCCTCCACCCCTGCCCCGCGCAGACCCTCCGAACAAACCACTCTGATATAACCTTGCTTGATTGATGAATCACGTCGTACATACTCGTCAATGTTTTTATGTGATTACGGAAGATTAACACTTGTTACGGTGATCACTTTACATTCTAATGGAGTTACCTCTATGTAAGTTTGCTCATTCATTGAGATTCCTCTGCTCGTTTCCATATGCGTCAGTGTACAGAGTGGTCATGGTGGTTTTTTCCTAGAATTAAAGAAACGATCTGTAACTTATATCGTCTTATATCATACGCACATTTATTATGCTAGATGTGAGCATAATAAATGTGCGTATGACACAAATCCGTCATTGATTTTTGAACTGATGTTATGTTATTTGCTTCATCATCGTTACGATCATCAGTCATGCCTTATTAACTTTATTTATGCCTCGATAGACATCACCTATTTGTACAATGAGTTCTGTCCGGTACAGCACTGAAAATTCTTTAACAGATTCTCTTTATTATGAAGTACCAGTTTCAATTAAAGTTAAAAGTTAATATAGGGCAATAGTTAAGGTTATTATTCATCCGAACCATATCATAATGGTTAACGAGGACATTTGGATACTGTGTCAGACAGAACCTCACGATTATGGAATCTATTCGTCCAATCCAAGTCATGGAAACAAAAGCAGATTCTAAACTTGAAATTGACCATAATGAGTTTACTTTATGTGTGTGGCGACGCCACTACAAACTAGTGACCAACAGATGGCGCTGTCACTACTTCACTATGGCACACTCCGCCGCTCATACAAACCTGCATCGCGGTGACGGAGTTTTAGATCCTGCCAAGTATATATAGACAAACCAAGATGGTGTAAATCGGACCTTGGTCCCCGAGCACAACACCCGCTCGGAAGGAAGCACTAACATCTAGCTTCCTTATTGTGGTTGAGCATCATATCCCACATTGGTGACCCCGACGTGATGTGAGACGTGACCTCCATCACCACCATCTTCGGCATCAGCCTTCGCCATCCTCACCATCTCCGCCACTCCGTCATCAGCTCCAGTCTTCAACAAGCCAGCATCCAGCCTTCAGGGACCATCGTAGATCGCAACCGACCTTCCTGGTTCCTCGGCAGCAAGCAACCGTCACTTCACTGGTCACGGGTACAGCTCTGGCCCAGCTCCACGCCCGACCATCGAAGACGCCTCCGCTCACTATCCCGACTCACCGTGGATAGAGCACCGCAACCTGCTCGTCTCGACTCACCGCAGACTTGAGCACACTGGCACTTGTAAGCTCATCACGCACAGACTGCTGAGCTCATCCTGACGTCATCCACCTCCGGTTCTTCCGGGGGGAGTGGTGTGGCGACTGTTTTTTTCTAATTAAATCCATTCTTACACCCTTAAAATGTATGAAACTTGTATCTGTTTTCTACTTCTGCTAATAGATAATTTTATTGGCTATCGCATGATATAAAATTTTTGCTTATTAGTGTTAAGCTACCCACGCTTTCACTTGTTTTTGAAGGAAGAGGTGAAAACTAAAAATTAAAAACTTAAATCCTCGTAATTTTGCGAGAAATGGGTCAAGCCCCAAATTTGAAGTATTTTCATCGATAAAATTGTCCATAGATTACGCCCTTAAAGTTTGATCACTACAAGCCCGGACACACTGTATAGACAAACCAAGATGGTGTAAATCGGACCTTGGTCCCCGAGCACAACACCCGCTCGGAAGGAAGCACTAACATCTAGCTTCCTTATTGTGGTTGAGCATCATATCCCACATGTGCAATCATGAGAATGTCGAATACAAGTACACGTCTAATCTGCTAGACATTGTTTATCCACGATTATCGTCCTCTAAGTCTAGATAAGGCGTCCAATTCTTTACAGAGAACGCGTCCTCATGAATACGTTAATGCAGCTATGCGGTGCTTGAGACACATTATGACTGTAATGAATTTACTTTAGGTGCAATCATATGAATGTTGCAATTAGTGAACACACAATTGTATTGCATGTGTAAGGTCACCGCTTTGCCAGTTAACAAGGCGGAAGATGAACCAAATGTTCTAATTGCAGTCAATTTGATAGCGGTGACGCTACGGCTACGGTTCTACGTCCACGCCACGGTCACCCATTTATTTTTACGCGCCATAAGTCGATTTTTTCATGGTCAACAGCTAGGTCTTATGGTTATAAATCTTTGTTATATTGGGAATGTTAAGGTTGATTCTTCTCGTATGTAGGTCATTAACCTAGAAAATAGAAGTAACTAATTTATTGTTTGTGTTTTTGGTAACTATTTACATAGTAATAAATAATAATATTGGTGCGTCTGTCTAAATGTACAGCTGATGACAGTGTATCAAGTTAAACACTGCCGTACCTACGTCTTAGTTAAATTGGAATAGGAATATATTGGAATATATTGCAACAAAAAAGTATAGTCAGGCAGGTGTGGTGTGTGACTGTACTTAACTAAATACATATTGCGTAGTGCAATGGTATAGGTAGGTATTTGTTCGTGCAGTGCGTGATAAATTTTGTTCTAATAACGTTACTCACTCAGGTAGATGATTCAAAGTCCATTTTATTAAATAGTAATGAACCTACGATTTATTCATTCTAGTTTATAGTCGATAGGTACAACCATTTGCAAAAGGTGTTTTGAATTGACGCACGAAAATGCATGATGCATTTTTTAAAGTGTCTCGAGAATTTTTCTAAATGTTTTCTGAAGCTGTTATTGAGTTTATTTGGCACATAAGTATTTGCTTTAATCAAGCAAACATCCTGCTGTTACTCTACACCAAGGAAAATTAACGAATGATGACACATTCGAAGAAGTGATGATGAATAACGATACTCTACCTTAATTATGTTTAAACAACCAACCTTACGCCATTCCTTGGCATGTGGAATATACATACACCCACAATAGAACATTATTTACTATACAAAAAGGGTGTTTCATATGAAATTATTGCATATAAAATTTTATATTTTCTACTTTATATTTCATTGAAGTGCCAATAAACTTTTCGTCGTTGTGATTGTAAACAAAGTGTAGAGTCAGTAAACTGCGTAATAGGCAATACTGCAATAAAATGTCAGTGGTGACGTGGTACGTAGGTGGCGGCAAGGTAGTTTTATACATTACAGCCAGCGATTTACGTAAGATAAGGTCGGCTTATCACCGCGCGTGACGCGACGTAGAAAGCGATTTCAAGAACGATTTGCGCAACATCTCTACGAGGAGTCGGTTCCATTTCATTAACAATAAAAGAAACGTCATATTGTTTGATCGTGCAAACATCTTGCCAGGTTCAANTGGTTCAAAAGAATTCCAACGTATTGCCGCTTTAACGACACGTAGATGCATTCACGCAGTGTGACTCTACATTTATAATAATTTATTTTGTTTTATACATAATTAATACAATCGCTTTGAACTATTTATCAAACGGTATAATGAACACTCACACTTTCAGTACCTACTCGAGATTGTTAGCATAATTTTGAAGATGTTTGTAATATTACAGAAATTTCATAACGGTACCTTAATTAGTTAGGTATGCAATTTCAAAAATTGTATAAGTAGAATATACTTACGTACTTGTTTCGATTTTAAAATGTTTTTAACTTGCAGACGAACAGAAAATATTAAAAAAAATATTATTCGTATTACAAGTGAATGTGAAAGCGGGAAAATAGTAATTGGTTTTCAGCCAATTAACTCCAATATTAAATAACCTTTTGTCGCTGCAGCGCCTGAAAATTTAAATTAATATTTTCGTTGTGGGTTTTGTGAATAACGAACATCGATAATATAATGAACAGTACACAGATAATTTTCATTCGTTGATTGAAGTATGGTTGGGGTTGTTACAGAATCAGAAAGCAATATTGTGGATTATCATCATGAGTGCGTGTTATCGTAATAATTGCACATATTTTTTTACCTACCCATTTCAATTTCAGATAGTGTAATCATTTTCAGTGATTGATGCGACAAGCTAATTCCACTATTTACATAATGAATCAGTGGGTTCGATTCTGAAATACACTCGTATTCTAAAATTATACAGTGTGCGTCACGTTAAAGTGTACATATGAAAATAGATGAAACTAGACTTATTTTTATCGACAAAAAAGTGGTCAAAAATTTTTTGAGATTTTTTTTTAATTTTTTATAGAATTTTTTTTCTTCCAATTACTTATTGTAAAGAAAACGTAATAACTTTTAAACTAAGCGGTATATCCTGATAAAATAAAAACAGTAATAATGCTAAATAACAGGCGATACTAAAAAAATACATACAATACACAAAAAATGCCAACAAGTAGTAAAAAATGATACTTTTTGAAAAAAATCTGCTTAAAAATTCGTGTTTTTTTGGTTATTTGATAAATTTCTCCGAAAAATGCCCCTTTAACAGGTGGTTTTTATTGTTTTGTATTATTCTCTATTGTATTACCTTTGTAAAACCAAAAATTGCATGTCTCTATCCCTATCACAACGTTTGCTATGATCGTTTGAACTAAGCCTCTCCGGGCGCGCCATTCAACGCTTCGTTAACAACGAAACTGAAAATGGCTCTAGATTTGTAATTTTGATAAAGACAAGTTAGATTTCAAGTAAAAACAAAAGATTTCGAAGTAAAATAAGCATTATAGTTAAAATTAAAATTGTCCCTACCTGTAGAGGAGAATAATGTTGTGGTAGGCCTTTGTTCAAACTATCATAGCAAATGTTGTGATAGGGATAGAGACATGCAATTTTTGGTTTTACAAAGGTAATACGATAGAGAATAATACACAACAATAAAAACCATCTGTTATAGGGGCATTTTTTGGAGAAATTTATCAAATAACCAAAAAAAAAACGATTTTTTAAGCAGATTTTTTCAAAAAGTATCATTTTTTATTACTTGTTGGCATTTTTTGTGTATTGTATGTATTTTTTTAATATCGCCTGTTATTTAGCATTATTACTGTTTTTATTTTATCAGGATATACCGCTTAGTTTAAAAGTTATTACGTTTTCTTTACAATAAGTAATTGGAAGAAAAAAAAATCTATAAAAAATTAAAAAAAAATCTCAAAAAATTTTTGTCGATAAAAATAGGTCTAGTTTCATCTATTTTCATATGTACACTTTAACGTGACTCACACTGTATAATTAATGAAATGGGTTAAGTAGGCAAGTTACCTATTGTCGAACTAAATTCTGTGTATTATAGTAATACTTTTTCAAAAATATATACAATGTATAGTAATACTTTTTCAAAAATACGTTTATGGATTGTCTCGTTATCTTCACTTTCTTATACAGTGAATAAATTATTATGATTATGATTCATACCTGAAAACCAAATAACCTCTCTTTGTCATTAAGATTAAGTAATAATCTCAGAATCGGCCTCACACCTCGAGATGGTAGAGTTAACATCGGATTAGCTGCAACGTGCAGTGCAGGCGCAGCGCATCGCGTCATAACATTTGCCACGTAGTAAGACAAGATACGATACGCCTGCCCTAAACACATCGTATCGCTATCGTATAATGTTGATCCTCGTGTCCGCAGCTGTCGTAATTTAAGACGCGTAAGTGCGAGAGGGACGCTGCAGCGAGCAGACACTTGCACTGTAGGGGTATAGGCCGGGAGCCCGTTGTTTGTGTGACTCATATTGCTTATTGGCTCATCCGGCCCTCTCAGATATCTCAACTCTTTAACTAGTTCTTGTAACTCTCTTTACTTTTTTGTGGGCTGCTGCTACAGTGTTAAAGACTGATTATAAGTTTTAGTGCGTTTATCTGTGTAGTAAGCCAGTATTCATTGGAGAAATCGATTAGTCGTCGTTGTAACGGAAATTGTTCATTAGCCCTCCAATTTAGAGAAATCATCTTGAACGAATGAATTTTAGCTTTTTATCGACGATTGTTGTGAAGTTGTAAAATGTAGAGTTCTTTGATTGCATTGATTTCAGAATAGTCCCATTCCTAACTAGGAAGAGTACACTTGAATTGTGCATTTTGTTGCTGATTAATTATTTTTTTATGAATTGAAGTATTTTCGTGTCCAGTTCTATAGTTTTCAAGTACCCGGCAAAGATGTCAGAGAGTGCGCTCGCGCACCGCCGGTAGGCGTACTAACTGCCTCACTTATTTATTTTTATGCTTTTTGCTCCTCGCACGCATCCCTGCTAAGTGCAAATGCAAATGGCGCTCATCTCGTTTACAAAGATGTTTTTATACACTCCACAACCTATTGAACATTGGCCATTATTTAGCGATTCCGAGAAACATTGAAATTTCAAACGAGTCAAGTAAGGCTCATTCTCATTCCTACGTATGTTGGAAAAAGAGCAATGGTAATATCTTTTGAATGTTTTCATTATAGGTACGTTTTGTTTCTTACATTGTTTTTTTTAAAACTGGTTTTGGAGTTAAATGCGGCTTTTGCTGTGACAACACAGTATTTGCACTTTCTTATTTAAAAAAAACATTAGGCTGTTCAGTGTTCGTTGCTAATGCTGCTGTCGAATTTTCGCCTCTACACAAGACCATTTTTGCTTTCACCTCCATTTTTCGAAAGATATTGATGGCCTGTCCTTTATCAAGGCATCCACGATCGGCACTGTTTTTACTCACCCGGGATATTAAATTACTGTGGAGCAAATAAATGCCAGCAATATCTGCAATAAAGTGCAACCAGCCGCGCTACCTGTATTGGACGCCTTTCTCGATGCTAATCAGAAGGTGATACGCGTAGGCGTTGCATTTTCGCGGATCAGCCTACGTGTTTGGATCAGTAAGGTGAGTTGTTGACCCGCACTGCACCCTCCAGTCAAACCAGTTCTTTGCAGAAGACAGATACGTAATCAGGGCGGAGTGGGTCACTTCTCCCACGCGCGACTACAGGGCCCTTAGCTAGTTAGGTTCATAAAAGAGCATGAAAAAAACGAGCTACAAAAAAGAGAAAAGAGTTATTTTTAGAAAACAACCTGCAAGTTTCCATATACTTCATTATTTGCCATAAAAGAACAAACAACCTAAAACTAAGTATACCTGTTAAAGTTTGAAAAGACTCCTTCCGTTACATTTTAACAGTTATTTTTCTCTGCGACTGTAAAGCTATTACGTAACAATACAACTTTTTAATAGTCTCCTAAATGCGGCCCTGTAAGAAGTCCGGTACGCAGGCAGTGCGCCTCGTTCGTCCATTGCATACCCGCTCCCAATAAAACAATAGCTCAGGTTATTCCAGTTGTCTCTCCCATTTCAATATCCCCCATTAACTATGTCGGCTGTAAGATTGTGGGTGAATAAGTAGCTCTGAGAAACACGTTTTAATTTTGTTGCATAATAGAGGCGTATTTTTCATAAGCAAATGTAAATAAAACTTCAGCTTTGTGTTTAAATAAATTATATACTCTTTTCACTCATCATAGGAACAGCTTGCTTTTTGTTCTTACCCCGGTTTGTTTGTTTATATGTAATACTTATCCTACCCCAGATTTTCAGTTTATTACCCACAGGATATTTAACTAACTACTTTTACTACTTACCTCATTTAAATATTTAAGAGTTACCACCTACTACTTCATAGTATTTACTCATCCAACGGATACTCCCTCCTCATAGCATTTGCTTGGCCAATCTCTATGGTAATGTCTAATATACAGTAAAACGAAGTCGACACAACGGGACTGGTTCCTGGCGCATTTATAAGGTAAATGCAATCTCAATATGAATTGATAAATCCCTACATTAAACGCTGCGACAAGTCGTGTCCTTCTTCGTAGATATCCGAGATAAAAATGTGTACATACAAGATTCCCTCCGGGTTAGTGTAGTTAGTAATACTCGTATATATCAAACTATTATGAATAACTATGTGCAGTTGCATGTTGACTCTCTTATCAGCTTGAGCTGTCGTCGGCTGAATGATGAGACCAGCTCGTTAGTGCACCATTAGGGCTATACCTCACTTAGATACCAGTCGCATTAAATTAAGTATAATGCTTTCCAGAAAGCCCACACAATGAAATTGTAGCTTAAGGAAAAACTTAGTTAAGTACCTAATTAGTATCGCAAATGCTATTCAATAAACTCTAAACAAAGCGGACTGAGTTGTCATAACTCGTTTTCCTGAACCCTCTGAGTGTGGCAGAGGGTTTATCTAGGGCTTGAATACCGGAATTCCGGAATTTCGTAACTCCGGAATTTCGGATACATTTTTTCCGATATTTCAATTCCGGAACTGAAGCCAATATCGTATTCCGATATTGAAATTTTTCATAAATTATTTTTAGTTTTCAAAACGTTTAAGTATCAAAATAGGTTCTTAGATAAGAAAGTCCTTGAGATATGTATTCGCAACTTTATTAGTAATAATATTAAAGAGGCAATAGGGCGAAACCAAAGCTCCAAAATGTTCGATAGAGACAACTCTAATGGGCGAAGCCAGCTGAAGAGAGCGGATGATAGAGTAAAACCTGTTAATAGCTCAGCCACAGGACAGTTCCAACAGCTAAGCTAACTCGACACTATACCGAAGATTAGCCGGACATCAGCCCTTACGTGATTAGGATGGCTCTCAAACAGCTAAAGAACAAGAAGGCACCGGGTGATGACGGAATAACCTCGGAGCTTCTGAACGCGGCAGGTGATAAGCCGATACTGAAAGTCCTTCATAGACTGTAACTCCGTCTTACTCTAGGGAATAATGCCAGAGCCGGAAGCTATATATGGCGCCGGAAGCTATATATGGGCGTCGTCCGCTCCATGGCCCTTTATGGAGCCCCTGTGTGGTTTGACGCCCTTCCTGGAGAAAACGCCAAAAGGCTCCTTGCTGTCCAACGGCTCATGGCAACAAGAGTGGTGCGAGGTTACCGCACCATCTCGACAGACGCAGCCCTGGCCTTAGCCGGAACCCTACCCTGGGATCTCGACTCCCTGGTCCTCGCCGCAGTTTTTCAGTGGCGAGGAGACCAAAGAGCTCAGGATCAGCGACCAGCACCCAGAGAGGTCGAGGCACAGAGGACGAGACATGAAGATGTCGCCATAGAGACATGGAAGCGCCGTCTGGCCCAGAGTAAATCAGGCCGTCGTACCATAAACGCCATACATCCGGTGTTGGAGGAGTGGGTACGGCGGCAACATGGTCGTCTCTCTTATAGAGCGACCCAAATACTAACTGGCCACGGCTGTTTCGGCGACTATCTATTTCGGNTGCATGTAAAACATAATCATCTTCGGGAGAGATACGAAGTATAATTTTATAGCTTGAGCTGTCGTCGGCTGAATGATGAGACCAGCTCGTTAGTGCATCATTAGGGCTATACCTCACTTAGATACCAGTCGCATTAAATAAAGTATAATGCTTTCCAGAAAGCCCACACAATGAAATTGTAACTTAAGGAAAAACTTAGTTAAGTACCTAATTAGTATCGCAAATGCTATTCAATAAACTCTAAACAAAGCGGACTGAGTTGTCATAACTCGTTTTCCTGAACCCTCTGAGTGTGGCAGAGGGTTTATACTATTTAAACGTTGTCAACTATGAGTTTCTCTGTTAATTAGAGATCATTATCTACGTGTCCCGTTACCGCGTGGATCTGGACAGGCGCGTAGGTTATCCTGCGGCGAGGACGGCTGCGCCGGCGTACGCAGCCGCGCCGACCACGATACGAATAATAAACCAAGCCACTTCCTGCCGCGCGATAAGCGCACATACTCACGTCCATCACATCACAATACGCTCATAATAACACACACGCACGATAGGCATAACATGAGACACTCGCTCGGGACACATTGTTATAGAATTTCCTCGTAAGCTTATTAAATATTCTGTTAATAGATACTTACAGTGATTCATATTGCTATAATATGAAAAATAGTAAAAGATTGATAGGGAAATTGAAAAGCAAGAGGAAACGGTCAGATTAGATAACTACCACAAAACATGACTCAGTTTAGCTTGAAAACATCGTTACGTGTGCAGTATTTTAAACGATTCGGCCATCGTTCTGACGAATTTGTAGACGATTACTCGTCGCTTTAAAAGCCACTGTTAAATCGTTGTTTACTTGCAAGATAGCCGATAGCTTAGTGGTTTCTAGTGTTGGCTGCACATTGTCTGCTTACCTTGAGAGTCATTACTGGTTGACTCATTTACCGGTCGCTTGCATTAAGTGAATAACGAATGACATTTTTCCAGGTAAGTATTAGCGTCACTACGTAGTAAAATTCTTTGGACTTCTTCGTGTCATTATCACGGAAGCTTGAATATTGTTCTGACCTAGAAAGAAACCAACAATCACTTAGCGGGACACTCGTTATTTATTGTAAATAGGTACTGATTGCAGTATTTTCAATTAGCTACGCTGTTTTCCTCGTCGAATAGCTAGCTGAAGGGAAAAATGAAACATTGTACTATTCTTCATTAAAACGTTAGGTAATATTTATAAAATTGTTTGTGAAAATTTTCGAAACAAACAAACAGCAGGAGGCAAGATCAAAGTGTTCAGGTTGTAATTAACGTTGGACCAGACAAAAAGGAAAATACTAGCTGACTCAAATAATGGGCCACCATAATAACAAACTGAAAGACCTGTGGAAGTTCAGTAACATAAAAGAATATGGCTTAGTAGGTAATATCCGCTGTAAAAGCTGACTGTTTTCATTTGCCATAGGTCTTTGTTTCAGTTGTTTTTAATTTTCCGGTGATTCATTTCATTGCTTCTGTTATCTTTTTTACCCAGTTTTATGTCATTGTTTTTGTTTTGAATGTTTTTAGAGTCTTCGTTTGACCTCAATCTTGTTCAATGTTAAATGATGTTAGGAGGTGTACGATAAAACACGCAAATCCCAGATTGCAGGTGTGCAGGAAGAGAGAACGAAATTTCCGCATTTTAAATGATAAGATCGCTTCATACGAGCATGTATCAATGTGATATCCAAATATTAAAAGAGGCTGAGTATGTGAATATTGTGACACTCCAAAATGTATCAAGTAGAAAGTTAACCCCTTTCCCTGCATCATTCGAAAACTGTTTTATATTCTTGAAACTTAATTTAGTAAAACAAAATGAGGATTTCACAGATGTCACATTGGAATAACCCCAGACGTCCGGTAAATGCGTAATGTATTCGGAATCTGCTGCATTTTTGGTTTGCATTAGGTCATGATTTTAACATAACCGCACCTCAATCGGCTTTATTTTCCACCATTTTCTGTTCAAAGTTGTATCAAGTTTCAATCGTTAGTGATAACATGGCCAGTAGGTACGTACTCAATAAGTTTGTTAAAGCCCGTTGTCTTGATGCCCTTGAAGCACCAATCGGCAGCCGATATCGGTTTATCTACTTTACATAACAAAACTACGAGGAATATGAATAAATTCATGACTAAGCGTTGTACGATTTAACACCGAATACGAAATATGTAAAAGTAGTGTTGTATAAAGCTTGGTCTCTGAACCATTCTAGTAAAATCATTTTCGAAAAAATAATGATCCTGTTTTAACAAATAATCGGTAATATTGTTGGTAGACTATACCTAATATAGCTTATCGTAAGCATGAAAATATGTGTAATTATTGTTATACTACTATGTATTTCTATTAATATTTTCAGTTCTTGTCCTGTTTGTTCTATTTAATATCCTAGAGTCTAGTTAAACGTCTAGCCTAGACTGACGTCCTAGCTAGTCCTTGAGTTATATTTTACTAGCTTTCCGCCCGCGGCTTCGCCCGCGTGGAATTTTGTCTGTCACAGAAAAACTTTATCGCGCGCGTCCCTGTTTCAAAAACCGGGATAAAAACTATCCTATGTTCTTTCCCGGGACTCAAACTATCTCTATGCCAAATTTCATCAAAATCGGTTGCGAGGTTTAAGCGGGAAAGCGTAACAGACAGACAGACAGACAGAGTTACTTTCGCATTTATAATATTAATATAGTTGGGATGTTATATGGTAAGGTTAATCTTATAACACTTTCACTAGAATTTTCGATGAATAGGAAATACCAAACAGCTAGTTTTGAGTAAGCCCATTATTTCCCAACGTCACAGTTTATTTAGTATTAGCTAACAATAGTTACTTGGCACCGTTTCCCATACATCTGCTCGGTGCCTCTGTAGTCGGTGCCATCGGTTGAGGCCATGCATCTGCCTACACCACCATCTACGACTATAATTTAATAAACCTGAAACTGCAGATGATTCGGGTCAGAATAATTTTACATTTAACGACAAAAGTCTGTAAATTATACCCTTAGGAGGGTAATTGGCTTAACGGATGTCGCTACTTAACTTGTACCTAATCCTGGTACTTGCGGTAATAGCTCTCTCAATTCCCTCGGCATGTGTATTTACGTGTGTAATGATGTTTTGCTCTCAGTTGAACTAAGTACAAAGTAGCACGAAAGCGAGTGTTTAGGAAATCGCGTATTAAGCTAACTCTCACGACAGAATCTTCAGTCGGCATCCGCAACAAAGTCATATTCACGAGCAGTAAGGCACGATTCATTCACACATTAAGGACCTATATTTACTTCATAAAAAACGCCATAAAATAATCTAAACTATGAGAACATGTTCAAATGGATGCAACTTCGAAAATGCGTTATTGTAACTATTGCCATCATGACAAACACCTACTGGTTTATACAATGACAAATTAAAATAAAAACTCGAATATTATTTGTGTTAATCGACGACCTAGGTTAATGTTGCAATAATCGCTAAAGTTAAGTATTGCAAATTCGGTAAAATTGAAAAGGGTAGGTACGTAAGAACAGGTTTCGTGGGCCCGCGGTGCTAGCCGTAACGAGGACGCGATGACACATGTCTAACGGTAACTCGATTTTTACACGTTTGTGCGCATGCGCATATTACTGGTGTATACGAGTCTACTCAAAAGGAAAACCACACGCCCCGTACCTATATTTCTCATTAAAGTTTACCTTGTTTTAAAGGTGACCTGCAAACGTTAATACCCCGCAACTTTATTCGAGTTATTAAAAAGTCCCAATACCTCTGAGAAAAAACATGAATGGCTTGTTGTGAAATAGTATGAGTATATTCAAATTAATTAGCATGCAACATCATAACATTCGTAACACATTTATTTTTTAATGATTATGCAACTTTAATCACCAACAAGTTTGTTATGCAAATTATCCAATAGACAGAAAAAACCAGTGCTACTTGTTCCCGTTATAAAGGAAGCGATGACCGTAAAATCACGAAAGTAACTACCGAGTCGATACTTTCTCAGATAACTGGAAACATAAGTGGGCCTTTTAAGTGTCAATATTGCAATCCATGACGCGAGTGGAGATTGACGTAATCTTAGGTCTCCTAGCTCAACCGAAAGACCGATACGGAGGAGGTGGCGTCTGGCGGGTCTGGTGTCGCAGACAGAATCCGTCTTGTAACAGGTTCCTCGCCCGATGTTGTAAGAGTCAGAGGCGCATTATAATATTAAACATGCGCTCTGCAATTGCGAGTGCTTTCAATTGATATATTTTCGCAACCGGTTGTCGTTTTCATAACACGTTCCGTATGAGCCTCGAAGTAACTCCTTTATTGAAAACAGTTACCTTACGTGAACAATAAGAAATCTGGATGCAACTTGTGCCTACAGCTACAGTATCGCACTTCATTACATCTGTAAGTAACCAAAAAAGCTTCAATTTAAGATTGTGTCTCTGAGATCATACGTGTATTGATAAACACAATATAAGGTGATTCGTAATGGATGTCCCACTTCAACGGAGGCCAGAAGTCAATTTGGGGCGAAGTGTGAGCCGCGGAGGCTGCGCGCGATTCGCTCCCCGGCCGTAAATGTCACGCGCACTGTCCCCACACAATCGACTTACATTATGGAGCGCAACAATGAAGCAATATATTACTGCTGTGTGTATACCGCTGTAAATAGGAGGAACATGGATACTCAACACCAAAAATAAAGTTGATGGGTTTTCCTTAATGCTGTTTTGGACATTTAAGAAACGCACTAACCTGGTTTTTAAGCTCGGAAGAAAAAACTTCAGAACTTGACTTTATAACTTACTAACTAGTACCACAGAATAAGTAATAGTACCATGCTAGTACTAAGTGACCACAAATCACAGAATAAGTAATTGTAATTTGAAAGAATTTTGAAATTGATTGATACTGTTTTCAGAAATAAATGAATACTGGTAGGCTCAACCTGTTCGCGTTGGTTATAGCTAAAACCAGTTAGCGTAATGTAAATTGATTGACAAGCTTTTCAAGTGACTTTACTCGCTCTCGTTGGGATTTTGGAAGTAATGGGCACACTGACGTAAACCAATTCGACGGCCGAGGACGTGGGATTGAGCCCGCGAAATATTCGCTCCTGCTAGCAAATGGATGTCAGGTACAATCGAGAATATTTCACGACATTACCACTCTACGCCAATTAAACTATTACGAAACTTATCAAAATTTAAAGTTGCATTACGCACAGAACAAACGAAACGAATGCGTCTGTTGCAAAATAAATAATAAAAAATCTCACGCTACATGATTTCTTTCATTAAAGTCGCGATATTGTTTATTATCAACAAAGGTCGTCTGAATGAAAACAAAAAGAACGTAGAGAGTCATTGTATTCGAACAAAGCGTGTGAACCCCGAGTTGAAAGTGTGCGTCTGACAGCGGCTAAACTCGGCAGCGGCAGATAATGAACGGGGATCTGCAAATGATACTTCGTAACATGCGAAAACTGTCGAGTTGCCTAATAAGCAGCGCTGCTGCGTATTCATTGCCAGCGCTGTCCGCCCTATATGCTGGACAAGCGCTGCAAGTGTCGGAATGGTAACGAATGGCTGCTGAAGGTGTTGCTTGTAGCGGCTGTAGCTCATTGTCCCAAACGCTCCGACCTGTCGTCACTCAAGCCGTCGACTTACGCCTTATTCCTGACGTCTTGTGCATTACAAGCTAGTTTGGTGGGTAGCAGTATTATGTAGGCGACAACAGCTATAATTTATTGAAGCGTGTTGAACATTCTCATCATTATCATCGTTTATTAATAGACAACTATTAGAAAACGCTTATTAGCAATGTAATTTGCGAAGTTATTAAAAACTTGTTTAATTATTGTAATTAGCACCGGAAGAAAAAATCACCAAATTAATAAACCAGCAGGTAATTGAGTTCAATATACCTACGCAAGTCAGGTTAAGGCTATTAAGTGTAAAAATCAAGGTTTATTGAAACATTTTCAAGCACAGTACATTTATAAAGTGACTTAGCAAACGTTGCATTACAAATCGTAATGACAATAGCATTTGACTTCATGAAAAATGTATAGAGAATTTCGGGCCAACATAAATATGCATTATCCTTTTTAACGATACCGCGACGCGCACGGGCAGGAGCGCAATCATTGAGGCGGTCACCGGCGCCCTGCACATTAGCATAATCCAACATTATGGCACTCGCCGCATGCTACACTGAAAGGGATTGCATGAACAAGGCATGCTTCATTACGCCACAACCTCTACATATTATAATGAACACGAAATGAAAGAATATGCATTTGTGAGTGCTCCAAGGCCCGAGCTCGCGCTCCATCAGGATTTATGGTGGTTGTATATTACTCGAACGAAACATACGAGGAAAAACTCGAGTGTTTTAGTTTCTAAATATAAAAGTAGGTTGGGTACGATTTTGTTTGCGTAGTCCATGAGTAGATATTTATTTTCATTTGGCAGCCGTGGCCTCAGCCACAATTTCACATCTGTGATCGTTTCGACATCTATTGAACGTCGTCCTCATTTCAACCCTAAAAATGAACCCCTTGGTTTCGTATTACATAATCTTATACGTAACTTTATTTGTCGTAAACGTTATTACGACAATACAGATTTTATTGAAGGTACATTTAACAATACCTACATATTATGTTACGAAAATTGAAAGAAAACAGCAATCTCAACTGAATTTCAGAAAAGATTAAAATTCAATATATTTTACTCATTTGATATTACGACTGACTACTTGTATAACATTACTGAAAAACACAAAATACTGAAACATTTTGATTCAGTTAGATAGGCGTTTTCATCATAACTGTAAGCTCACATCTGTAGTTTTTAATGTAGAGTATGAAAATTTCTTAAAAAATATATTATTAATTTTACCTATTTACTTCAGAGGACTTATTTAAAAATGCATTTTTATAAATACCCACTCCAACTGAAGAGCTCTACCGAAACCACGGATTGAATTACATAGTTTAATTAAGTTCGCTAAATTGTGTCCTAAATTTCGGTTGCCACAGGCATGTTAGGTTATGCGGCAGATGTGGCTCCGCATCATGTGCAGTATTAGGTCGTGTGAAAGTTCGGATATGTTTGGTTTAGCAATTATTTTAAACAAATGTTTCAGTCTGCCATTAATATGAGATTTAATCGTCCGTAGAATAGTAAATACTAGAAATGCAACTGTAAATGCTTAAACATAACGCAATGTAGAACAGAGTAGGTACCGTTTAATTTTTTATATGAAAATAAAATTTTTATGCAGTTGCTCCGGAAAGTCTTTTAGTATTTGACTGTCTAATTTCCGAATAATTTAACCTAATAAATTGGCGGAATAAGCAAATTGTTTGGCTTCAGCCGTCCAGCGTCTTGCTGAACTGGAGTAGTGGGCCGGATTAGGATAAACCGAGTCAATGGCCGGGTCACTCGGCTATTTGCGGCCCGTCACCCCCCTCCCCCCGTCCGTCCCTTGTATAAACTACCCGCGACCGACTAATTTTGGTATGGTTACAAATCTGTTGACATTGTCATGAAAAATAGAACCGTTCAAGGAACTCACTGTTTGTTGTGATCATTAAAATTATAATGACATCTGTATTCTTAAATAATTCATGGTTAAAATAAACATGATAATTTTAATATTCCGAAGAGGCATAAGAAACAATCTCAACTTAAGTAAAACAATTCTGCCCACGTATAAGCGGGATGACTCTACAAGGCCATTCGCCGAATTGGGTCTAGATTATTTTATTCTTGGAAGTTGAAACCAAGTTTTTTGTAAGTAGGTACTTAGGTTGGACTGTGGCTTTTGATTGGCTCAATCATAATGTTTCGCGGACTTAGCAATTAATCTTATTTTGTCAGACTGCCGCTAATCACGAGTGCTTCATCACGCCCAAGGTATGAATATCGGGCAACTGGTATCGCGAGAGTTAGGCGATGTTTAACTATGATTAATTAACTCATTTATGAAGCTCTGTTTATTAGACAACGGCGAGCCGGCCGCGCCCGCCCGCCCCCGCCTGTCCGCCCGCCCAAATAAACATTGTAACCCTGATAGTGATGGAGTTAGATGCTGACACGTACTTAACTTTTGGAATCGAGTTAAGTTGATCGAATTCATCTTAACTTGGGACGAATTCATCACTCAAATTCTTACGGAACACGGAAAATAAAAGGTTTCTACGATAAATCTTTGTCTACGCTAGGCGTACTATTAGATAAATAAACACAGGGCGGGAAACTCATAAATAAACACAGTATAGACTTTAATAAAAAATGTAATTTAATTTCATAGTAAGTACCTAGGTATGTAATAACAAGTTTCCATAAAATTATCCTGAAAAAGTTGATGCTGACAGACGGACAAAAAAGCCTTAAAAACAGTTATTCATAAACTAGCTCCGATCGATTACGTTTCAAGAACCGAATTAAGTTGGCCCATCACTGTTCCCAACGCGAGCATGGCATAGCATGCATGCTACCGCGCATTATCGTCACGTACGCTATAATTTATTACCCTCACTTTTACATGCAAGTTCAAATCGTCGATAGTTATTTAGCCTTACATATTTTAGGCTATTTTCCGAGTAGAAAGCTCGTAAATTATTATTAAGTATATCGAAATAACACAACACTTACGACTAAACGCTAAGTAACAAATCATTTTCAATGTAAGTAATGAAGATATAGTTACTTAAAAGTTAAAAAATGTGTTCCGACGACAAGTAGACTATTAGGCCGTAGATAACGAGGTCATCGACCTGTCAAACAAAGAAGTCTTTAAAATATCAGGTAGACGATGATACGGCGATACGCGCACTCTAATAAATGGATAAGCCCCTTAGAAAGGATCGTCAGACGACGCGCAATGCTTTGTTGGCTGTTGAGTGACTGCCACTTGTGTCGTCGGGACATGGGACAGGTAATTACGTCTACGATTTGTTTAATTCTATCATTGCATCGTCACAGAGGGAAAGGTAAAAAAGTTACTAAAACTGTTACTACTGTTACTTACTGTATTAAGTGTCATTATTCATATTTAATGTTTATGAAATGGGATGTAAGTAGGCTACTTTTATGAAGACTATTGTATATTGCGGATTAAATTAAACATTTGTTTAATTAAATAAACAACCCAGGTACCAGGAATAAAGTTGCGAGAAATACTAATATTTTCAGAGCCATTTCTCTGAATAGGGTCTGAAATTTCAATGAAATGGTCTGGCTCCACTGACCTGGACGAGAGAAAGCTTTCTGGGAAAACTCATTAAGGCGGTCAAATGTTCCCTTTGCACCCAGAAGCTAAGGTTAGCTTTTTATACAGGTTACTTTTGTACTTTGTAGAGCTCCTTCGTTGCTCATAGCATTTTATTTTCAAACCAGAAACTTGGTTTAAATCTCCTGCATTTTTCTTCGGCAAGAAAAATATGGAAAGTTGATAAAGAATAAGATTTCTTCACAAAGGTCTGTTTAACTTTTCCATTAACTTACTTCGGTGACTTCCTTAAAATAAATGTCACGGTGAATAAATGAATAAATAATCGCAGAAACCGAAATTCAAAACAATTTACTTCGTTAATGATTTAAATGTTGATTGTACGAGTATGTATCTCAAACAAATGAGGTAGAGTTTGTAAAATTACGGAAAACTAACAATTAAAACCACATCAATGAATATTTTAGTTCATAGTTTTGTTTGCCTCTACAAAACTATGGTAGGTATAGAATAGATAATCCGTGAGTATACCTGTATGGTAGTTATATAGACAGGTGAACATTTAGTCAGTGTCGACAAGGAAGCTTTCACTACAAGCCCCGCGGTGTAATTACTCGTAGACGCATCGAGATCGCGGGAATTCGTACAAGGAGGGGGACATAATGACGCATTGTTCTAACACAATCACGTGCCTAATGAAGATAGCTCCTATTTCCTAACAATATCGATTCCTAGGTTGGCGACATGACCACTGTTTCCCCATAAGTACAGGACAGGTTGGCAGACATTCAACACGGAATGTTGATAAACTAGTTGAGGGCTAGAACAATGCGTTGGCTTTAGTGTTAGTGGTTGCTAAAGAAAAACTATCTTGTCCAGCGCGTGCACTNGGCTACGGCCGGATGTCTCATGACACCTCCACTCGGGCGATGACTGAACGCCGTGGAGGTTTTAGTGGGTCGTATACCCCGTCCTTTTCCCTTTTTAGGGCGCCGGGAGTCCCACACACGACCCTGTCCCCCGGCAGTGGTGGGTGACGGTGCGCAAAGCATTTCCTCCGCGACAAAAAAAAGGGGGGCCCGAAACGAGCTGTGCCTAGGGGCCCCGAGATGGTTAATCCGGCCCTGTCTACTCGTATACATACCTTCATAGCAACTTTAACGTTCTGCACGTTTTTTAATGCGCTAAAAACTCAGTTGAAGCAGATGTATTTTGATCTTGCTTGGTCCTTCGATTTTATATTGTGGTAACATTGAAATGGTTTTAACAATTTTCAACCTGAAGTTTCTTTTTTTCTCCGTCAGTTAAATTAGTAAAGAGTTGCATGTTCTACGAAACATGAGTGACATGGTCAGCTTTAAGTAATGCATTCATTGCTTCAACCAACGATTACTTCCAATTTACTCGATCGTGACGTACGTTACATTTACGGCATATACCGTGCAGTGGTAGCTATAACGTAAGGTCGTCGATGTAACGCGGAAAGTTATTTAACCGTTTAATGTAGAATTTATAAGTACATAGATCAATATCAATTGTAATTGCTTCTCAATTAGCATATTTCTTCATTCGGTTGTGTATAAAAATATGAATATTATAGCTGAGAGTGGCTGTGAATACTGTATATGGTTTTAACTGGAGACGGAGTGGGCGGCGGGCGGCCGTGAACAGCCAGTTGCACGATTAGCCGGGCCTCGCCCGACTCATTGCGACACTGCCTACCTAAATAATTACCTATTATAATTTAAATATTGTGCATAATCATCACGTAATACCTATCTTGGTACATTTGAGCAATAGTGACATCGAAGTGCAACACTAGTTGCAGCAGCAACAATGTTGTGGCTTCACTTTGGGTTGCGTTACCTTTGTGTAGCGAATACAGCGTCAAAGGAATTTTACCAGGATTCATTCACTTGGAATGCAATTTGGAGGAGATTATCTGATTAAGAAGTTTCAAGTTTAATGAAAGCACTAAATTTAGTTACCCAAAACCACAACTACGCAGACTGAGCTTTTATAAAATGAGCCAAAACATTATTGACCTAGCGCAAGAGGCACTCAATTGCCATATTCTAACTTAAAAGCTCGCTTATTTGCCGCTTTTAGGGAATTCCGTAACTTAAAAAAGTAAAACAGAACCTTTAGAGGATCTCTTTGTTGTCTGTCTGGCAGGCATATAGGTGGTTAGATATCAAGTATAAAATATCTTTATTTTGTATGGATGTCTGAATGTTTGTTACTCTTTCTTTCACGCAAAAAGTACTGAACGGATTTTGATGAAACTTTTCAGTATTACTGTTTATAATCCAGAATAAAATATCTAAATATATATAAGTAAAATTTTATAAAAATGCAGACAAACTTTACATGTTTCATAATCTTGGCACCGACTCCAGAAGTATCAATCATGGTATAGCTACATAAATATTAATAATTCGTCCTAATAAATAAGTAGGTAATTAGTAATTATTTTTCTACTTTTTTCTATTTAGAGTAGGTTTTTTGGAGTCGGTTTTATTTTCTTTTATAAAATTTTACTTATTTCTTGCTTTTTAGTTAACTAATAAATAATTACCTTGATGTCACCACTGAAGGTAGGCAGTACTTTGAGACCAAAAAATGGGACCACCCTTGAGGTATTACCTATACGCCGAAAAAAGATTTGTTCAAATCGGTTCATAATTGGCGGAGTTATCGCGTAACAAACATAGAAAAAAAAAAAAACATACGGGTCGAATTGAGAACCTCCTCCTTTTTTGAAGTCGGTTGAAAAGGAGAAACTGACTGACTGACATATCAACGCACAGCCTAAACGGCTCATAGGGCTAAACGTAGGCACTTAAAATTTAGAAGGGACGTAGCTTAGGTACCGTAGAGGTGCACTAAGAAAGGAATTTTCGAAATTCCCACGGGAACGGGAATTAGCGGGAAAATCCTTTTGTGTGAAAAATCTAAACCGCGTAAGATAGATGAAGGGGATAAAACGGGATCCACGCGTACGAAGTGGTACAATTTATGACAATCTGTGACAAACGAAATTTCACGCGGGTGAAGCCGCGGGCAAGAGCTAGTTATACATATTACTCGTATTAATACAAACCTAGGTCTAAAGTATTTTGCATGGCACCTAGTTATGTATGTATTAGACTAAGTAGGTATATATTTTTTATTCAAATAGGTACGTTTTATTGTAATTTTGATGTAAGAAATTGTACAGTTATTAATTTTAAATCCTTTGCGACTTTTTGCTAGAGTTAATCAACCGGTCGAAGCCGCGTCGGTGAGTTTTTGTGGAACTTCATCGTAATTTTAATGGCGAGTCACTATTTTATAAAATCTATCAATCATATTTCTTAACTAGAAATCAAGTGTCAGTTTTGCAAAAGCNCAACCGACTTCAAAAAAAGGAGGAGGTTCTCAATTCGACCCGTATGTTTTGCAAAAGCTACACAAATTAAAAACACTTAGGTATTTCAATTATTATTCGAATCTATATAACTCTAACTGGCTTTACATTTCAAAATCTGCAATTCGGGACAATCCAGAGCACCTACATATTTTGGTATATTAATCCCAACTATATAATATTATAAATGCGAAAGTAACTCTGTCTGTCTGTCTGTCTGTCTGTCTGTCTGTCTGTCTGTCTGTCTGTCTGTTACGCTTTCCCGCTTAAACCTCGCAACCGATTTTGATGAAATTTGGCATAGAGATAGTTTGAGTCCCGGGAAAGAACATAGGATAGTTTTTATCCCGGTTTTTGAAACAGGGACGCTAGGACAGGGATAAATATAAATAAGCCAATAATTTTCATTTTAGATGAAACTTCGTACGGAAAACTTAAAGCTTGAAACTTGATCGTGGTTAATACGCCATGTAGGATAAATTACAATATCACATTGACACTTAACTATATTATTGTGCCAATTGCATTGCAGTGGATTTCTGAAACCCGAAACTCTCAAGTTTCATTGCATGTGAGCACATATTGAAACTGTCAAATTAGGGAACGTTAAATAACCGTTAAGTGAGCATAAACAGTTATTCTTACAATGCTAAATGACACGACCGCTTAATTCACCAGCTGGCTTACTTTTCAAAGCTTTTACAATGGATTTTTTACTTAAATTGATTTCAAAATCTCTCTCTCTGAAAATTTAACGAGAAACCAATGACGAAGCAGTTTTGCATAATTTTATATTTGTAAGAAATCAATGTTATCAATGCAATTAATTGTAGGTATTTATAGGTGTTGCAACTTTTGCAATTATGCTAAATGTAAGCTTAAATGAACTGGTGTTATTTGCATGTAGATACTTGGTAACTTCAGGAAAATACATGACTTAATTAATTTCTAGTAGGAAATACCTACGTCAATATTTATAAGAGTTATAATGCCATCAAATAAAATACCTTTATTCCTACACAAAACGTAGAGTTTACTCGGAAATCGTGCCGCTCTTTCATCTCCGATGAGCTGATAGCCCAAAAAAATTAACGCGAATTTTTCACCTCGGATTCTCGCCACGATATGCAAGTACACAAGTGGAATGATGACATGGAAACCTACTAAAGGATCAGTTAAGCTGCGAGAGTCATTGCAATAGTCGATGCTCCTCCCGACCCTCGGGGTGAACGATCTGGCGGGAGTCGACGACACACGATAATTACTGTCGCTCGAGCCCGAGCCCACGTATGCCCTCCGAACCCAGGACTTCTTCATATGTGCTTTGTTATTTTCTTTTTGAGACGTCAACTCATTAGCATACACATGACACCTCTGATATTTTTAGACAAGCTTAATTTTTACGTAATAGGTTTTAGTTTGTTCCATCATAAGAAGAATATTTTTAGTTGATTTCTATTTTATTGTAAATCATTATGAAATATAATAAATTGGATACTTTTCTGATTGATTGCCTGAAAAATAGAATGATATACGAGTAACTACAGTAATAAATTATTTCAGACTTATATCATCGACCATTTTCTCAATTTCGTTTTTAAAACCGGATGATGTTCTCACATCAATTTGCGTCACTAATGGTTGTATTCGTCATGTTCAGAGGTATGCCTACCTCTACCCACCTCTACGAACTTTAATATGACTTGTCGTCACGACCCCGCGAGGTAAACAAAACACGTACACTTAGAATGGGAGCTGAATATGCAGCACAGACAGCGCTGGCCTATTGAATAGAGTGGTTCACGGATTTAGCTGTGACCATGATTAGCTCAGCTGCATGCATGCGTGAGAGATTTTGCGATAGTGTTTAAAAATAAAAATGGAAAAGGGCAACTATTGTTTTGATTTATCGTTAAATGATATCCGAAAAGATGGGTATCATCAAACATCTTGGTATCTAGCTAGCTACACGATCTATTTTAATCTGGCCTTGGCGTTCTTTCCAAATGGGAATCCACACAAGTTTTAGTTTAGATAAGTTTACTGATTTGGTTAGCTAGCCCCAGAAAGATACTTTTCGCAGTAACCATTTACGAGGTGAAAGTAGTTCTCCCTAATGTCGATCGATGGTAGTGCCTTCGCGGGGCAAAGGTTAACGATGTATTAATATTACGCCAACCGACCTGTGGGTAGGTGCCCGTTGCCAAGGCGAACCGTTAAATATTCAGGTGTGATCCCTGATGGCGTTTGCGACACGAGTGCCTATAAGATGCTCTTCGGACAAGTTTTCCGCACTTTGTGGCACCGAGGGTGATCATAGAATATTATGAATATTTTTAGTTTCAGATGAGTCACTTGTTTGTACAGTAAAATGTCTGTTATCTGTCATTATTGATACAAAATCATCAAGCACACATTAGTGATGCCCATTACAAGCTTTTGTTAGGTAGAGTTCATATGATCAGATATGCAGTAAAAACTCCATCGATAACAAATGCCTCCATCAATTTAGTAATGGCCTTACATTTATTTAATTTCTGTTGGCTAACAAAATATTTTAGGGATGAGATAAAAAGATTCCAAGAAAAATACCGTAATCAGCGCTAAGATAGAGTTTTTAATCAACGTTAAGTGTTGCGACATTATCCTTTCTACGGATGCTTGATCACGGGCGGGTCACGCACTGCGCGGGCCGCTGATTGATGCAGCGGGAGGGGCATATTTAACACCCGCAGGTGGTTCTGCCTATATTTTCTCATTTTCTGCTCTATTTTTGGACTTCAATCAATGTCACTTTCTGAATAATTTCACGGTATTTTACGAGTTCTCTTTGTTTTGTTTATTTTGTGCTACAAACGAATAAACATCACGACATTTCCGAGTTATGGTTAATAAATCATCTTTCGATCTTTCAAGTATATTTTTTTAACAATAAACAAGACGTTAAGTCACGGATTAGTCATTAAAACGTGGTGTACCTACAAACGTCATGTTGGTCACTTCTCGCAGCTTTCGGAATGTGTCATTTATTCATTAGTACTCAGTATTTGGCGTGACACCAATAAAGTTGTCCAACTTTTCATTTATTTCCTTGATTCTTTGTTATGACATGTTTACGTTTAGGCTTTGTTCCATGGTAAAGCTTAAACCATCTTAAATTTTATTGGCCCTTATATTGTAGCTTGTCGTGTTATTTTCTTTCCCACAAAAGTTATTAACGAACTACAACATCCAACGGCTCTGGAGTCCCTTACATGTTTATTATTGACATCTTCGTAATATTTGAAATCGTTCCAAGATTCCCTTAAGCTTTATTGGCCCGAGACATTGATGTTAAAGCTTAATTAAGACTTTTTACTTGTCACTAGTGTCGGTGTTTTGTCACAGATTGCGTGTATAATTTGAGTCCTTTGTGTCTGATGCGTCTCGATTCCCGATAGGAAGTTGTAAATAGGCGGTCTGCTGGCAGCGCCCGCACCCTTCCGTGAATTGATTAATTATTATTGCTCTACAAACAAAAACCCTACTAAGTGAACGACAAAGCGGCCAAAATTGATTCCCGAGTTTTGAATGAACCCGTTACCGACATTTTCAATAAGTTAAATTTGATTTAAGTAATCTGAAATCGAAGTTTGCTTCGGATTCTGGAAAACAGTCATCTCGTCAATTTCAATAATTGCAATGATGGATTTATTGATTTTTCAGTGTTATGAACTGCCAGTTTTCTATGTGTTGTGTGCGAAAAATGGAAGTAATGCTTTGCGTAATGCGAGTTCCGTGGTTTGCTTTTCAATGCATGCGCCCATAAAGAAGTGTTCCTACAAGTTTTATGTGTAGCGTAAAAGGCAGGAGTGGCTATTTTGAGCTGGAGAGGGGCTATTTCTTTGTTGATCGACGTTATATTTGCCAGCTCTCCCGTGTCCACTTGGGCCGGGCGCGCTGGGATAATGGAACTCACGTCCAAAGGGATTTAAATAATGGGTCGTGGATCCGACCGCTGCATCACCCCTAAGTATGTGTTTATGTTCAAGGCTCGCAAGGCGACGTGATTCTACATCATTATGTTTTTTGTGTCTCATGTAATGTCAGTACTTGGTTTTGCTGTCGTTAGGATATCGATTTCATTTTGCACGTTCTAAATTGAGGAAATTATGTCAATTTTAAAGAGTTCCAGATTGAAATTCAAGCTCATTTCAGCAAGAATTTTTCATTGTTAGTAGGTAATAAATACGATCAATACAATAGATACGTTTTGAGTGTGTCTTCGAAAAAAAATTTAATTTATAATTCATACCTATTATCATTTTATTTTCAACGACGGACAAGTTAATACCCAAATGCATTTTCATTTGACAAATGAAATCGAGACTAGTTCTATTTGATGAAAACGTTATTAAACGTAGTGCTGCTGTGAACATGTTAGTTTCGGAATCAATTATTGGAAAATCTGTTTGGTTCCGAACAGCATTAACTGGTAACAGGCTTGATCCGTCTGGGAGGTGTCACAGTGTGTTTGGAGCTGCATTTGATGTTAACTGATTGCGATAGTGCAACGAACTAAAGCAAACCTTTCAACGCTTATTTACACAGACAGAAAGCCAGTTAAGCATTTTCTACGGGAACTGGCTTTTATCGAATGTCGAGTGAGTTTTCAACACAGAAATAGCTGTAACGTAAAGTTTTCATAAATACATATATTCTAGAACTATTTACCTGCCATATTTATGATCTTGGCGGTTATTAGAACGTTACCGAGACCATGGAAATGTACTTTAGTCTGCCGCAACACAACTTTATTAGACTTTAATTCGATAATGGTCTTAACTAAGACTCACTCATGCGAAACATTGACGTGTACGTAACTATTCCTGCACGGTAAACGTTTAAAAAATTATGTTTTCGTGAGTTAAATTAAATAAATCAGAAATTAAAAATTTAATGCCGTAATGAACACACATTTAAGTGGCCACATTAAAAACAAAAGTGATCTGTGTCTTATTGCAAAGTAATTATTAAAATGTGAACATGTTCTCCTTTTACGGCAGGAGTCAGGACCATAATGACGTCAAGTCTGACGTGAAACAACATGGACATTCATAATTATTTACTGATTGGCAGGAGTTAAATACTTGCCTTGTCTTTCATGTCATTCCTTTGTGCATATTTTCCTGTGATATGAGGTACAGACAACGGCACATCTAGTCATCTAGATAAACATTGTGTTCTATTCTCTTGTGTACTGACACTACTGGTAACTGTTCTGCTCAAATCAATTACAGTAATTCTTATCATCTTGATGCTATAACAACAAATCACTTTTTCAGTAAGAAGATTCTTTTTTTATGTCGTAATCATAGTTTAGACTATCATCACACCTAGACCATAAAGATAAATTGAAATACTTGAGCAGCACTTTTCTGCCTATATAAGTTAATCACAGCAACTAGAATTCTAGATAAGCAATTTACTTGCTTTCTGATACGGATGTCGATTACTGCCGATAAGGCGTTATGTATTGGAAAATCATAATTACATGCTTAATATAATAAAGACAGCTATTGCAATATTATTCCATTTGACCTCGAATGTTAATCGCGCAGAAATAACGTGCATCGTCCGTCTTAACTCAGCGGAGCCTTATTTGGCGCGTGTTTGCGTATGAGCTCCCCTTAATTTACTTGGGAAAGTTTCTCCGGTTCTAAATATGTATAAATCTCATATACAAAAACATTGATGTAGATATTGCATTTGTGTATTGATTCATGATTGAAGTGAATTTGTATGAGTCCTCCGGCATTTCGCTTGGATCATTTGATTGCAGCAGGTAGGGTAAGTCCAGGATAGATGCCCCACTTTTTGAAACAGCTCTGTAACTCAGTCAGTAAGTTTTTATCAACAATTTGATCTTAGTATCTGTAAACTTTGGTCTTTCGTCTATGATATTACTATAATTATTTTAGTTGAAGTTATACCGATTCTGAGTAAATAGCATTTTAATTGACCTCTAAAAAGTGGGATAGACGCCTAATGTGGGGGATAGAAGACTCACTGTATGATTGCTTCAAAGGATAGATGCCTGATGCAGGGATAGATGACTCGTTAATACAGTTTTTGAATTCTAAGGATCAAATGCTTTTTGAAATCAAACAAGCCAAGTATTATTATTTAAGATTAATTGTTATTGAATGAATTAAATATGAAATTTAATATTTTTTATTGAAAATAGTACATAGTACATCCACCCGAAGTCGGGAAAAGAGGTAATTCGATCAGAAGGACACCCTATTTATTACTTTCCTAAGGTTAGCCGTACTACATTCTTTTTTTCTACTTACTTGCTACTTGTGACAAAAAGAGTAGGTTAGGATAGATGACCCTAGGAGCATGGGACATGGCCCTAAGGGCATCTATACCCAAAAAAAATTAGGCAACTATCCTTTTAGTATAGGATAGGTGCCTTTTTTAATAAAAAATATATTAACACTAAAAATCGAATTAAACATAGCTATCCCGTCTAATTTATAAGATAGTCTATCAAATTATATAAAAATCTGCTTCATTTTACAGCTGACAAAAAAATTCTCCATTAAGAGATACTTACCAATTTTATTTCGACGCTCGCTAAGGTTTGGCCGCGGAAGATTTTTGCTCTCACTGGCTACACGAACGCACTCTTTGATGGTTTGCGAGGCGAAAAGTGGTACGGGGAGGTCCCTTTCTATTATACATACTATAACTTTATGCTAAGTTGCTTGTAACATAGTGTACTTAAAATCGCGGCACCTATCCCACTGGGGCATGTATCCTGGAATTACCCTAGACATTGCCCCAGATTATTGCTTGATACTTGTTTAAAAGCTTGAAAAGCTGTCTTCGAAGAATCGTATTTTCGATCACCTGTCATATCTTGACATTAGTCAATATACCAGTCATGAAGCTGATCTGATTTATCAACACATGATCGTAACCCAGTTCGGAGCAGGGGGCAGTGGAACAGGCTCGGCTGGCGTGATGCAACGCGCGTGACCATGACACCGCGGCGCCTGCGCGACACCTATGATGAATTGCGCTGACGCCGACTTTCCATTTCAACTACCAGAAAACGTACGCGTGATGGATGACTCACGGCAAATCTGCTAATAAACGCAAATGCATTAGTTCAGCGCAAACACTAAGGTGATGACGTCTGTTACCTTATAAACGTCGTACCAACTCAAAGTGCTTTAAAATAAAAGTAGAGTCATAAAGTAGAGTTACTCGTATATGTGTTTGTGTGTTGTTGTGGATGTATTTAGCGACAACTATACCGGTACATTGTACATGCCATATTATTTAAGTAATTAGGCTACTTATTCTTTGCTTTTATGCGCTTAATCACACTCGTTAAGAACCTACTGGTAAAAATCTGCCTCATATAAGCACTGCTTTCTCGCAATGAATCATTCGCTTTTACTGATCATTATAAGTGATTGGAAAGTATCACAGGCAATTGTTTTACTTATCAAGCATTTCGTTACTTCATTGACCTGTTACATTATTGAGAGCCGATTGATTTATTCGGATCAATCATCCATCAATTTGCATTCATGTTGCAAGTCTAGATTGATGGACGACAAAAACAATGAAGCAAGAGCGGCCTATCGACACCCTTGGATGCAGGTAAGGCGGGAACCGGTTCACGTACATATCTAATATCAATCGGTCCGTGCTATGAGCAGGAAGCTGAATACAAAAAATGGGCCAAGTCCGAGTTGGATTCTCCAAGTAGTTTTCTATTTAATCTACAAGAGCTCGTTTAAAGTGAGAATGTCAGGCAGATCCCTGATTAAAATAACTTCTTGACATCTTGTTACCATGAAGTAACTGGTCATTCCTATTCATGACTGAGATAAAACATGTTTATTTAACTTTGCTCATGGCTGTTCTGTTAACCTACTACAAGACTTATTTTTTAGGTCGATGAGTCTGGAAAGAAACGGTAACCAATGCAGTGTCTGTTGTAAGTCTCTTTTTCAAAAGGTTACGACATCAACCAACATTACAGGCAAGTCGGTTTTAAGTCTTCATTGTAATAATATTATATTAATTACCTAGTACCTAGTCTTTAAAAATATTTATTTGTTTTATTTTTAATTCTGATCTGCTTTGCTTTTTACATCTATTATTACATCTCGTATGACGTCCACCTACAAGGTGGACCGACGACATCGTAAAGGTAGCAGGGAAGCGCTGGACGCAGACCGCTGCCAATCGATCAACATGAAAAGCATTGGGGGAGGCCTATGTTCAGCAGTGGACGTCCTATGGCTGAAATGATGATTACATCTCGTATATCTCTAAAACTCCCAAAAGACCCTTTACATGGAACCCTAACGCGAGTTTGTGGCTAAGGTTTATGGTCTGATGATTATAATACATCCGTTACACTCGTGATATCGAACTAAATTACGCAGCACCTTGAGTCCGTTATCATCTGTGAGATAATCTTTGTTTATCAAAAAAGGCCGAGATTCATTTTTTCTAGAAAACAATGAAACGTTCATTTCGGGTAATTTCTATGATGATTGTGTATTTACAAGCAAGTTTATATCATACAACTGAGATTGATTACGTAAGTTTTGGTTGTCAATCTTAATTTTGGACTGATCAAGCGCTGATGCAATCGCTTCCAGCTTCCTCCCGCATGCGGTGATGAGTAACAAAAAACCATAAAATTCGTTGGAACCGTGCCAAACTGAAGCATTACAAACTTATCTAGTTAATTTATTGTTTCTTCTAATTCGTTTTGTATCTATGTAATACATCTGCAAACTGATACCATTGAAATATTCGCAGATAGTGCAGTTCGTATATTAAGATAAGAAGAACCTTAAACAGCATAAAATTAGTTACCAGTCGCGACAATGTTTGTTTAGGATACACAACTACAATTTTGTTTAGATACTTTTAAATGGTGCCAGCGATAAGTTATGTAATGATAATTATATTGTGTTTATTTAGACATCGACAGTAGTACGTCTGTTTAAATAGTGTTATCAAAGACTAACCCAACAAGCGCAAGGCAATTGACCCTAATATCTGTTGACACCGAATTATCGCCGGTCGACATTACACTGGCCTACTTGCTTAGGATCGTTTGCTAGATGACCATTTTAATTATTTTATGGTGGAAACAACGAATTTGTTCGTACCACATCGAAATGCTAGCTCTGACGTCGTAACGTCAAGGCTAGACTAAATCATTATGGTTTCTTTGAATCTATATTCAACGAATGACGTACATGATGTGGACTTAATAACAGGTGGCATTATCTGACAGTCAAAGCTTTCTTTTTTAGAGCATAAAATCAATAACACGCCCTTGTTTACATGTTAAAGCAAATGAACCGTTTGGGCAGGGCAATAACCCTTTGGTTCAGTTATTTCACGATCATTTCAAAGTTTAGTTACATCGCCAGTAGCATCATAGCCGATTTGTATTCGTGAGGTCGTAGTTTTCAACTGTAGTTTCGCGAAATGGACCGAGGGAACGTGAGTGCATATGTGTCTGCAAATCGCTTCAGCGCGCTGCGCGAGCCTCGGGGCGAAACGTTCAGGGTATTTGTTAATAATTTCTGGAAAATGGTTCCAAAACACACTCCTGCATTTCCTTCTGTTAATACGGAACACATTTTTGGCCTAGTTCCTCTCGTTAAATTAGACATGTAAACATAATAAATATTTTGTGTTCTGAATGTAAGGGACTTTAATAATTAGGTTCTAAATCAGAAAATCTTTACTGGGTCATCTTAAAAGGTTCAAAAATACATGTCCTCGGATAATGAGTCTGACCGCAATCGAGAGTACCTCAAAGGTGCTCGAGTACATCTGATTATGAAAGCACAGTGAAGCTGTCAATCTTAATGATAATAATTCTAATTGGCGACCCAATCTCTTTGTGAGTACTGAGAAATGTGTGCTCTTTGTTCGTGGGGAGGCTGGGAGCGATGATGGGCGGAAGCCCGCGTTTATCGGCGGTGCGGCGCGGCGCGGCGCGGCCCGCTATCGCAGGAAGCGGTGGTCAACGCGCCGACTGACACCGTTGTAAAGTCGTGACGAATGTGGACGGCTCTGGTGCTTTGTTCGCGAGAAATTGCTGCAGACGATAACATCGTCGCTGTAATTGTTTGCGATAAACGTTTAATTGCACACTATTGCGGTAATATGTGTTCGAATGCATTATTAGGTTTGAGAATATTTTAGCATGTAACCTCTAAATCTATTTGTTATTGTACTTAGCATAAGCGCCTTTTGCTCTTATTATTTCATTAGGTACTACACAAGCTCAACAATAAATAACTAGTTTTCAGGCTTGTACTTTATTTGATTTATTTACTAGGCACAAATCAATGCATAAAAATGATTACTATAACCTTTGAGTGAAAACTATCTACTCTACCACAAGCCATAACAGTAAACAATATGAATAGTTTATGAGTTAATAGGCACAATTACTGATTGCTTGTCGATGTAAAATGTCAATAATACAAAGCTCCTCATTTCTTAATGTTTTTCAGAAAGCTTCAGCCTAAATGTGGTCAGAAGTATCAGAACACAAATCCTCCGTTATTCTTGTTGAATCATCGTGAACGGCCTTCGGCGTCTACTCATGCAGACAATCAGTGTAGTGCATTTTGCATTTTTACTCCATTACAGAGTCGCGACTAGAAGGCGACCATTATTTTTGTTGAGTTGTTTTTCATAACGCTCAAACGAATGACGAAACGATATGAAGAGGGCCTAACTAACGCATGAGTTTCTTTCTATCCCCGCATTATTCGTTATGACCGATATAAAAACTGAAGTGGCGGGCGGGATCACTTAGTCATCAATTTGGGCCAGCTGCCCCAGTATCAAATACTAACGAGGGTCATAGGACGTCGGCTATGAAGCTATGAATTACTGCCGGCTCTTATCAGCTGTGTGTAGGTGCTCCGCTCGCTCTGCCCGACACGTGTTGTACCGAGCGCGGCCTTAATGATTTAGGCATGATTGATAGCTGCCTCTAACGTAATTATAATTAGAAATATTATACTTAGTATGTAACAGTATCTTTTCCATTACATTAAATCGCGAACGGCTTTTGTTAATTTTAACTTAAAATTAGAACAATAACAAAAGAGAGCCGTGATAATTATCTTTTATTTGTGAAAGGGTGTGATATTACCATCTTTATAACTTGCTTGTCCTTATGATCCGTAATGTAACCTACCCTTTGTTGATTTTTATCTGTGTGAAAATCTATGCAGGTACCTTTACCTACTTATTACAACGACAAGTAGGGTAATTGCGCCGGTTATCCGTCCAGCTCCTGTTTTCGTCCATTTGACCGACTTGACACAAACAAATACGGAAAATTAGAATACAAACCTAATTTTCCGTGCAAGTTTGGACTTGTTACAATCTATAATATCTAAGTAACAGTTCTGCCTGCATGAAAATGTAATTTGACAAGTAATAACTCCAAAAAAATCTACGGAAGTTGCTGCTGCACACAGGTGAATGGAAAACGTCGTCAAGTTAGAAAAAAAACGTGCCGGTAGGGAACTTTCAAGGTATGTTTAATTACTGTTTTAGCTACTTTATGTAATGTTTTTGGCACGTATGTCTAATTATTAGCATAATAAACACTATTTTAAGGGTTTTTTAAAGTTTTTGTATAGAAATCTTGGATAATTAAGTGGACTAATACTAGCATAACAATTTTGCAAGATTTTGGTTTTCGTCCACGTGGACGGAAACCCTGACACCTAGTTAATATTTTTAATAATCATTTTACTTCAATGGCCCTACAAAATACAATGTTTTTTCTGCCAATATGATCTTTATTGCTATTACATTAAACATTTTAGTTTACGTCCACTTTTTAACAGTGATAAACCCATAAAAACCGTTAAAAAGTTGTGGACGAAAACAAAAAACAGCTTTAAATGTTGTTGTGTTTTCGTCCATGACGTCATGAGCAAGCACTGGGGTGGACGAAAACCAAAATTAGCTATTCCTGTAGATTAGTTTTCGTCCATTTGTCTTTCGACCTATTGCAATATTTTCCTAAATTTAGGTAAGAAACTTATTTAAATCTTTTTGATATCATTTGAAAGCTAACAAAATTACCTTTCAAATGATATACCACAATCCATAGTTACAGTATTGTAGAATTGGTTTTAAGTTAATAATTCAACTGCACCCTTTTTTCTACACAGTGGTCGAAAACTAGCGTACACTAGGACGAAAACTGATTTTTTTGGACGAAAACTAGTGAAATCGCCTCTTTTGCATAAAATATTTTTTATAAAAAAACCCGTGGTATTAACTTATTGTCATATAATATTAACGTAAAGTAGACTATATAAGGACTAAAATGATATATGATACATATGAGTAAGGGTATTTTAAGATATTCATTTCGCATCACAAAGTTGGCAACTCCGATAATTGGACGAGAACTAGCGCACTTACCCTACTTAGGTGTTATATTTATTATACTATGGTACACACGTAGCTGCGCCATTCTTGCGAATGAATGGTTTGGTAGCACCTTTTCCGTGTCGCGGTCGTGTATATCCGTATTTTGTTTATCACCTCAGCGTCATAAGTCGCAATTTTCCAGAAAATGATATTTATCTTCGCAGTAGCGATGCCGATACATTTTCTCTTACATAATCATTTCGTAAGTACTTACTTACGAAATTAGGTATGTAATATATTACGCCAGTATTAAAAGTGATTTTTATTTTTAATCAGATATTTAAGTGTTTTTATTATGTTACACTACATTGTCATCTTATTATTCCAATAATTAGTACAGATAGTAAAGTCTTAATTAATTACGACTCAGACTCAATTTATGGGCGAGTGTTGTTACTAACAAATAATAATGCTATTTAAGTAAATTAAAAAATGAGAAGATAACTGCTCACTTAAGTCGATCGGTGGATCAATAACGGTGTATTTTTTATGATCTGTTAAAAAAAATTTCAGATATCTTAGTTGTTGGAGTTTTAAGTAATGATGACACGGTTGCTTACACACAGCGAAAGTTGATTTATTCATTAGGAGCCGCAATAACAGCGAACGAATGATTTACAACAATCACATTGCACGCACTGAACTTCTTATCAGGGTTTTGATTAATGCGTCCCTGGCATGTGGCACTGATATAGCATTAATGAACAGGATGGAGATGTTGTATTTTAATTTATGTCGTATAATTATTCTATAGTTCCATTAAGTTTGTTGAACTTTAATCCAATTTGTTCTTATTGTGCGTCAGTTACAATCCGAAGCGGTGGTCGTGGTCTGGACATGATGACAACATATCACCTTCTTAGTCACCGCGACACTTGCCAAGAATTAACAATGTTATCCTTTTCCTTACACTGACTTAAACACTTACTTAGGTATATTCTAGATTATTCTAATCGTCTTTCAGATGATATCGATTGGAAGTAAATGTTATCTTATCCTAAAAGCCGGGTTATTTTTACTATTTTTTTAAATTGATCGTACAATCGGATAGGTGGATATTGTATTAGTCTTCGGACTTTTTCTAATGGTTCAATTAATTTCTGCTTTAATACTTGGTATTTTTTACAGGTCGTTTTTACGCTTTTAAGAGAATGAATTTCTAAAAAAGTAACTCGAGGTATTACTTCGAGTTTCGAGGATAGATATACATAATTTATGAGCATCACGTTGGCCTGCATGTGCCGACGAACCTATCTTATCACTAAGCTATTTGTATTATTTGCCCTATGTTCCCGCTCTATCGGGCCGTTTGCGTTTGAAAAAGAAGTTTTATGAATTCTGTCCGTCATACAAATACGTTGTACGATCCGTGACACGAAATAAGAATGTGTTTTTTAAATGCCAGGTACACTGTTACATTTGATTGAAGACAGGAGCGGAGCCGGATGGCAGCCGCGCGCCGTTCGTACGTGCGCGGTTTGCAAACACGGCCACCTTTTGTGATTGTTCGCCGTTTGCTAGCCACATGTTGCTGCTTCGTTGTCCGAAATAGGCATTATTGTCTAATATTGTCTTAATAAACGCTTATTGAATGCCTTTGTTTGCTGCATTTGGTCACGCGCTGCTACTCAAGTTGGTGCAAATTGCGCGAAGCTAAACAAAATCTTAGCAGAAATTCAGATTGCATTGAGGTTTAAAGGTTGTCACTTCTCTGTTTTTAGATATTAAAAGTATAATAATTATACTTGTTGTTATTTTTATATGGAATAGAATATTTACTAACCTATGCTACGCTGTAAGCGCTCTATTATTTTGAATTTATTATGATTTCTATTACCATGATATCGTTATTATTGTAAGATATCATTGTTTCTGTTATTATTACTACTTAATTATTTATTCCTTTAAGATTAATACAAGTTATTATTGTTTATGTGATTGATTTTACACAAAAGATCCATAATTATCTTTGTCCGACACGAGTCATACGTTGCTGTGGTTATAAATAGTGTTTAAGTAGGTGTAGTTCACATAAGCCCGGACAAATATTTATTTTCATTAACACTGCAGTACACGCGCCCCTTTTTTTACACGAATACACGCGCGGCCTACTCTGGTAAGCCAATTTAAAATCACTGTAAATCAGTTTGTAAGCAATTTATGAATAGAATTATTGTGTAAATGATAAAAGTGTTTATTATAGTTATTTTATAAACAAAGTTTCTTTATATAACTATTTGGGATCAAACATTATAAACAGATTTAAAAGTTGTAAATTTTTTGGACCAAAATTGCACTCTGAGACCAATGTTAACAAAAAAAAATTGACTGACAAAATATGATTAGTTTTTTATCTGTCATAGTATTTATGACTTTCTAATGCCTGGTACACGGTGTAAATCCATTTGTTGCAAGTCTTACATAATTTTTTTGTCGAGTGATTTCGGGCTTTTGAGTAGACCCGCAGTTTTGACGGCCAATTTTAGAAAAGTTCGCAGACTCTAGCGACCCAAGCTTTATTGGCTTACTGACAAATTTAGTAAACGAGGCTTTCCTGGAATGCCAGCTCTCTGGCGCAAGTTTTCAAAAAGTTATAGCGTAAAATGTTACCCTGGTCTACTATAGTAGTCCGCGCGTGTACTCTAGTGTTAANTGTATAACATCGCCCTACGGCCAATAGGGGCGAAGCAGTAAAGAAAAATGTTGCAAAAACTTGAAATATTATTCAAACCATTTTCACGTGTACGAAGTCGCGGGCACAGCTAGTTAATTATATTGGAACTCTGTTTATAAGGTTGTTAACATAAATATTTAATTATTTACCTGATGTAAGTAGACTGTTTATTTGTCTGTGGGCTGAGTGTGAGTTTACATCAAACGCGCTCTCTAGTGAGCGCGTTTAAAAATGTATGAAAATTTTAGTTCTTGAGAGTTTCCGTTAGGGGCGCTGTACAATCCGTCATACATTTAAATGTCATTTTTTTACGCGCTCACTAGTGAGCGCGTTTGATGTAAACTCGCACTCAGCCCTTGCTGCTTTAACTGGGCTTTCTCAATCGTTCACTGATAATATTATATGACATTATAAAGAAACATTTCTCCCCTAAAGCAGTAAAGAGCTGTCAATTATGTATGAATGACTATTACGAGTATGGTATTTTTAGTCACGATATTACAACCCTTTACATAAATAAAGACTCATTTAGCGTCTACTAGAACATTTTACCTTGTAAAGTGTATGTCATATGCGTGGTGGACTTGTTAAATCTATTTTTAATTATAATGGATATTCAGTTCTTAACAAGTAAAACATTTTACCATTTGCTGTTGTGGCGATGGAAAATCTAACTGTAATAAAGTATATTTCCGCGTTTAAGTAAGATTAATTTCATTGTCAAGAGCATATCAAAATTAACAAATGGCAGACACTCATAATTATTTACTTTATTACGGCACTGAAACTGCTTGACACGAGTATTGATCAGTAGGTAATTGGAATTTCTATTTAATAATGATTATGATGGCCGACGATTGCTACAGTATTAAATGTTTCGAGGCCTGCTCATTTCAAAGAGTTAATTTGTATCTCTTTAACATAGAGCAGACTGACTTAAAGAATAATAATACTACATAATTCTTAACTCATAATAAACTAAAATGCAGCCGTGTATTCTTCTGTATATTCAGCTCATGTTTCTTTGTTTTAGTATGAGCTATAAAATTTAACTTAGCGAGCTAGTTTTGGATGTTGATACAATCGTGTTCGCAGTCCATTCAGTAGCCTAACAACCTTTTCATAATACACAAAATATTCAAGTAAGTTACCTACGTTTTAAATAGATCTTCTGTAATAAGTACCTACTCTTATAAATGAAAATCGAATGGTCCTTGGAGTGTTCAAAAATATTTGCTATTGACTTGGTCGATCATCTTTAATATTATCCTACTATCCTACTTATATAATATCATAAATGTGAAAGTTTGGATGTCTGGATGTCAGGATGTCTGGATGTTTGTTACTCTTTCACGCAAAAACTACTGAACGGATTTTGATGAAACTTTTTTTAAATCTCATAATGACATTTAAAAAAAAATTTTTTTTCTCACCTTTGTGCAGGTGTAATTTAAAATCAAACTACAAAAACACGCTCCAGTTAACTGACCGCAGAATTGCCAACAATAGTGGCAATAGCCCTGTTTTTGAATATAGGTATGAACATGAACATTGGAAATATTTTCTGAGTTTTATCAGCGTGCAATATTCAAAACCACCTCGGCTATTCACATACAAATCAAAATGGCCGATTCACGTGAAATGGTTACCATAACTGTGCCCGTTTCATATTTTATGGGAATTTTTAGACCAAACTTTAACTTTTTCATCAAATACAGATTTCGATGGCCGGTGACATCCTGTTGAAAGTACACATTCGGTCTGAAAAAATATAGACAGCTTACTGTCGAATACAAAAATATTTGCTTCTATTTTCGTTGGCGTTTTCGGAACACTTTAGTCCCACTTTTTTCTAAAAACACTCACTGAAATGACGATTCAATTAAATGTTCTAATTCAACGATTGGTAGAGACTGTAGATAATAAACGTTGTAAAAAATGGTAATGTTTATTACAATATTATTCGTGTAGATAAACAGTTTAGGATAATGAAGATTGACGTTTCTTTTGTGATCTTGAGAAGGAGCTACTGCGTTCCTCAAGTCACGTCCCCCGAGGCTGGAGATTGCGGTCAATGTGTAGAGGGAAACACGTACACATTAAACACACGAAAATACTTTGTTTATTTCGCAAACATGCGCATAAATGGAGTGGAATGGCCTGAAATGTTACATTTGTATCCAAAGCCTACTTGAAAAATAAGCCGTTAAAGTTTCAAATAGGTATGATCTGTGTTTGCTTTGTTGAAGAGTTTGCTATGTTTAAAATATTTTAAATAATTTTAAACTAGTTATAATTATTGCATGTATAAAAACTTAATTTTGAACAATATCCTCGATCGATTAAATGAAACATAAAAACATTTTCATTAAGAGTATAGCACAAAATATCTAACTTTTACTACAAGGACATACGAGTATAATTTGTCGTATTTAAAATTTCATAAATTATGCTCGGGACGTGACCTAGTTACAAATGCATTTAATTTTGAACAAGAGCATCAGACTCACTCCAACATGAGAGAGTTACAGCTATTAAAGAGTCAGCATAACTATTACTCCTCTGGCATTGTTTAGACTCGTAGGTATTTTGTAGGAAAATATTAAATAAAGAAGAAGTCAAATTCTACATGAATATTCTGTCTCTACCAGACCCATCAACATGGGTTGTCGACTTTTTACTTGTCAAAAGTCATAGAAAAAAGTCGTCGATATGATTCTTTTAAAATGAAGAGTCCATAAACCAACATTCTTAATAAGAGAGGAGGAAAGAGACAAATACAGGGTGTAAGCGACAGGTTGACGTAAAATTAAGCAATGAGCCAGACGCTTTCAAGTAGAAAAACAATGGAATCTTTTCGAGGAAAAATTACGTTTTACCGAAATAAATTAAATTAACTTTTCTTTGCTTGTGTGTGTCGTTTCGTAATGCCGTCTGTGAATTGCGAAAAAGAACATGTTGAAGTAAAAATAGAATTGCTGTAAAAATGTTGGCCTTTCATTTCCGCGAAAAAAGAGTAACGTACATAAATAATACGGGACGATTAATACACCCCGTATTATATCCGATTGTTTTGGTCTGCCAAATTACGATTCGGACTCGGACCACGAGACAGGCGCGTTGTAACGGATGCGGGCTCCAAAGCTGCAAGGCTTTATACATACATGTTTTAGTGCCAGTTTGGAGCTATCTCGACCGTTACCGTACATGCTCTGTTTAATTTGGGAATAGGGTCTACCAGCCAATGGACTGTATATTTTATTGAGCATATCATTGAAACTCTTTGTCAGGATTAAATACTTTAATCGGGAAACGAGGTCATTACAACTGACAGCTATTTATTTCAAATAGTAGGTAGTACATACAAGTAGTTCCAAATATATAAGTAACCCTATTCGAAAAAGATTATATGTATTATCATAAGAGTGGGAGAGAGGGAGAGAGAAGATTAAATAAAAATATAATTAAAGCTGAATAAGGATTCATATTCTACATTTTCTACCATAAAAATAATACGTAATGAAATTTCTGTCGCCGTTGTATAAATTCTTCAAACACTGCCCTGCGGCGGTGCCTTTGACGTTATGGCACGTATAGAAAAGATATTTTGTTGAACGTAACACGTAACTAAGTAGATAGAAATTAGTAATAGCCAGGATCTCGTTCGTTCTTTAATCGTTCTAATAAAACTAATTTTTGAGTTTACTTTTCTCTATATTTTAAGTTTTATAAGAGCTGGATGCACCTTCTACCATTATATTTTTTTGGCTTATTAGGTACCAAATGACTTTATTGTACATTGCTGAAACTAATGAGAAACTAAATAGAACTAGGATGGAGTTTACATATTCATAGAAGTAAACCAAAGCTTTTAAATAATTCTGCTATGGTGGAGGTAGAAAATTGTAGCAGTGTATTAGTTACTTAGCAAACATAAATCCTAAAAATGAAAGAGAGAAGGATGGTAATTAACAGCTACGCTCTCTTAAAAAACACTGACCCAGAAGGCATGTGATATAAGGCCCGTATTCCACAAAAACGGAACGGAGCTGAGCAGAGAAGTGTGTTGAATAACCAATCAGATCTCATTATTTCCACTTCTCATCTCTCCGCTCCGTACAACTCTGCTCCGCTTCGGTGGAACCCGGGTCAAATACCTACTCAAAATGCTAGTTTCAAAGTACCTAGCGTCAGTAGAGCTGTTCGAATTTAAACTCGAGTCGACATGACATTTCAATGCACATTGACATTATCGCGCGCGCTCCGTATTGACGCCCCTTGCGGGTACTTGAGCGTGTCAGGCTTGCGGAATTCACTGAGTTATCTTGGAACGCTATTCACTTCGTGAAGTACACTTTCACTCATAGTGAGAGACAAGTAAGTATTTTTTGCACACTACACAACACAAAAGTAATGCACAAGTAGAAATGACACAATTACTGAAATTCATTGAAAAATCTACTGCTCATGACAAATTATACTTGTATAACTAAACATAAGATACACAGTGTTTGCCTTGTCTGCCGTATTTAAACTCATTTACTTACCTGTGTGCTTACTATGAGCACAGAATAAATAATAGTATGCTATGAGTTTAAGTTAGGTGTGCTGTGCTAGCGAATACGTCAAAAAATCTATGAAGATTTTAGTTCTTGAAAGTAGCCGCTAGGGGCGCTATACAATACATTTAATGTCATTTTTTACGCAGTCGCTAGCGAGCACACGTAACGTAAACTCATGGTAAGAACACTGGTGTATTGTCTTATGAAAATCACTTGTCGTTAGAAATACCTACCTACACATTAAATAAATACAAAGACAAAACATACTGAACTCGTATTAAAGATCGATACTTAGTTTATAAAAAGAATCTCCGTTTCGGAGCAGACAAGACTAGCTTAAACAAAAAGACAACAGTAGAATGTTAGTTAATTGAAATCGACGTAACATTCTTAATATAGAGAACTACTGGAAATTCATCTTATTAGAGACGTTAATAGAGTTACAAAAAAGCCGATGTGGTCTGAAAGTTTTGATTATCAAAAATCTAACGATTAAAGAAAAAAAAATGTTTTGTTAAGAGAAAGTTTAAAGTCAAGGGACTTATTGAGCTTGAATTAAAGCTGAAATCGAGGTGACATTTTCTCCAGTATCACTGCACAGTAAGAGACATTATCGAACTTCGCATTGTATGCTGTCCCGGACCAAATCCTTTGGGAATAAGGTTGTTCCACCACTGTAACGGCTAGACGAACCTATCTTGACGTTTGCATTACCCGTATTCTTAGAGTGGGTTGCACCACCTAACTTTGACCGCAACTTTAACGAAAACCGGTGAATTTTGTATGGAGTTTGACAGATTTTTGACGTTTGTCAAAGTTAAAGTAAGATGGTGCAACCCAGCCTTAGTCGTCCGAAGCAATCGCTACTTGACCAAAGACCAAGCGCACGCTTACTTGTCTTATCAGCTTTCAATAAGGAATATCTTGGCGTGCACCAAATCCTCAGTCAACGGGAAAATATCTTAGATAAATCCTGTTAGAATACGGGTGTTCGAGTCGGTTTAGTTCTTGTTTAAACAGTAAGCAATTTAATTAAACCAGCCAAAGGCCCGGCTACAGTCCGAAACCGTCTTATGCCGGCAATTGGTTTGAACACCAATGATTTCCGAGAACACTTAAGATAGTATTGATCAAGTATCAGGTTAGTTAGAGTCAAAGGGTAGCCAATAGACTGTGCAGCTATTAATCAGCATGTGAAATACTCGACGATGCTGTATGAAAGGGAATATTCAATTAAATTAAATATTTCATTACCACATTAAACATAGGTCAATTAAAGATATGAACATCAAAAACTATAGACGATATTTCCTAAATTCAATTTTCACCATTAGCGAACACCGTGACTTTCGTTCGCGTGCGGTTCTAGAACCATTATTTCGTAAACAGTTTAATTAATAAAATTGTACGTTCTTTTGTTATGTAGAAGCTATATTGCTGGATAGTTTCATAAAAGTCAATTCAATAGTTAAAGTGACAAATTGTAACAGTTTTGCAAACAAACAAATTTCTCTAGTCTAGAAAATATACAATACACGCTAAATATGTTTTTGTTTTAAGTGGTTTCACCATAAAAATCCCGAGATCGACAATTCCCGTCTAGCAAACACCCATCCATTCTCACAAAATTCCGTGTTTATTCACGTTGTTTTCAATCAACGCTATAACGAACTTACCTATCACCTGCAGAGGTGCTCGATCTGGCTTATTAATACTTGGTCACGTACTGGCTAGAAAGAACAAGCAATGTTTTCGAAATACACGAGGATAGGTCGCGTAACGAGAGTTGAGGCCATCAACACAAGCAAAGATTTGTCTGTATACGCTGTCTGCGCTGACATCTGGCGTAGTCGGACTGACAAGTGCTTTCTGTTCCCTTGCAGACTTTTTAACCCTTTGGCCTTGTCCAGACGGGCGAATTCGTCGCGAATCCTACGCGCGTAGAATACTAGCAGGCAATACATTGCGGCCACAAGACACGCGCGAGTTGTAAATTCGCGCGTAAATCGCGTCATACATAGGCTCGTGTTCGCGCGAAGACATTCGCGGCGAATTCGCCCTCCTGGAGACCTTTAACAAGAGCAAGGTGGCTATAATGCATTCGATATTTAAACTTGAATGTGTATTGTGTAAATTTGTGTTGTTAGTGTTCTATATTCAAATATTACATCAGTGTGAGTACGTGTTCGCCTCAGTTTTCTTTGTGCAACCTACATATAGATATCTTTTTCCCGGGTACGTTACGGCCCCAACGTGATACTCCCGTTCCTTACTGAAGGACAAGACATTTGCATTACAGAAATATTGCAAACGATGTTAACAATGTTTCCCCTGTTAGACCTTTCTCTTTTTTCCCGAGATATGGGCCGGGATGTGAACGGCATTGGAATATTTTATCTTGTCCCATCCTTGATCCTACAGTTGATATTTGTCTAACATTTTCGCTGTATTTAATGAAATTTTTATTGCGATGCTCACATATTTTTAAAGTTGATAAGAAATGTGTAAGAAGTGATCTAGATAATTATAAAGTTTTGAAGTAACAAACGTTCCAAGTTTCGCGCAGTTTTGATTTCATTCGGAACTGTAAATTTAACTGAGTAGGTACCTAGGTAAAAGTTACATAAAACTGTTATGTAAAGCCTAAAGTAGTAATGTAACTTAGGCCCAATTCGACCAAACTTTTATCCGAGAATAACTACTGGTATAACTGGCACATTGACAGTTTCAGTATGGGAAATATGTCAAAATGACGATTTATTCTGAGGTTAGTATTTACTCTTGTTTGGTCGAATCTACCCTCAAGGTACTACTACTACCCAACCGTACCTATTGTATTTTGATGAAGCAAAATTTTGATGTCTTAAATTAATTTTAGCTACAGATGTAATTGTTAGTTATATCAACATTAATCATCGCAAAATTGGAAAAGCCTATTTATAAAGAACATCGGAATAAATATAAAATTGCCGGCACGTCAGAGCCCACCTTTACCCTGAATGCTTCGGATTTCCCATTAACGAGATGATTTATGAAACCTTACCTGAAGATGAAATAAATTAATGTTTAGGAGACAACAAAATATTTCCAACAATTATTTTGGAGTTTCTCAATAACAAAAATACCTGGGGACTGATAATGTTATAATAAAACAGGTTCATCGCACTAAGGAAATTCTCTCAAAACTTGATCATAATAATTTGATATAACAGCTCTATATTTAGTACCATAATTGAAACTAATAGAAGTGGGAAGTCATAAGAATCCGAAACGAAGATTGATTTATATTAAAATGATGAAACCAAATCAAATTTGAAATAAGTGTGTATTTTTAGGTTTTCTTTTTTACGACATTTTATTTTATTTATTACATTTGTTCCTCCAATCGGAAAATATAAAAATCTACGATTTTTGTTTAATTTATTTATTTAAACTTTTATGCCAAAATAAATTTGTACATAAGGCGAACTTAATGCACTAAAGCATTCTCGACCAGTTTACCTTTGGGTTGAGCAGAAAAGAAATTTGTTTTAATAAGTACCTATTAGGTGAATTCTATACTATCGATCAAAAATATATTCCACTGAAACCAATACCACACTTTAACCTGGTTCGTAACTCAACAAACACTTTTGTGTTTCAGGTACTCGCGACTGACTGTAACTGAAGACAATAAGAATGCGACCGTGGGACCTATTGGGCCAGTTCTGAACTGTGTCAGTGTGTGTGTGAAGTGTTGTGTTTGCACTATGTGATTGGACACACACACAATGTGGGCGGCGGAGCTGAGTTGCTTTTTCATATTGTTCGGTGAGTTTCCTAAGTTATAATATTTCGTCAAAGTTTCTTATAACGCCTTTGTAAGTTTATTCGGTAATATTGAATTTCTTTTTGCAAAGGTTCGATTCTCTGTGCCTCGATTCAAGTTTGTAACAAATTGTTAGATACATTATTATTTTTGTCGCCATACAAAAATCATAAGGAAACGATACTTTTCCCTTCCATCTGGTTTAAATCGCTTGCTTGTATAAGATGAGGATTTTGCGAGTTACGTAGTAGCCTCCGATAGGTATTGAACGTAAAACAAGTGTATTTAAAAATATTTTTAGTTAAGGGGCTTCTAAAAATATTTTTTAAACACTCCAGAGGATATTGAATTAACGTTTGATAAAAAATAAAAGGTTCCCGTGTCCTCCAGACTCCAGTAATCAATACAGTCTCAATTCCAGGTAATAGACACACACTGCACGGTCGTTAAAAGCAAGTGTATATTTTTTTATTCGTTTTAAATTGATCATTTCGTATTTCCAGGGCATAATGAATATGTCCTTCCATTAATACCGTGCCTTCGTAAAAGTTTAAATCACAAAACGGCCCAATTTTTTGCGTCATGTAAAATGGAGAGAAATAAAACACCGTTTACTACGATTCCGCATCATGTTGTTAATTTTATTTCGATACAGGTCACGCAGAAAAGTTGCGATCTTTTTAAAACATTTTCCATTTACACGTGTTTTTAGGTGTGATAGTGTTGCTATGGTTTACTTACTAAGCTGGTATTTAAGGCTGCTAAACTTATGCTGGATTTCTATATTCAATCCTAATCCAAATTGGACGGATTTGGATTGTCAACTGTCAAATTTTAATATGATTTTGGCCAAAATATCTGCGGTTTTTGATGTTTTTACATTTTTATATTGTTTATAAGACTTTTAAACAATATTAAAGTTTAAATGCATCGAACATTTTGGAAATATAATCTAAAATTGAATTCAATTTGACAGTTGTAATCCGGATTTGGACAAGGATTGAATATAGGAAACGGGCGTTAGCTGACTAGACTAAAAATACGCCCTAAAAAAAGAATTCGAATAAGTAAATAGTAAAGTACGTCATATAACTTATTAATAATTCACTAACGTTTTCATTTAAAAGAAAATTATACATTTTCAGTTGTAAAGTCCTTCACCCCAGAGCGCCTGAACTCTATACATACATACTGGTTGACCACTAGGAATTCAAATTGAATACGGCTGGTGCTTTAAAGTTTACAAAAGATCAATTTGACTTTATCAATCAATTAAGAAACTACAAAATATTGCTAAAATTTTAACTTCGATTAAAATGGTGTACCTACCTACTTGATGACCATATCTACGTGTTTTCATGCATTGTTACAAATGATTGAAATATGAAACCGCTATCGTAATGAAATCGGCGAAACGAAATGAAACCCATTCAATGTTTAAGGTATTACAAAGTTATAAACGTATCACAAACCCGTTAACAGCACAATGAAGCGCAATATTCGCCAAAGCACATTGTTTGATTTTAGATGAACAATAAAGAAAACAGTCATGACTTAAACGCAATTCGGTTTCGCGTTCCAACAAATGAAACCCTTTTATCTCAACAACAACAGAAATTTCCTTTTCAATAGGCTGACTACATAATGAAATATTTACAAAATATCTCGGTTAATGTTCAAAAAAGGGGGAAATAAAAAATAACTGGACGTGACGCAAAACAAAGCACGTTTTTATCGTTGGCGGGGATCAGGCTGATGGAAGCGGATTCGGATAGCATCGTCCTCGCTCGGCCGCGCTCGGGAAGGCAACGTGTACTCAAAAATTGGCTTTCGGCGAAAAATAATATTTTATGAATAAACAAAAGATGCGGTCCGTATAACTTGATTGATCAACGGCGTGTTGGGGATAGGCATGCGTGAGGAAAACGCGATGGATGTACGCTTTACCTAATTCCAAAGAAAGGTTAATTCTGTTACAGTATTATTTCTGTAAAAAAATATTTTCTTTAAGGCAAGAATCTTGAATGTGACAGGAGATATCATCGTGCGAAAATAAGTGGCACGTAGACGCTGTTGAAAATTGAAAGCATTGGGGGAGGCCTATGTTCAGCAGTGGACGTCCTATGGCTGAGATGATGATAATGATGATGATGATGAGACGCTGTTGATTTATTCAAGACACCATAAATGTTCTAAATTCAGGCACCCTTTTAAATTTTTGAAGACTGAAAAATCTAATTAGGATATAAAACAAAACCAAAATGTTTTTTTGTCTGTACTCTGCTTGCACCCCTAAGGCTGAGTTGCACCAACTTACTCTAACCGTAACTATAACAATAATCGGTGCATTTTGTTTGGAGTTTGACAGATTTTTTACCTTTGTTAAAGTTTTTTTATGCATTATAAAGTAAATGATAAAGTAAGATGCTGCAACTCCGCCTTCTTGTGTTTTCACTATTACCAGAATTAAGCTCTCGGACTCCACTTCATAAAATCAAGCATATTCGATGATTGGCTGTCTAATTAGACTGTATGTAATTCACCAGCAGCACACAGGTCGTTGTAGTAAATTGGTACTTAGTACTGTTGATAGATCCTAACTTACCGTCAAGTACTAATTAACACAGATGGCAATATACTCTGGCAATTTAAATGAAATATGGATACGTTTAAAGTGGTACAGACGGCACACCAAGCCAGACACTGTAACATCTTATGTAGTTACATTAAGAGTTATTTTCCAACAAAAATGTATAGTTTGATGTGCTTTTGACTGTATATAAAGGCACATGTTGGGTTTAATCTCTGACCACATCATTAGAGGTCATCCTAGACGGAGGACGTGTTTATTAACCAACCTAATTGATTTTCTGGACTTCTTAAAGACAGTTTTCACGATTTAAGTGGACAGTGAACCTTAAGGTGCCGATAATTGGGTACTTTACCCTACTTAAATTTATTGGAAGAAGATAGACAATATACATCTTTAATGTGGCTTTTTTCCCTTGCCGTCTGGTCAGTAGTTTAGACTGAAAATTACATTTTCAACTCTACGTAATTATGGGGTGACGCACTAGTATTAGGGAACATGTTATGTCCATTCCCTTAAAAGTCGTACAAGCATTGACTGTGTAAAAGCATTAATTATTAAACGTACTCTTTCGTTCTAAATTTACCGGTAGTGTGCACGTATCGATATCATATGCTATAGTTATGTTTTTTCTTCTATGTTTGACCTCCTTATTCCTGCAATTATGTCTTAATTAATATTTTTCTTTCTACAGCTAAAAGTTTTCATCATTGTGAATAGTATTTGAAATGTTATGGTCTACATCTTCGTAATTAAAGTATTTTTTATGCAATCAAATTTCCGTAAGCTGATGTAATTTGTATGCGTGAATATAGACGACAATCCTATTAAACTTAAACAGATATATCATTTTTAAAAATCATAACTCTTTTCATATTATCCCTGGTTAAATAAATCTTTATAATTCAGAATAAATATTTACTCATCATTATTTTAATCGTCCTTATTGTGCTAAATTCATTAACTATTGTGTAATCAAGCTAACATAATATTCATAAAGGTATTTGATTGAACAATCCAAAGCATTGAATTAGGAATTGACAATAATCGCGCGCTATGTGGAAAATGCATGCCTGAATTACGTTACACCAATATTGTATTGTAAGTTTATTATATCAAATGTATGGAATAATACTACTCGTATTCAGACTTTTTATTGCTGAAATACTGCAATTGCACATTAATATTAAACAGATAACAGAAAAATAAATACTTCTCAATTAAACTAAGAGCAACTTATAACGCAACGCAAAAAAATCATTTACGAGGTTTTCATTATTCAACAACATGCATCTGTAACAAACCTGTAAAAAAATTGATATTGGAAAGAGTGAAAACTTATCTTTAATAGAAAATCGTCTATTTACGGACAAAATGCAGTCGGGTCGAGTATTAAATTTAGGTTTTATAATGCTGTATAAACGTTTTTCTATTTCTAAAACATGTTTTGTCGACGGTCGACAACCTCCTCTGTAAAGTTGGTTAAAAAGGCTCCCTTCTCTTTTGATGTTGTATTTATAAATGCCAGTCACCGACCCCAAAATTCCGCAAGATGATATTTGGTTCAGGGTACGCAATCTCCAGGATAATTTGCAATTTATAATTCAAGGATTCGACCGTAATATTACTCGTTCGTTTTTCCCGACTTGCTTTGTATTCAAGTAGGTAAATACGAGTAGCATTTTGGTTGCAAAATTAAAAATATCACCAATGTGCAAATACAGGGTGTCCCAAAAAAGCACGTCACACTGACACTGGAGGTAGCTTGGCCTAAGACGCATCGAACAAGTCTAATAATGTCCTATATGTATAATAAATAATATTAAAGTTCGATGAGTTTTGAAATATGACTGATAATATGTATAAGTTGATTTAAAAATAGACTTAATAAATAACCTAATAGGCTCATCTACCTCTGGTAGCCATGTACCATCGGCAACAGTGTTAACTATCCATTGCCTGTCATGTCATCTCGTTCTATCGCAAAGAATCACCATTTGATGAGAGCGAGAGCAAAAACGGAAATTGATAGTTCAGTGTGGCCGTGTGTACGTCCACGTAGAGTTGATGATGAATATATTTATAAAATAAGATACAAAGTAAAATTATGGCCACTTTTATACCGTTACATTGCCATGCCCTGTCTCCGTAGTCCATTATGAATTCAAGTAGCTATAACCAGATGGAAGGTTAACTTTACACTCACGGGAATTCCCTTCCAAACACTTCCCAAACTCCTTTTCTTTCGACTTTTAAAAATCCATCCGCTTTTTCAGCAAAATCGCCTCTGAGTCTTGAACTCCACAATGTTTTAAATTGTATATTGCTTGTAACAGGAATTCCCTTCCGAAAATCTGCTCTTTTTTCAGCAAAATCGCCTCTATATCTCTTGACCTCCACAATGTTCTAAGGTGTATATTGCTTGTTCCGGGAATTCCCTTCTGAAAATCCACTCTTTTTTACAGCAAAACCGCCTTTATATGTATTTCTTGACCTCCACAATGTTCTAATTTACTCATTGCTTGCTACGGGAATTCCCTTCCAAAAATCCGCCCGCCTTTTCGGTAAATTCGCCTTTACGAGTCTTGAACTCCACATTGTTCTAAGGTGCATTATCGCTTGCAGGTGTATCAGCCGGCGGCGGGGGCTGGGAGCCGCTGGGGCAGCCATACTTCGACAACAGCACGAAGCGCGAAGCCACCGCCGCCGTCGGCCAGCCCGCGTATCTACACTGCAGAGTCAGGAACCTTGCTGACAGAGCTGTAAGTATATTTTAAACTGTTATGTTGCATTTTTTACTACAAAATTATCACTCCCCGGGATTTTGCAACAAAAACTATAGCGGTAATTAAGATATTTAACCTCCCGACGTTTCAACTCGGTTGCATGAGTCATGGTCGCAGGCAGACTGAAGAGATGCGGCTTCTGCTCTGGCGCGATAAACTTTCTTCGTCCACCCGCGTTTGCACAATCCTGTCCGTGGAGTGATAATTTGCTGTAAGTACTTATACTTCGAAATCTAATGCCTATAAGAGTCCCTGTAGATTGCAGACTTTTTGTTGGGCTGCTTCTCATTTGTACGAGGAATGGGCTGATACCAAATCGGAACTTGTAATATTCACTCTGAAGCAGTTCGATTAATTATATCGGTCAACAAAAAGTCTGTACTTTTAGGCTGGTTTGCACCATTTTACTTTAACTGGAACAAACGTCAAAATTCTGTCAAACTCCATACAAAAAACACTAGTTATATAAGATGATGCAATACAGCCTTACTAAAAAGGAAATCCAATATGAAAAATATTTTAGCTTTATCCGAATTTTATGCATTCTTTCAATAATACTAAATTGAGGCGTCAAATCTAATTGTTTAACCACACACAATACCCTTGTCTCTATACATTATAATACGTACGTACATGCCAATTGATCTCGCACAGCACATGTAGTGTAAGCTTATACACCCGAACTTGTGGATTCTGCAGCATTTTCTCGGAAGCTCCTGTGGGATCACTTCCGGTAGGAATGGAAGCCATTATGTCATACATTGATGATTCGCTACCTCCTACGGGAAAGCGTATCGCTCAACATCTCGTATCCGTCACGACCACTTTCAGAGGCTTCCTGTGAGCCTGTAATGGACGTGTAACAAGAACGTTACGAAATGTTTTGTGTGTCTCGTGACTACACACAGTCACGATGTTCTACAATTGCTTCTGATTCCCCTATTTGTGTATTTTGCTGTTCAATTGTTAATTTTTTTTCAGTGTAAAATCTGAAAACATGTGCCGCGGTTTTTTTAGAGTTGCAAACTTGAATGCCAACTTTTCTCTCAAGGAACTTAAAAACATATAAAAAATCGTAGATACATGCAGACGTGTGCCATGTTTACCCTTAATTGTGTCGATATTGACTGGACTGCTCGAATGAAATCTCGATCTATTGTAATAAAATAGCAAGCATTTTTCTTTCTCTATTCACACAATTTGCTATTTTAATGGTCTATTTTTATGTTTTGCAAACCTAACTCAAAGCAAGTTATTATATTCGTAATAGTACGATAGCACCAGGGTAATTGTAATTCTTTGGACTTGGCCTTTATTTAAAATCCGAAGGCCAGTAATGTTATGCCGCATACACTATGCGGGAAATTGACCGAGACGTATAATACTGTAAACACGCACTTTAGTGACTTTAGTTAGTTACTCCGTGGGTCGTCCATACTTCGGAGTGCGTACTCACGCTCCGACTCGGTCAATGTCCCGCATAGTGTAGATACTTGCACCATTGGTTTAATTTCCCTAACACAAAAATAATTTATTTGAAAATGGAACCAAAAAAAAAACTGACAGCTAGATTCGTCTTCTTTTTTGATGATGTTGGCAATACACGTCGAGGTCAACTTGATTTGTGCCATTTTCAAGTATAATATAAGTGATACGAGTTACAAAATGAAATCAAGTAATGATATAATGAAGGATGATAGATGATACCCCTTCCCACCCTTTGAGTCTCAGTAAAGTTGTGGTGCTTTACTGAGACCTCCTATGGACAACTTGAGAGAACCAGAAGAATCACGATGCACTGTTTTGCTTCACTTGCCCACACCCATGCACGTTCACGAACACTCAATGGTTAATAATCCACCATTGTTACACATTAAGGCGATTAGAGTCCTCAATGACCTTGAGCGTTTGACCTTCACGCCGCGAGCAACACCCGCGTACCCCGCACCAAAAACTCCGATTTGACACCGATCAAAAATACACGGGCATAGGTAGATACAGAATAGAAGCTCTTTCTTCATACATTACTGCCTATTATTTTAAACTTAAATTGATGAACCTTGATGTCGGTGTCATTTAACTCAGGCGTAAAGGTATTTAATAAAAATAACAAAATCCATGAACATTTTGTACGGGATAAAATTTTATTTTATTTTTCGTAAATTTTCTAATGCTTTTGTCGGTTCAGTCGTTCTCGAAATTTGAACAAACCCGACTTTATTACAAGCTTTTATTTAGCTTGCAATTTATGATGTATGCTATGAATGAGGGTTTTCGCGATTGAAAAATCCGCGAGATGGCAATACGTAGACGCGAGGTCCAAATGCTGCATGATTACTGGATTTTGATATATCTGTCAATGTCATGTAAAAATAACCAATCATGCAGCTACATTTGGACCTCACGTCTACGTATTGCTATCTGGCGGATTTTTCAATCGCGAAAACCCTCATTGGCATAGCTTATGAGAGACTGGCAACTATACTAGGTTGATATATGTTTCTCTCACTTCAACTGACATTGGATTCAACATCGGATTCTGACACTTTTACAGTTATGATACCATGAATATCAGTTTATGGTCATAATTATTTTTATTTTATTTACGACCTTCGACCAGTTGGACACTTTAGATAGCTTCTTGTAATAGTGTTAATATCTTTTTAGCTTTTATAGCAAATCTAGTCTTCAAAGCAGTTTAATCGATTTATTTTATTTTCAAAATCCATATTTTATTGTCTATGATGGCCGCAGGAACATCACTATACATGGACTCCCAGCAATAAAGTACGGTAATGCCTCGTACAGATTTCATCGGCAAAAAATATGGAACTTGATAGGATTTAGACTATGCCACGCACCAAAACGTCCGGAAGTTGTAATAGTATTATAGAATAAACGTTAAAAGACTTATTTATTTAATTTTTCAATGCTTAAGTGTCCATTAGAATGAATGGGTGCTTAATGTATTAAAAAAAATAGAAAATAATTATGATGAGTTAATGTTTTTGGGCGGTTTTTAGGCGGTTTCTGACAATGTCCTTTGCTTTTATATCTATACTATATCAGGCAATTAATATTAAAATTTATTAAGAATAGTAACATTGTGACTAACCACGAAGATATCAATTCCAATTATAAATAAAATATTGGTTTATTAATGCGCTGTCTTCCAATACGAGTGTGTACGAGTATAGTTAAGCTGCAAGTATGATTAATTAGATGATATTTCAGTATTCTAAATTCAAGGACTTCAATAAATTGACTTGAACTCTATGTACCACAATTACGCCCGTATTCACAAATGATGTTTGCTTAAGTGAAGCAGCAAATCGAACGCACAGCGTTGAATAGAGCTCTATGATTGGTTCATGTCTCACCCTGTGCGCCCATGCGCACTGTGATTCCTCATAGTAATATTTGTGAATACGGGCGTTAGAACAATAAATGACTTATTTATCTAAGTATTTATGTAATCGTAACACTCTTCATGCTGTATTGTGGCGTATTCGGGTCCCCTTAGCAGGCGCGAGCGCAGGCAACGTTTGACCAATGATTCAGGCCGTGACGTCACCCCCAAGGCGCGTCCTCCCATCCTTCTATACGTTCCATTCCATCACATCGTTATTCATTATGCGTAACCGAATCTAATAACAAATTTTACACATACGATATTTGATTGCTGGTAGAACGAATCGCGCATTTACCGACTCAAATAAATGTAGAGTCTGACTTAAGCGGCTTTAATAGACGTTTTTGAATACTAAACTAGCTACTTTGTTTGTGAATGTGTAAATTACGTAGATAATGTTATCATTGTACTATTTTCGATGTCTGTTATCATTCACCCGCATTTCGCGGTGCCAAACAATGAAAATTCTTTTATCTATGAGTAAAATAACTTGACGTCTTTGACGAACTGATGAAACATGATAGTAGTATCTAATGAATTTTGGTTTGAAACGGCCCAGAATGTAATATGTATTATAGCTACCGTCTTACCAGCCAAGATGACTAGATTTTTTTTCGGGAGAGGACACACAATTGAAGAAGCTCAAAGAGACGCTTTCTAATATTGGGTAGGTAAGTCATTAGGTACTTAGTTATATTGTTTTATTGGTGCAATAAAAAAGCAATTTCATGGCATTAGGAACTGTTAATTAATTAATTGTTTGCAGATGATGTTTGGACGGATAACAAATCCGTCCAAACATCATCTGCAAACAATTAACACGTTTAATTTTCTGTGCAGCGCCGTTTCCTAAAACCTTGCGGTTAAATCATAGGAATTATTAACCGCTAAACAGACATTAATGAAAACTGACCTTTCCACGTCCGACCTAGATTCACACTGATGCTTGTGAGCACTCAACTACCAACAATCATACTTTTAAGATGTAACGATAACGCCTTTTTATTTAACAACTAACAACATACTTTACAATGATTGAATTTTGAATAGTTTTATAAATATTATAAAACATTCAGTAAACTATTACTGTGTTAAATTGTTATAATGATACTTTTTAAATAAAATACAATAATGCAGTTCCAGCGACCTGCGCAATGTCTATGAGACTAACTGGTCCGATTTCAAATAATATTTCAAGAATGCTACATTATTATCACTGTAGGATATAATGCTACTTATCCTAGAACCAATCTGTTCTCTAGAGAAATGTGATAGTATTTTCTGGGTCTAGGTAATATTAATAGTAGGGGATCTGCGGGATAAGCTGTAGTAGGTATATACGAGTACCTATGTATTTATAGTTAAGGTAGAGCTAAATTATATTTATTTTTAGCTCAGGAATAACATGATGCATAGATTTGAATTGTAAACAGGAAATACAGGTCACGCATTGCCTGAAAAGGGGACGCATTATTATTGTGTAATAGGAACTGGAGTGAAACTCGCACTTGGCGGTATTTTTTTGTTTTAATTGTGATATTTTTTGATGAATATTTTATTTGTATAATTAGTTCCTTATCTTTATTATGTATGTATGTTGAGAAGTATAATTAGATTATTCGATATTGCACCATAATGAAAGGATAAATTCCTAAGGCCGAATAAGGTCGCCGCAAGGATAAACATCATAACAACGGTATAGGTACATATATCACGAGTTATTATTAGATTCGATTTATTCACATCATAATGAGAATTTATATTATTATAATCGTCATTACAGGATAACAACAAGTGTAAAAATAATGAGCACATAATTATAGAAACAGGCAGGATTTGGATCAAAAGCAATACGTTGGTTTTTTGTCATTTGAAGGTAACTTTTGCAATTTCTTACATTTAGAAATGTAGTCCAGAAGAATATGTGGTTTTATTTGCATCCATATACTGCAATACGATACACGTTGTGATAGTAAATGTGATGTGAAAGTACTTTCTCGGTAATGAGGCCAGCTTGATTGATAGATCTACGAGCATCAATGGCGCTAAATGAAATTACTATGTGACGGTCACTATCATTTTTTATTTAATAAACACAGGGTTGCCAGTTAATAATATACAATCTAATATCTTACTTAACGTCTACATTAATCGTGTACGTTTATGACTGGCACGAGGTGTGCATATGTTGTAGCTCCAAATAGAACCGGTCGCGGTATATCAAAACCTTATCTTTCACCGAGCTTGTAATTCGTCCAGTGGACAGGTCACGCGCTGGCCTGACAAACGACANGAACGACAACCCCAGGCAAAACTCATTGTCTGCCGGCACGTGGTTGGCACGGTCACCGGGCAACTTGCCAAATCCACGCCAGACAAGGGTACAACACCCCTGTTTTGTTGCGGATTTTTGCCGATCGTGTCACCCTTGTCACACCTATTCAAATCAAGCAGTGCGAGCGAGATGCGAATGGCTTTCACGTATCGACAACACATCGACTGATCGGTTTGAAAACAACCCCAAACAATCCCTCGCTGAGATGAGAGTAAAAGTTTCGCTTTCCATTCCATTTGGAGACGTGTTCCACAGCTCGCAGCAAAAAACTTATCATTGCAAACATTCCTACTCTTTTTCTCTTTGCTTACTGAATGATAGATTACTGTGACCACTACTCTATCTACGAGTATATTAATTAAAGACAGACTATAATTTCTAAATAAATGATTAGTAATACTGATTACCTAGGTACATAGACTATCTACAATCAATATTTATCGAACAAAGAAATCATAGGTGGATATCGAATGTCTCGGTGGTATGTACTTAGGGTTTCTGATTTCTCGACCTATTTTTTTTCTCGAGTTTCGGGAATTCTCGAGGCCAAAGTCTCGAGTTTTCTCGGGTCTCGAGTCTTTTAATGAAAACTGTTGAAATCGGTTCAAATTTAATAAAAACAGAGGGTTTTTAATCTAATATAGGTACCTACTTTTATTGCTCAACAACCAATATTACAATTTAGTACCACTTATTTTGGTGAGGAAAGTAACAAAAAATAAAATCTTCTTTCATAATTAATATTAACTAATAATCATAACAAAAGTCATAAAGTCGCGTGTACTTTAAGGATAAATAACAATAAAAGTCTGGAGCTACAATTAAATCACTTGTTTTCCAAAGAACACAAGTCCAAATAGCAAAATTACGATAAATAGTTTTTTTATAAACCAAAAAAACTTTTTAATAAATGTTTCAATTTCTTAAAGATAACGACTTGAATAAACTTTACGAGGAGGCACGAGTACCTAACCTAACAGACAGTTAACATTTTTTTCAGTTTTTAAATCAGTCAGAGTTAAATATCCTACTTCCTACTAATATTTGGATTTTGGATGTCTGGATGTTTGTTACTCTTTCACGCAAAAACTACTGAACGGATTTTGATGAAACTTTACAGTATTATTGTTTATAACCCAGATACGCTATAATTTTTGTCGATCTGTGACAAACTAAATTTCACGCGGGTGAAGCCGCGGGCAAAAGCTAGTACATAATAAATATAGCATATTCGTTGGTGAACATTATTACATATTTAGTTTCGATTGAGATCATTACTTGCAAATCAAATCAGTTAAAAAAGGAAAGACTAGGCCAGACTAAGAGCAACGTTAACTTATTAAATAATTAAAAACTAACTTTTGTCTAAGAAAATAGACTTTCAAGAATATTAAAGCTTCAAAATCGAAACTCGAGAATTCTCGAGCTCCGGTAATTTTTTTCTCGTCTCGAATGAAGCCAAATTTCTCGAGTTTTCTCGAGTTCGAGAAAGCTCGAGCAGAAGGGTTAGTCCCAACGGCCCCGGTGGATCTGCCCCGTCAACGGGGCGGATGGGAAAAAGTGTTTCAACGACCCCGGTAGTCATAGTCTTAGCGTTCAACGGGGTGGATGGAACACATCAAGTGTCAACCACCCCGGTATATCGTTTAACGGGGCGGATGGATCAAATCAAGTTTCAACCACCCCGGTATATCACTAAACGTGAAAGATGACACAGATCTAAAAGGTTCCACCTCGGTATTGCATACCGAAAATAAAACCTGTTAATAAAATAAAAAAATATGTACATAATAATCAATTTTATTTAACAGTCACTGTTTAAAAAATCTACAACATAAAAGTAAAATTAATTGTCACACAATATTATAATGGTCATAAACCTATAGATTACGTTTAGAATCACAGATGCGCAATTGCATTAATCAGTCAATATTAATAACACTCTAATAGTCTAATGTGATAAAAAGTAACTCTAAAATTGTTACAAAATAATATTATTTAAGAATCACAGAAACGTAGGTNCCCGAGCAGGGGTAAACCCTATATGTACTATACATTCTAACTTGAAGTAGGTAGAGAACAATCGTTATGTTTTTCTTATTTCACATTCGATGTCGACAGATGTAGAGTACATACTATTGTAGTTGTTCACGAATCACGAACTATGTAAACATGTGATATGGACTTATATGCTTCACTTAGCAGTCACGCTCGCACTTCACGAGGAATGGTGGTCATGCAGTTGTCACATTAGCGCGGCAATTATCGCGCCCCATACAAACACCATGATTTGTAACACAAAGACCGAGCCTTGGCCTTGCGCGTGCGCTTATCTGCGTCAATGTTGTGAAAAATGGACGCTCGTTTCTGCTAACCTTCAGTCAGTTTTTATAATAACCGGTGAATAGGGAAACTCAAGTCGTCATTCGGAATGACTTTCAAAGCGGTTGCTAATGATTTTACACGAGATCGAATAATTTTCTACTTAAATGACAAAAGCGGAAATATGGTAGAGTGAGTTTCTTTTGCGGAAAGTAAATTGGTATATTAATTATTGAATATTGTTTCGAATGCGCTATATTATAGTGAATACTTAACTTGTATGTATTAAGCAAATAACTTTGGTTACTTGTGGGTGATTGTAGTGAAAGTATTGAAATACAAACATAACAAGTTCTAAGTATAATAAATAGATGCGCTTTTTGTATCTTCAATTGAGTAGGTACATGTAAAACCAGCATAAATTAATCTACCTGTTGGTTGAATGAGTAAATATCATACTTCATTACTGTGTTTGGTTACCGCGTTTTTGCGGTGGCAGTGTCCAATTTCAATAGCGGAGTCAAGGCTGGCTCTATAATGAACTATTATAGCGTAAACTAGTGAATAGCCTTCATGTGGACGAATACCGCAGTGACGTCCTACTATTGTTAGGAATATAATTAAATATACCCGTTACCTAATCGTTTAATTTTGTCATTAGACATTCCCCCTGGCTAGGGTGTTGTGAGAACCATTCTAAAGGTTTATTACGATGTTGGCTGCCATTGAACAATAGGAAATGTAACAAAGGTTACGCTAAATTATACAAAGATAATCTTGCAATCATGAGTTATGTAACCTATTCGAGTAGAATTTTTGGTTAGTATTTTTAACTAGGTTTCAAGACTCATATTCATTAATGTCGATACCTACTTAGTGTTAAAATACTTTTAGGTAGATCTTCAGATATTTTGCTGTGTACCTACCTACATATTCCTTCCGTAGCCGTGGTATGGTATTAACGTAACTGCAAATTGAGTATCGCGCTCCGAGTATTATGTAGTTAGTTCAGTTGTCGGTGTTGTTACGTTTTGATTTATACGCAAGGGTTGTCAAAGCTCTCGCCGTAGTCGGCTTGCAAATTATTCCAACTAGGCATTCGACGGCTTACTCGAGGGTTACAAGTGAAATACCACTGAATATTCCATTCCTACCGTCACCTGTTCATTCGATATCAATCTTTATTTCAAGCTGAACATGAATATTTTTGCTGCGAATCATGGTATTCTATCACGCATGAGTGCGTTAACGTACATACTACTGGCACAGCTTATACAGTTATTTGCTTTGGGTTTCAGGCGTATTACTTTTATTAATATTCGTGAATATTTTGCGAGTCTAGCTCAGAATTTATTTGAGTTGGTTTCATGTAAATAACGGACCGTTATTAAACCTCGGCGAGTGAGAATGCGAATGATAAATTACATGGAATATTTGCATCCAATCTAATCCCGTCACCCTCTTTACTATATTTTTCCATCGCATATTTGCGGTCTATCTATGAAAAGCAATTTTCCCCAAGGTAATACCTAATCTAAAATAAGTGAAAATGTTTGATCCGCATTAGGTGTGTTTAAAGGGTGTTTATTTATACCCTTTATAATCATATCGGCATAGGTTTACGGTGGTTATCATTTTTAATAGTTTATGGACTAAGTTAAAAGTTAAATGCAATGAGTGATCTCGAAATCTAACCATTCGAATTCAAAAATTCCGCCAATATTTTGATAAAAGGAGTAAAATAGATAGAATAAAAGAATTAATTAGGCTATACTCTGTAACTAACTCTTTTCGAGGCGGAATGAGACATTATTCTTTCTGAAAAAAAAAAAAATAACGAAGAATCGCTGAATTAACTCGATTTACATATTCATCTCCTGAAACTTTGCACGGTATGTGATAATTTGCGTCTGCAATGAGGCGCGCCTTGCCAAAACTTTGGATCGGCTCAAACTATATTACTACACTCAGTATAGTTTCAATTCAGTTGATGTAGTGCGGGAAATAGATAGGAAACTGTGTTCCTGGGAGGAAAGCGAATATTAAGTTATGCACATAATACTGTGGTGTCTTCTCAATTTATGTAGAGTTCAAGTGCTGGGTCTTGGGAGAATTATCTTGTGATAAAGTTACTAATTTGATATAGGTGCGGTCATAAAAAACAATTTATCGGGACATAATCTTGTATGCATGAATAAGTATGACTTTGCTGCAGGGAAAATAATGCACAGAATGTTAAAAGCTCTACTGTCGTTTAATAACAATAAATTCTCCAAGCTCCAAACTGAGCTTATTATGGCGACTAGATAACGGGTAAACAAGTATATTTTCGTAAAATAGATACTTTATGCATGCTACCTGTATATACTACAAGTACAACACTCCGGGTGCTCGTCACACTAACATTTGCTCTAGCGGAATTTGAACCACCTAACGTTGTAGCGGGTAAGACAACACCACGCCTGCGGGCATTTAAGCACCATGTTTATTTGACTGTTTTACCGTTTACCAGATCGTCGGTCCACCTAGTAGGAGGCCTGCCCACGCTACGTCACGTCTTTACCGTTTACATGCAGAAGGAAGAGAAGCTCTGTAACTACATACAGGGTATCCCGTAAAGACCGTGCCAAAGTTAAGGAAATAATGAACTTCAGGAAAGATTTTTTTTGTAAAATAGTCATCCATTAATCTATCATCTCCTTAAGTTTGGCACGTTCTTTTTGGGACACCCTGTGTAGTCAGCGTTTATATTGCTGCACGGATTAGTGCTGCAAATTGCGCGAACTAAAAACATACAACTTTATTTAAAGAAAAACGATGGTTTTTCACGAGCATGCACGACTTTTCCGTCGCAACACAGCACGTCATGTTTTTATGATAGCTAATGATCTTTGGCATCTTGCTTGAATAAGTTTTTTTAAATGTTTTATTTTAGTTGTATTTACTGAGTAATAAATATCCTTATGTTCTAAATATTAGACTTTATGTTATATTCTTTAAACTTGTGTTTGTATTGAGTGTTTTCTACTCGTAATAAGTTTTATGTATTGTTTAGTAAGTATACCTAATAAACTTGTAGGTGCTTCGAGAATGTTGTAGAACAAATTAGATAGGTACCTATCCACATGTCGTAGCGCCGTAGTCACGTAGTCCTATTACTCGTATACTATACATATAAGTACATACATACATAATACAATACATGTCTGCACCGTTACTGAATCTCTATTTTGTTATTCCAGTACTTACGAATCGATACTGAAAAGGTAGGTATGTACTATAATTTTATTTTAGTACGCTATTGTAGATTGATAGAAAAACAATTATTATTTACGATTGGGCTGTCAGTTTGCTTGATTTTGATTGAGAAAAAGTAAGTTAAAGTGTTTCTCTTTTGAAGGATTGGCTTTAGATTTCCAATAAATATCTACGATTATTGAAGTCGGTAAAGGCTAAAGGCATCACAGCACAGGCATTATCCGAAAATACACTAAATTACTCTAACAAATAAATTATATATTGAGTACATAATATCCTAATTTATTTCAGTATTTCCTACTTACTAACGTATAATTGTTCTGTTATTAAAGATCCTTTGATTTCTAGAATGCAGCTTTGTTAAAATTATTGATACGACAACCACTAGCATTCTTTTATCTTTGGTTATAGGTAGGTATCTGCTGAAAGTAGAGGTAGGTATGCAGGTTTTTCATCATTCATCATGTTAAGGAAGTTCATAGAATTGTTATAGTCGCATCGTGGACTACCTCAGTACTATTTCATGCACAAAGCTCACAAAGGCCACCACTAAGCCCTTGATTGACACTCGTAACTACATTACAATACCGTCTGGATCGGAATTAATTGGACCTTAGGGGACACGTCGAGGAGCTACAACGGTGTTTGAGCAATGTTCTGAGTATTAATTAGTTTTATCCCCTCGGGTCGTGGGACTGACTTCGGAATTCGCAAGTGAAAGTAAATACTTCCTTTGATTAATACATTCTTCTAGATATGGACAAAGACATGTTTTAACAACATAAATGACACTTGTACAAAGCACCTCAGTTTTATCGTAACTGGTTTTAAATATGTATAAAACTTTATGGCCAATGAGTAAATATCGACTCTTAGTCATAAGAACAAATATTCGAGATGCCTGTTACGTGATTCATCGTTGCACTATACCGACTGCATACCGAGCCTTTTACTTGGACCTAACTGACCGCCATTAATATCGAAAAATGTATGGCTCGAGTCATTCATAGACTTTGTAATGTTAATGACTTGTGTGGGTTGATGGCGATTGTATCTGGGCTATTATTATATTTGTTTTTGTAATTATTTTCACTGATTCAATTTACGTGGCTTTTACATTGATTGCATGGTCTATTTCGGTTTATCTTTGACACCGAGTTGAACTCAAAGGAGTTTATCAAATAAAATGACAATTAATTAAGTAGTAGTATGATTGAATGATGTTTCTTATTTATAAATATTTTTTTATAATATTAGATTAAGATTATTCCTACTGTTTAACTGTTACCTCTTACTAGAGTAATGATTTCTAGTAAGTACAAAAAAGTTACCTATGAACGCCTACAATCGCATACTAACAATATCATCGAATCGATAATCTGAGTTAGATAGAAATAATAAGGAGTCGGCTAAGTAATTCAAGTAACAATAATACAATATTAAATTACATAATTATTAACATTAATGTTCCAGTGGATGATAGATATTTCATGGTACATATTTAATAAACTACGTACTAAAAGCAATCGATTAAGTACGAGTATTTCACTGTGGCTTGTAACGATCCATTTGAGTCTCTAAAGAAGTAATTTTACAGAAGCTCCTTAACCTTTAGTCTTCAGTAAACTAGTACTTATTATGTGGTAATAGTAGCCATATTAACATTCTCCGTTGGCCATATAGGCACAATGTATTGTCAGGCCTATTGCTTATGCAAATTAAATTCCCCATTGTTAATGTCGCGTAATTACGAAGTCGGAAGTCGGCATGACGCTGTTTGTTGTCGTTTACCCAGTGTTCCCACTGTTGGGTATAACTGTCCCTGAATGTATAGTTTTTCAAATAGGTTTTTGTGTTATAATACGAGCACAATGTAATTTCCATGGTGAGTTGAGGAATAAGGATACCGTACCGTAAAGCAGCAGTTAATCACTATTTATTTTATTTTGTATGTTGGGGACAATATTTATCTACAAATAAATCAATATTATTTTAATCTTCTTACTTTGTATTCCAATAAAATCTGCCTCACATTTAAACGATATTTGCTATGCATCAATATAAATTGTTATTTTAGCCAATTTCATCCCAATTTTGGGGAGAAAAACCTTTGTTTGCAACTTTGTATTTAGTTGCGAGTCGGGAATAATAACAGTTGGCGTGAGCCCTGACTGTGTGGGAATTGTCCACGTGTGCTCTCGTATATGTTATGGCCCCGGGGGCGCGTACTTTGAAATCCCGGGACAATGGAAGCGGTGAATGCTGAAACTATTGTTCTGAGATTTGGGACTATTCCAGGATTTTAGAATTATATCAGATGGTTTTCTGATTCCGTTGCGCTTTTGTTACTCGTTTTGAGAAGTGTCAATGACAATGTGTTGTTGAAATAGCAAACTTTTATGATGCTTACACGTTTCCACTTGTAGGTGTGTAATGTTTCAAAATGTATTCGCGTTCAACTCTTTTTCAGTGAAATTTAAGGCAAATCCAGTAAAATGTTCTATAGCACATTTTTAAACGCAATTTTCAAGCTGTAAATCGGTCGTGGCTTGCCTCACGATGTGTTGTGATTTAGTTTCTGCCGTGTAAAGAAAGCTTCCTAGCCCGGATATTGCCTTTGGTTTGGACGCAGGCGTTCCACTGCTTTTGTGTTTTCATTTTCCAACAGTTAAAGAATAGATTAGGCAATTTACTGTATTAAATGATGTCACATTTTACACATAAACTATAAAATCACTTTATAAACGGGCTATTATCATTTTGATAAGAACTAGCCTTTTGTGGTTTGGGTAAAATATCCATTGAGGTAATAAAACTGTTCTTAATGTTAATATGTTTTACTAATTAAGTTCTTATCCATTTATCACAAGGCGGTGGTGCTGGGCTTAACTTATGACATATCGTGGACATAAGATCACCACCAGCATCGTCTGGGCCATCTGTTGAACTCCCTAATACGACGTACGGGACGTACGAAATCCTGAGGGCTCGTGTTTCTTCTCCGTAAGCCTTGAGCAAAGCAGAACTTCGGTCTCCGTTAACGCATTCCCAAATCCCCTGGGTTCGTAACTGTAGTGTGTAATTGCACTGAAATAAATGAAACATAATTTTGAATAGTAAAAGCTCGTCCTAAAATGGTATACGCCTTGTTACGTTCTTAGTTGACAGGAACTTGAAAATGTTGGACAAATGAAAACTTTAAAGTGTCACAGGAAATTATTCGATTATTATATATTACTAGCTTTTGCCCGCGGCTTCACCCGCGTGAAATTTCCGTTGTCACAGATCGTCATAAATTATAGACTATATGTTATTAGGGGCTATAAACAATAATGCTGTAAAGTTTCATCAAAATCCGTTCAGTAGTTTTTGCGTGAAAGAGTTACAAACATCCAGACATCCAAACTTTCGCATTTAAAATATTAGTAGGATTATTTGTATTGGTTAGCCTAGGACTTTCTTTTGCAGTTGAAAATGAAAAGATTTTAAAATAAATAATAATCTGACATTTTCAATTAATGAGATGGTTTACATTAATGGAATATGATAAAACTTGTATTCTTCATCCTTTCAAACTTACCCAGCTAACCACTATGCGGTAATCAAACTTTGGGAGCCTCCTAAACTTGCTGTATTGCATGAGGCAGGCGTTGAAAATCACGGCCTGAGACTCATTCCTCAGGACATCCACAGCACACGCGTGAAGTCTGTTGACGAAGCACTCCTCTGGCCCGTGCTGGCACTTAAAATAAAAATGTCCAGACACTTCACGCGTCTGGAAAACAATGAAAATAAAATATGAAATGAAAAAAGAAAAATTGATGATTTTTGATGCAACCTAACCTAACCTACATGCTATTTTCAGTAGGCACTAATATCGCTAAAATATGATTTTTAAATAATAATTAATAAAAAAAACATTAATATGTGGTCTTTTCATTAATAGTTACTACTACTACTGCTATGTTTTCTGTGCGTTTACAGCTATAAAATGTAAGTGTGTAGCGATTGTTAACTTTTAATTATATTTATATCATTCAGTTGGTGGGTGCGATTAATAATGTAGAAACCATTATTATAATTATGTGTCTTTTATATTGAGTTCTCCTGGATCCCATAAACATTTTTAAGTTGTTTATGATTACGACCCATATTCATCAGTCAATCTTCGTCTTCCAGAATATTGCAGCTTTGATCTTACTATACAATAAAATCAGAAAAATATATTTAACATTACATACCTTGGCATTTCCGTAAGGCACCAAATGTATGTCCAAGAATGGTGCGAGCGCCTGTACTGCGGGGCGGAGTTGATTCTTGAAAAAGTCGATACTGCCTGGACAAAGGGATTCGTAGTACACTTTTATTTGTACTTTATTTTTCGGATAATCCTCTGTTGCCGAAACCTGTATAAAATAATATTTATGAACACTTACTCGTATACTCGTAGAAATTCAGGTGTTATTTGACGTTATGTTCTAAGAAATTGTGTAGTTAAATCTTTATGTGATCTTTTGTTCTATATTTTCTTAACAGCAAGTTTTAAAACTACAGAATTCTACAAATATTCGAAGTAGAATAACTAAACTTGAAATCACTTTTACAGAAATGCATGTAAAAAAAATGTGAATACCGACCTTATTTGTATTGTTTTCATTGAATTCCAACTTGTCTCTGCTGTTATTACCTAGAAATAACATGTAAGTAAACGTTTAGTAACTAGGTTATGTTTTATTAGCTCATTATTTTTGTATTAATGTTTACCGTAGTGCTGTGACTTGTCGTTTACTTCCAAAGTTTCACACATAACGCTAAATAAAATAATCGGTATAATATTTAAAAGATTCATTGCGCTATTATCACTTTTAACACTTTTATCCAAGCAGAAGACTCGACTATCACTAATTTAACGATGGAAGTATTCTCGACTCTAGCCTATTGACCGTTAGCTAGATAAAGCTCTTAAGGAAATGATAATTTGGATAGTTTAACGGATATTTTAAATATGGCCTCAAAACAAATAAGGGAATTGGCAAATTAGTGTTAAGAATTATCTATTTAGTTAGATTAACGGTGTCAATTTATAAAGACAGCTATTTACAACGTCCTTATTTATCAGTAAATGGCACTCGTGATTGAAGTTGTGTCTGGTGTAAAATATACCATGTTCTTATGTAAATAGACGCAGAGTACAATATTTTCTAAGAAAGTGGCAACAATGTGGTGGACTTCGCACCATATAAGTACACAGTCTAATACTTATACAACTAATGTCTGTTTGGCAAAATTCCTATTCCTTGGAAACTAGAAATTTAGCAAATTTATAAGTCGGCAATTTTATTTTTCGAAATAATTCTGCATGTAGAGTCAGGAAGCAACTAACTAAGTATATTATACGCCCACTATGCGTAATTGTGTTTATACAAAGTGAAAATTACTGAGATACTTTCAATCTCTCATATAAGAATGCCAAATAAAAATAAACGATTCAAGTATTTTTGTCATCCTACTCGTTTATGTAACAGAATTATTGTGTTTGATAACATGATATATTAATATTTTTAATCGATTATAGACTCTATGTACTTAGGTTGTTTTTGAGATAAAGATAAGAGATTTAAAGTAGAAGATTTACTTTAATAAGTAATTACTAAGTATCTATAGATATTGTTTACAAGGAGGAGGAGGATTTTTGAATTCTGCGCATACAACTTTTATCAAATCCTGATCGTGGTTTGTCCATTCCTTTCCATTAATAACAACGAAGGGTACATAATCGTACGTGTACTTTCTGGATTTCTTCCCGTATGCTGATAAAATTAGTTTGGCCTCATCTTTCTTAGCGCACTCCACTATTTTATCTGCTGCGATGTACATTTTACTTCCACACTGAAAAAGTAATTAAAATATTAGCTCTATTTTCAACGTCATACTTGCAGTCTCCCTTACTGGACCGGCAACGCCTAGTGCTGCAAGGCATTGTTATCTAATTACTGTATTTTAAATACTAATAAGGTTACAACTTACTTGGTAAGCAGCATCATCAAAAGATGCGTCTGTGTACTGCGATTCCATTGTGCAGCTGTTGAAGAGTTGTGCCTTAGTGGTATTGCTTAGGAGGTTCAGCGCACACCCATGCAGCATGTTCCCATAGCATTCCGTTGGACCATGTTGGCAAACTGTCACGGTTTCGTTATTTATTACTTTTTCCTGTGGACAAGAAAAGGACGTTTCAAATGACTTGATTGTAAGCAGCAAAAATAAATTTTCGTGTTAAGATTTTCCATGAAAGCTCGCTTTTCCGATTCTAAAGTAAGATGAAATTCGTATTTGCGATCTTCAACATGATCATCATTTCAGCCACACAGGATATCCACTGCTGAACATAGGCTTCCTCCAATGGTTTTCAGATTGCAGTTTGGCAGTGTCCTGCATTCAGCACCTATCTGCAACCTTTGTGAGGTCATCAGTCCACCTTGTACCCAAAAGTACTCGAAAATTACTTACGTGTGCATTTCCATATGGGTAAGTGTGAATATCTACATATAGGTCCAGTTCCTGGATCAGTAACTTAAAGTCACTCGTATCAAATTGCCTGCAAGCCGGACATAATGTCTCATATAGTAGTACGACTTGCACTTTATCATATTCAGGTAGAAATACTAATTCTACTATTTCTTGATTTCCTGTTAGAATATTGACATACACATCATTAATGCAATAAGTATTTTGTATTGATCTTGGAATAAAGCTAGAAAATTAAGGCCCGATTCGACCAAACTTTTATCCGAGAATAACTCCTGGTATAACTGGCACATTGACAGTTTCAGTATGGGAAATATTATGTCAAAATGTCGAATAACTGACGATTTGTGTTGAGATTATATATTTTTCTTGTTTGGTCGAATCCACCCTAAATGTAATACTCGTAGACTCATGGTTATGAAGTTTCTTTAATACTTACGAATGGACTGCGAGTTAATATTCATTGCTAAAGTTCTTTCTGAGGCGGCACAGCACAACACAACAATAATAATTACTGTCAAACCTTTCATGATTTATATGCAAGTAACAAACGCTACAGCAAAAATACTAACGGCTATGCGGTCGGAGACTGTCTGTCTGCTATTTGTAAATTGTCAGTGTCCCTTTTGCATTCTGACCACTGATAATGATAAAAGAGCGCTAATAGCTTTAACAAAGCATTATGCGTAATTGTTTTCCCATTTATCTCACAAGAATTTTATCATCTCTATAAATTTGTAAATAATAGCTCTGTTGTTAGTTGTTACAAGACAAACTTCTATAGATACTTTCATACCAAGCACCACTGCAGAAATATGTTATAAAATAAAAATGTGGATAGTGTTCATCATAAAGCTCATTTGAGGTCATAATTTAAGTAAGGGACAAGTATATGTATTAATCAAACGATTTTTAACTTATAGATTGGTCATTATATTCATTACTAATGATAAAATTTGTTCGGATGGCGGAGACATTTCAAATGAACAGCTCTATCTTACAGCCTATTNATCCTACTTTGATCTGCAAGGTTCTGGCGGGTTTTTGAAAGTCGCACACAAGTCACTCAAGAGGTTATTTCCTTGCCACTCGACGCCATTGAGAAGGACATAAGGGACGTATCCGAAACCGACTTTCTTGCTCTCTTCCCCGTAATGCACCAGAAGATCGGTGCCTTTTTGGCTCTTAGCACATTCCTTGATTGAGTCCACTTTGATGTTCATGCGTTCTCCACACTGTAAACAAGATTTCGATCGATATGAGGAAGTAACTACTAACTACTTATTTTGTAACGAATAATATATGTATTATTAGGTATCAAAGATTGGCTGTCATTTTATTTACAAAGTTATGTTAAAACTGCAGCTAGTGCATTGAAAATATATAATTAAACTTCAATTAGTTTGAGTAGCAATTTGAGGGTGTTTTATGACCAAGAAAATATGTTTAGCCGATTGAAGACCATTATAGGTACCTTCTTTACTATCAATTTAAAAAATCAATGACTTAACTCAACTATTTATCCATACTTTCAATAATATAAATAATGAATTGCCTTACATTGTCTGCGCTAGTATCATTACTGCGCTGGGCCATCATGCAGGCGTTAAAGAGCAGCGCCTCGGTGCCGTTAGCTATGATGTCGATTGGCTGTCATTTTATTAACAAAGTTATGTTAAAACTGCAGCTAGTGCATTGAAAATATATAATTAAACTTCAATTAGTTTGAGTAGCAATTTGAGGGTGTTTTATGACCAAGAAAATATGTTTAGCCGATTGAAGACCATTATAGGTACCTTCTTATCTATCAATTTAAAAAATCAATGACTTAACTCATCTATTTATCCATACTTTCAATAATATAAATAATGAATTGCCTTACATTGTCTGCGCTAGTATCATTACTGCGCTGGGCCATCATGCAGGCGTTAAAGAGCAGCGCCTCGGTGCCGTTAGCTATGATGTCCAGCGCGCATGCGTGTAGCTTGTTCCCATAGCACTCTTCCGGCCCATGCTGGCAAATTACTACAGTATTGTTGCCATGTTTCACTGTCTGAAAACAGAAAAAAAATCTTTTAAAGTCTACAACAGCGAGAGTTTAGTCTAGCACGCAACTTTATTTTCAAACGATTTCTACACGGAATCGTGTCGTAGGCTTGTGTCTTGTTGGTGTAGGTAGAGACACCGACAAGACGCAGGCTGTCGTCAAACTTAGCACAATGAGGGTTTTCGCGAATGAAAAATCCGCCAGATGGCAATACGTAGACGCGAGGTCCAAATGCTGCATGATTGGTTATTTTTGACATGACATTGACAGATATGTCAAAATCCACCAATCACGCGGCAGTCAGACCCCACATCCACGTCCCGCCATCTAGCGGATCTTTCATTCGCGAAAACCCTCATTATTACATTTATGTAAAATCTGAGTTATTCAGAAACTTACCCTAGCATTCCCATAAGGATACGTGTGAATGTCCACATACTGATGCAACAATTCAACTACATTTTTGAACTGTGTCGAATCGAACTCAATGCAGTCGGGACATAAGCTTTCGTAGTACAATTTCAATGATGGTACGTTTACTTGCACTGTAATCTGAATTAAAATACAAGGCTGATGAGAACTCATAACAGTGATTTTTATATGGCAGTTATAATAATATAACTGCCATATATGATTTGATAGATGCGTCAGAAACAAAATTAACTTTAACCCACAGTTCCGCTGATAAGTGAATTAGTAAATTAAACAGCTTAATTAGAGTTTTAGATAAGAAATAAACCCAACAACATAATATCATTACTCAAAGAACTAAATTAAAACTAAAATAATATTTTTGATACGCGCAAATGTTCAGGCGATAGTTAGTAGGTACCTAGTTATACCATTTGTTTACCTTTTCTTTAATAAAAATGAAATCAGCCTCGATGACTTTTATCGGCGTATTCACACTATCTAATGCATTGGAGAGAATTTCTGTAATAGGAAAAGCAATCTTTTCAGGTTCGAATTAAGTTCACTGAATGTCATTAAATTTAAAATTTAATACGTACCAATATCCTGAGAATTCGTAATAACTAAAACAGTAGCAAACAATATAAACTGGCGTAGGAACATTATAATATTGTTATCTCCACTAAATGAACGTGCTTTCTCGTATGTGTGTGATAATACACTGGCAATAACACTGGAATATATTCACATGGTACTTCATAATAATTTAATGTGATTCGACATGTTAGATTAAGTTCAGAAATGGTCATATTATTTTATATTATGTATTTTATATGAAGTTGTGTGCGTAATTTAGATAAGGAAATTACTACAAAATAATTTTGCATTGGAGAAATATCAATGTCATGTTGTCTGCTGGTCTAAGTGCGTGATAAGTATAGACTACCTATTTACTTAGCTACGTATAATTGTGATTATACTCCGATTCAAGTGAAATTAATATTTAATTAACCTTAATCATTAAGATTTANCACATTTATATTGGTATAATTAACTTTAAAAAAAATTAAAACCGACTTCAAATGCGTGAACACAAAAAAAAAAACAAAAAATTAAAAATATTGCGTATAAAAAAGTTCATCCCCAATTTTCCACCCTTGGGGGTGAAACATTTTCTTCAAATTCGCATGAAACCACCCTTTTGATAATATCTATTCAACAAAAAAATAATCGTTCAAATTGATTTATAATCGGCGGAGATATTGCGTATAAAAAAGTTCATCCCCAATTTTCCCCCCTTGGGGGTTGTTTTTTCTATTATTAAATTTAAATGGGACCACCCTTGAGGTATTACCTATACGCCGAAAAAAGATTTGTTCAAATCGGTTCATAATTGGCGGAGATATCGCGTAACAAACATAGAAAAAAAACATACGGGTCGAATTGAGAACCTCCTCCTTTTTTGAAGTCGGTTGAAAATGAATTTATTTATTACACATGTACAAATCCCAAGGACATTATTATTTAAAAAAATGACAGTTTAAAAATATTTCTAAACATATTATTTAATCGTTAACTTCAGAATTGTGTACAAGGTTCAGGCGGATTTTTGAATGTTGCACACACATCATTCAATAAGCTTTCCCCTCTCCACTCTTCCCCATTCAGAAGGACGTAGGGGACATATTGGAAACCTGCCTTCTCACTCTCTTCACCATAGTGAACAAGGAGATCGGTGCCTTTCTGGCTCTTCGCACAGTCCTTTATTGGGCTTGCATTGATGTTCATCTTTTCGCCACACTGGAATAAAATTGTAAACATTAATAAATAATAATAATAATTAATAAATATCCATGGACTCCGCTCAAGTAAAATCCGTTTATTTCTGGTGAAGAAGTTTGCGCTGATAATAATTGTTTTGTCAGGTACAGCGAAATCTCTTGGTCAGAGAATTCTGAAGGCGGTAGTGCAGCCTGATTATGTGTTTTAACTGTTATTAATGATGCTGAAAATAGTACCAAAGATTGCTTGTTCAAAGTTTACCTTATCTGCACTATTATCATTGCTGTCTTGGTCCATCATGCAAGCGTTGAAAAGCAAAGCTTCAGTGCCGTTAGCTATGATGTCTAACGCGCATGCGTGAAGCATATTCCCGTAGCACTCAGCTGGTCCGTGCTGGCAGGTCACTTCTATAGTGCCATCTTCATGTATAACTGTCTGAAAATACATAATTCAAATCTATTGTCAATCTGTACAAATATTATATGAGGGAAGATTAGTATTTTTGTTTTATTTCGGGTTAAAGCCTGCTCTACTATACGTAAGTATAATATTATTATTTTGTTTGAAAACTTACCCTAGCATTTCCGTAAGGATAAGTGTGGACGTCCACATACTGGTGCAACACTTCAACAACTTCTTTCAACTGTGTCGTGTCGAACTCTATACATCCGGGACAGTGAGCTTCGTAGTACAATTTTATAATTGGTGTATCAACTTGCACTGTGAGCTAGATTCAAACAAATAAAGCAAGCTACATACAAAACAATGTATAAAAACTCTATATTTTAGTGCTTTAATGGCTTCATTACTTGCCCATAAAGACTCTCCTAGGTTTTCGACTTCGACGGAGTTGTGCTTAAGCGGTGGGGGCCCCCGAAAGGGGCGCTTTTTCGGTTTTCAGGTTATACAGCGTAAAAGACTTATTATCGAAAAGTGGTCTTCCTGATGGTTGAAGGGCATTTATTCCTGCATTAAATAAGACCAAATTCATTCATATAAATCAGAAAGAGCAATGGTCCCAGTATTGAGCCTTGGGGCACTCCCATTTTTAGGGGGGCGCCCGAAGAGTTAGTTCCGTGAATATTTACTTTTTATAATCTGTCTGAGAGGTAAGAGTGTAATAGGCTTAAGGCCTTGCCTGATACGCCATAATGTTCTAGCTTAAATAACAGAGTTTGATGATCAACACAGTCAAACGCCTTCGATAAGTCACAAAATACACCAGTAGCATCTCTTTTCTCCTGCCAAGCATCGAAAATGTGTTTGATAAGAGCAACCCCTGCATCGGTCGTACTTTGTCAGGAAGAGGTGCAGCAACCGCAGTTAAGGAACGGCTGGGACGAACAAGGATAAGCGAATCCAACTCGTGAGCCTTGACATGGATACCTACGCTGGTTAAGGCGACGGCTACGACCTACGGGTGACGAGCAATTGGACGTGGAGAGGGTCATTAATTATACACATATTTTCTACTTTGCCAAACATTTGCACACGGTTTGTCCAAAACATATTAATTTGGTCTTATTTACGCAGTATAACCGGAAAACCTAAAAAGCGCCCCTTTCGGGGGCCCCCACCACTTAAGCACAACTCCGTCAAAGTCGAAAACCTAGGAGAGTCTTAATAGGCAACCAATGAAGCCATTAAAGCAATAAAATCTTTTGTTGGAATTATTTGCGATTTAAAATCTAATTCTACTGGCCTAGTTTTCATTATAACGGCCAGGATACAATAATAATTATATTAATTTATAATATCTACCTCGTTGGACATCAGCACGTCAACTCCACTAATTTTAATAAGTTTGTTAAGACTGCCCCATTTTGAAAGAGTATCTATAATAAAACAGAGGGAAACTTAGACTAGTCAATTTTAGATGTAGTATTGGTAACTTACGAGATGACTCATTGTTTGTAAATGAAGGTTTAAGAAGTTTTAAAATATAATAATAAATTAATTAATTAAGAAGTTTTAATTACGTACCGATTTCTCGACAATTTATAAAAGCCAGAATAGTGGCAAATGCAATAAAATTAAAAAACATTATTTTGTATAACGTCTTAAATATTGTTCAAGTAACGTTTTACTTTGATACTGACAGTAGAACTACTGAATTACACTTTATATACTAATCAGGTATGTTACTCTGTAAAGAACGTGGAGTCATGAGGACAAAACATAAAATTCGTAAGTAGTTGGTATTCCTAACTCGTAATTATTAAAGGTATTTATTGGTATGTTCTAAATTCAATGATAATGAAGCTTTGCATACCTAAAGAACTGTGACATTTACACAAACTATTTGTTGAAACAAATGACAGATAATATTTGAATCACGTAGAATTTAGTTACATATTTTAATGTGTTTTTATACAAAACGTGTTAAGTGTAATTTATACTATAGTCACAGAATACACGGTTGCTTTTGAAATTCAGGTTCACTCAATCCTACTAATATTATAAATGCGAAAGTTTGTGTGGATGTCTGGATGTCTCGAACTTTGTTACTCTTTCACGCAATAACTGCTGAACGGATTTTGATGAAACTTTACAGTATTATTGTTTATAGCCCAGAATAACATATAGGCTATAATTTATGACGATCTGTGACAAACTAAATTTCACGCGGGTGAAGCCGCGGGCAAAAGCTAGTATCATTATAAATTAGGTATTAATTAATATCCTATGTTATTCAGTATAAACAATAATATTACTTTCNCATAGAGCTGAAAATTTGTGTGGATGTTGAGAACACCATCCTAATTGAAATGTCAAAAGTCCCCGACGATCCGTCATTTAAAAAAAAGTTTTCGAAGTCCAAAGATTTTTGCATTTTTTGGCCAAGTAGTAAACTTATCATAAAAATAGATAAGAAATAAAAGTAGACCATAATATTATCAATTAAAATTATCTTTACCCCTTTTTCCTAAGAGTCACCGATTATGAGGTAGAACGATTCAAAAAGTTGGAAAAGATGTTCTCGTTATATGCACATGTTTCCACAACACCTATGAGGGTTATTTGGCGCATTTTTTTTACCAGGTTTTAAGGGGTCCTTGATGATATGAATTTGTAACTGAGCCTGCATTTTTCCTCCGTCTCCTTTGATGGTGGGTGAGTGATGAAGAGGTATAAGACGGAATACTAGTCTTAAAAGTACCCAAGTTACATTANTTTACTATCAATTTAAAAAATCAATGACTTAACTCAACTATTTATCCATACTTTCAATAATATAAATAATGAATTGCCTTACATTGTCTGCGCTAGTATCATTACTGCGCTGGGCCATCATGCAGGCGTTAAAGAGCATCGCCTCGGTGCCGTTAGCTATGATGTCCAGCGCGCATGCGTGTAGCTTGTTCCCATAGCACTCTTCTGGCCCATGCTGGCAAATTATTACAGTATTGTTGCCATGTTTCACTGTCTGAAAACAGAAAAAAAATCTTTTAAAGTCTACAACAGCGAAAGTTTAGTCTAGCCCGCAACTTTATTTTCAAACGATTTCTACACGGAATCGTGTCGTAGGCTTGTGTCTTGTTGGTGTGGGTAGAGACACCGACAAGACGCAGGCTGTCGTCAAACTTAGCACAATGAGGGTTTTCGCGAATGAAAAATCCGCCAGATGGCAATACGTAGACGCGAGGTCCAAATGCTGCATGATTGGTTATTTTTGACATGACATTGACAGATATGTCAAAATCCACCAATCACGCAGCAGTCAGACCCCACATCCACGTCCCGCCATCTAGCGGATCTTTCATTCGCGAAAACCCTCATTATTACATTTATGTAAAATATGAGTTAATTCAGAAACTTACCCTAGCATTCCCATAAGGATACGTGTGAATGTCCACATACTGATGCAACAATTCAACTACATTTTTGAACTGTGTCGAATCGAACTCAATGCAGTCGGGACATAAGCTTTCGTAGTACAATTTCAATGTTGGTACGTTTACTTGCACTGTAATCTGAATTAAAATACAAGGCTGATGAGAACTCATAATAACAGTGTTTTTTATATGGCAGTTATAATATAACTGCCATATAACTATTATCCCTACTATTACATACATATAATGTATGTATTAGTAGGGATTTGATAGATGCGTCGGAAACAAAATAAAGTTTAACCCACACTTCCGCTGATAAGTGCTAATTAGAGTTTTAGATAAGAAATAAACCCAATAACATATCATTACTCAAAGAACTAAATTTAAACTAAAATAATATTTTTGATACGCGCAAATGTTCAGGCGATAGTTAGTTATACCCACAGAACATAGAACTATGTTCTGTGGTTATACCATTTGTTTACCTTTTCTTTAATAAAAATGAAATCAGCCTCGATGACTTTTATCGGCGTATTCACACTATCTAACGCATTGGAGAGAATTTCTGTAATAGGAAAAGCAATCTTTTCAGGTTCGAATTAAGTTCACTGAATGTCATTAAATTTAAAATTTAATACGTACCAATATCCTGAGAATTCGTAATAACTAAAACAGTAGCAAACAATATAAACTGGCGTAGGAACATTATATTATTGTTATCTCCACTTAATGAACGTGTTTTCTCATATGTGTGTGATAATACACTGGCAATAACACTGGAATGTATTCATAATATGGTACTTCATAATAAATTAATGTGATTCGACATATTAGATTAAGTTCAGAAATGGTCATATTATTTTATATTATGTATTTCATATGAAGTTGTGTGCGTAATTTAGATAAGGAAATTACTACAAATTAATTTTGCATTGGAGAAATATCAATGTTATGATGTCTGCTGGTCTAAGTGCGCAATAAGTATAGACTACCTATTTACTTAACTACGTATAATTGTGATTATAATCTGATTCAAGTGACATTAATATTTAATTCATCATCATCATCATCATCATTTCAGCCATAGGACGTCCACTGCTGAACATAGGCCTCCCCCAATGCTTTCCATGTTGATCGATTGGCAGCGGTCTGCGTCCAGCGCTTCCCTGCTACCTTTACGATGTCGTCGGTCCACCTTGTAGGTGGACGTCCCACGCTGCGTTTTCCGGTACGCGGCCTCCATTCCAGAACCTTTCTGCCCCATCGGCCGTCAGTTCTGCGTACTATGTGCCCTGCCCATTGCCAATATTTAATTAACATTAATCATTCACATTTATATTGGTAAAATGAATTTATTTATTACACATGTACAAATCCCAAGGATATTATATAAAAAAACCGGACTCACGCACAAAGGGTTCCGTACCATTGATTTATGTTTTTTTTAATTTAAGTTGTTTGTATGAAAGATTACGCGGTAATAAGCGGTTTACGATTTACGAGGTATTAAAAAAAAACTACTTACTAGATCTCGTTCAAAACAATTTTCGTTGGTAGTTTTTATAGTAATGTACATCATATGTTTTTTTTAGATTTTTCATTTTCTTATTTTAGAAGTTAGAGGGGGGGGGGGGGACCAACTTTTTTCCACTTTGGAAGCGTCTGTCACGCATACTATTCGGTTTAGAAAAAAAATATTTTAGAAACCTCGATATCATTTTTGAAGACCTATCCATAGATAGGTACCCCACAGGTATGTTTGATGAAAAAAAATTTTTGAGTTTCAGTTCTAAGTATTTATTATTATTTTTTATTTTTGCATCAAAATCTTAATGCGGTTCACATAATACATCTAGGTACCTACCAAATTTCAACAGTATAGCTCTTATAGTTTCGGAAAAAAATGGCTGTGACATACGGACGGACAGACGGACAGACAGACAGACATGACGAATCTATAAGGGTTCCGTTTTTTGCCATTTGGCTACGGAACCCTAAAAATGACAGTTTAAAAGTATTTCTAAACATATATTTCATCGTAAACTTTACTATTGTGTACAAGGTTCAGGCGGGTTTTTGAATGATGCACACACAGCTTTCAATAAGCTTTTCCCTCTCCACTCTTCCCCATTCAGAAGGACGTAGGGGACGTATTGGAAACCTGCTTTCTTGCTCTCTTCACCATAGTGAACAAGGAGATCGGTGCCTTTCTGGCTCTTCGCACAGTCCTTTATTGGGCTTGCATTGATGTTCATCTTTTCACCACACTGAAATAAAATTGTAAACATTAATAAATAATCTGTAGAGATGTCGATTCCAAAATAGAAGAAGAAATGTATTTCCAAAATAACTATCAGGGGGTGATAAGTGATCGATACTGATGCCAAAAATGCAATCCAAGGAACTTATATAAGTTCCTTGATGCAATCAGTAAAATTTTTGTCTGTCTGTCTGTCTCTCTGTCTGTCTGTCGTCTGTCCGTCTGTATGTTCCTTATAGAAACAAAAACTTCTAGACGGATTTTAACGAAACTTGGTACAATTATTCTTCGTACTCCTGGGCAGGTTATAGTATACTTAGAAATTCCCACGGGAACGGGAATTAGCGGGAAAACCCTTTTGTATGAAAAATCTAAACCGCTTAAGTTAGACGCTTGAAATTTGGCATGCAAGTATCTTAGTAAACCTAAAGCTTAGTTACAACAGGATATTGCAAAATTCCCACGGGAACGGGAATTATCTGGAAAATCCTTTTGTATGAAAAATCTAAACCGCTTAAGTTAGACGCTTGAAATTTGGCATGCAGGTATCTTAGTAAACTTAAAGCTTAGTTACATTAGGATATTGCAAAATTCCCATGGGAATGAGAATTAGCGGGAAAATCCTTTTGTATGAAAAATCTAAACCGCTTAATTTAGACGCTTGAAATTTGGCATGCAGGTATCTTAGTAAACTAAAAGCTTAGTTACAACAGGATATTGCAAAATTCCCACGGGAACGGGAGTTAGCGGGAAAAAACATTTGTATGAAAAAATCTAAACCGCGTAAGATAAATGAAGGGGGTAAAACGGGATCCACGCGTACGAAGTCGCGGGCGACCGCTAGTAATTAATAAATATCCATGGACTCCGCTCAAGTAAAATGCGTTTATTTCTGGTGAAGAAGTTTGCGCTGATCACAATTGTTTTGTCATGTATAGCGAAATCTCTTAGTCAGAGAATGCTGAAGGCGGTAGTGCAGCCTGATTATACACTGGTCATCACAAAAATCGACCCTTCCGCGACAAGCACTTTCAAACGTATACATCCCCACTTCCCACCAATATTGGCACCATTTAAAAGCCTAGTTCTAAACTTCATTTCATTAAAGGAAAGGTTTTTACCCCAAAAAAATGTGTCTGTAGAAGAATCCAGAGTCACTTCTTCAAAAAATAGGTAGTTACGCTTGACCCAAATTTTATGGCTATAAAACTGTTAAGTTGGGATTAATCGCTATCCATCTGTTAAAGAGGACACGTGAGATCATTATTTGGTTTTATAACCATAAAAATTGGTCTAATTGATCCCAGAGGTGAGCCCAAAGTGAAGTCTTTTTTCAAGTCACATTTATTGTATATGTTAATCGTTTATAATCGTTTAATAAGAAATTAAATGTGTTTTTCTTTAAGGGTATTTATTGGGCTTTCAAATAACACCAATATTGTTGGGGCACCATGATTGTGTCAGTAGAAACGACTTTTCCTGTAAAACGTAGGTGGGTCGATTTTTGTGATGACCATATACTGGTACTATTTTCAGCATCATTAATAACAGTTAAAACACTTATTATGTGTTTTAACTGTTATTAATGATGCTGAAAATAGTACCGAAGTTTGCTTGTTCAAAGTTTACCTTATCTGCACTTTTGTCATTGCTGTATTGGCCCATCATGCAAGCGTTGAAAAGCAAAGCTTCAGTGCCGTTAGCTATGATGTCTAACGCGCATGCGTGAAGCATATTTCCGTAGCACTCAGCTGGTCCGTGCTGGCAGGTCACTTCTACAGTGCCATCTTCATGCTTAACTGTCTGAAAATACATGATTCAAACCTATTGTCAATCTGTACGAATATTACATGAGGAAAGATTAGTATTTTTGTTTTATATTTCGGGTTAAAGCCTGCTCTACTATACGTAAGTATATTATTATGATTTTGTTTGAAAACTTACCCTAGCATGTCCGTAAGGATAAGTGTGGACGTCCACATACTGGTGCAACACTTCAATAACTTCTTTCAACTGTGTCGTGTCGAACTCTATACATCCGGGACAGTGAACTTCGTAGTACAAATGTATAGTTGGTGTATCAACTTGCACTGTGAGCTAGATTCAAACAAAATCACCTTAATAAAAATAAAGCAAGCTTCATACAAAATAATGTATAAAAACTCTATAAGTTGTTTTCATGATAACGGTCAGGATAAAATTATATTAATTTATAATATCTACCTGGTTGTACATCAGCTCGTCAACTCCGCTAATTTTAATAAGTTTGTTAAGACTGCCCCATTTTGAAAGAGGATCTATAATAAAACAGAGGGAAACTTAGACTAGTCAATTTTAGATATAAATAGTATTGGTAACTTACGAGATGACTTGTAAATGAAGGTTTAAGGTTTAAAAATAAATAAATAAATTAATTAATTAAGAAGTTTTAATCACGTACCGATTTCTCGACAATTTATAAAAGCCAGAATAGTGGCAAATGCAATAAAATTAAAAAACATTATTTTGTATGACGTCTTAAATAGTGTTCAAGTAACGTTTTACTTTGATACTGACAGTAGAACTACTGAATACACTTTATATACTAATTAGGTATTTTACTTTGTTAAAGAACGTGGAGTCATGAGGACAAAACATGAAATTCTTAAGTAGTTGGTATTCCTAACTCATAATTAAACATAAGTATTTATTGGTATGTTCTGAATTCACTGCTAATAAAGCTTTGCATACCTAAAGAACTGTGACATTTACACAAACTATTTGTTGAAAGAAATGATAGATATTTGAATCACGTAGAATTTAGTTATTTTAATGTGTTTTTATACAAAACGTGTTAAGTGTAATTTATACTATAGTCACAGAATACACGGTTGCTTTTGAAATTCAGGTTCACTCAATATCATTATAAATTAGGTATTAATATCCTATGTTATTCAGTATAAACAATAATATTACTTTCCTCAACCTTTCATTAGATTCGTCGGCCGTTTGGTGTGGTGATTCAGAACGGACTACTGCCGAGTCTTAGGTCCCGGGTTCGATTCCCGGCCAGGCAAAAATTAAAATGATGTACATATTTTAATGTCTGTGACGGGTCTGGGTGTTACTATGTATAAAATTTACAAAAAAAAATATAAGTACGTTTATATCTGTTGTCTACTATCCATAGTACAAGCTTTGCTTAGTTTAGGACTAGAGGCGCAGTGTAAAATTTATTTATTTATTTAAAGGCACAACCACAGAATATTTGTCCAATTTAATGTCCAAGGATATTTATTTATTATTTATTTTATTTATTTTGCGAGAAACCGTACCTATCTAACAATTATCCATCTTCACAAACTTTTAAATTTACAATATTATGTAGGTAGGATTATAATCTATTTCATAGATTCAGAAAACTTGAAAGCTTTGCAAGCGCGGCGGCTCCTGAAACAGCTTTCAGCTACCTATTATCTTATTGTTGTCAGGTAGTTTGAATATCAATTCTGTCGCAACTCGAGTCGCTNCCTCAACCTTTCATTAGATTCGTCGGCCGTTTGATGTAGTGGTTCAGAATGGACTACTATGCCGATCCTTAGGTCCCGGGTTCGATTCCCGGCCGGGCAATTAAAATGATGTACATATTTTAATGTCTGTGACGGGTCTGGGTTTTACTATATATAAAATGTGTGTATTTACAAAAAAAAGTATATAGCTATGTTTATATCTGTTGTCTAGTATCCATAGTAGGATAACCTTTGCTTAGTTTGGGACTACAGGGGCAGTGTAAAATTTATTTATTTATTTAAAGGCACAACCACAGAATATTTGTCCAATTTAATGTCCAAGGATATTTATTTATTTAAACCGTACCTACCTAACAATTATCCATCTTCACAAACTTTTAAATTTACAATATTAGGTAGGATTATAATATATTTCATAGATTCAGAAAACTTGAAAGCTTTGCAAGCGCGGCGGCTCCTGAAACAGCTTTCAGCTACCTATTATCTTATTGTTGTCAGGTAGTTTGAATATCAATTCTGTCGCAACTCGAGTCGCTGATCTGCGGATTGGTTACTTAACTGCATATTTCTTCTACTATTTAAGTATATCTGTATTCATCTATTCAACAGACAGACAAAGTAACTTTGGTATTTAAGGGCGACTTGATGATATGAATTTGTAACTGAGTCTGCATTTTTCCTCCGTCTCCTTTGATGGTGGGTGAGTGATGAAGAGGTATAAGACGGAATACTAGTCTTAAAAGTACCCAGGTTACATTAAATAGGAAAGACAGATTCGGACTATCTCTATTTTGTGCTCGGACTATGTAGATGGAACTTGTAGAGATTTCCATCACCCCTTTCAGTCTGCATGATAAACGTAGACGCAAATCGCTTTGTTTGTATCAGTGAGATGTGGTTGATCGTTGACGTTTTAAAGATATCGGTCATACAATTTACGGCCCATTATATGTGCTATTGATTGATAGAATAAGATTATGTAAGTAATTATTCGTTGAGACTTCAGATTTAATTCGCGAAAGCAGTATCAATGTTTCCCTTATATTTTAACTATCGATAAGCATGTGTTGAGTTATGTTGGCATGTTAAAAGGAGGAGGAGTCGNAGAAAAAAGCTCGTTAATGTAGATACAAACGAACAGCGAGGCATCGTCTTTCATCAAATAAAACGGAGCTCTGAATGCGACCTACCGGGCAGTGCAAATCTAAATACATATATAAAAGGAGAAACTGACTGACTGACATATCAACGCACAGCCTAAACGGCTAAACGTAGGCACTTGTAATTTGGAAGGGACGTAGCTTAGGTACCGTAGATGAGCACTAAGAAAGGAATTCCCGAAATTCCCACGGGAACGGGAATTAGCGGGAAAATCCTTTTGTATGAAAAATCTAAACCGCTTAAGTTAGACGCTTGAAATTTGACATGCAGCTGTACTACCTTAGTAAACTTAAAGCTTAGTTACAATAGGATATTGCAAAGTTCCTACGCGAACGGGAGTTAGCGGGAAAAAACATTTGTATGAAAAAATCTAAACCGCGTAAGATAGATGAAACGGGGGTAAAACGGGATCCACGCGTACGAAGTCGCGAGCGGCCGCTAGTAAATACATATACCTAGATATTTTATGTCATATTCTAGATATGTACAGATTACAGCACATCAGACTATCATACATTTGCCACAGTGTTTAGCTTGATGTGCTGGCTATCATGTTTGGAAATGTTTATAGTGGAACTAGAGCCAATATATAGGTTGGATATAAATATAATCATCCGTTTTATTTTGTTCACAATTTTATTGAAATCTATTAATGACAATTATATTACTAACATTAAAATAAGCATAAAATTGTACAGAGGAACGCTGAAACAAACGATTAGAATAAATAATTTACAGGCTATAAATATTTGACTTATGATTTGCATTGTTATACAAGTAATTACCTACAATACACCATATATAAGGATTCTTCATTTCTACTTGCTAAGAATACAATTCACCGTTGTCTACAATGGCTGCATATTATCTTTTGCTTTTTGCTTTAACTTTTGTTGTGTTTGGAAGTACACAATCAAAGGGTTCGTAATTTTAACATTTATTTAAACTTTAATGCTAAACATTGTGTGATATTACATAGTAACCTTTAATATTAGATTAAATCTACAATAGGTCCTTTAAATTGATTTATTTCACAGATGTACGAGTACACGGTCGTACAAATAGATTACAACAATTTATGGGAAATATCGCTTCTTCGGTCCCGCACAAGGTCTAGAAAAATGTTTTAGATTATGCAATGTGTTTTAGTTTAGTTTAATACTAAAAGTATCATCAAACCATAGTTAGGGATNAACCATAGTCTTTGCAAACTCATATTTGTTACTATTTAAAAAGTTGGTTCAAATGTGTTTCAGAATTTTCAACTAAATAATGAGGTTTCTAAGGAGATTGTTCTGGTGTACCTATTCTACGAGACCATGTGCCCGGGCTGCAGACAATTCGATACCACTTATTTTTCTGAATTAATACACAAACTTGGCGATCACTTGAGCGTTATCACCATCCCATATGGAAAAGCCGCGGTAAGTTAATATTTACGAAAAAAGTTGCTACGAGTCTAACTTTAAAATTTGATATACAGGGTGTTTCTTGTAAGGTGTCAAGCCGAAAGCAGGTGATAGGTGAGGACTAGACCTATCGATTTCACCCCTATGTATGTTCTACAATTTTTCGTAGTTTAGAAATTATCGTTAATTTTGTGATTTTTTCAAATTTTATGACCTAGTAGGCTTAAATTTTTTTCTTTTTTTTTTGGGTTGACTTTTCTCAGATTTCTTTTTTTTGACAGATTCCCTATTAATTGCAGATGTTTGAAAAAAAAAATCCAAAATAATTTTGGATCTATGGAAGTTATTTTTTTTTTCAAACTTTTAAGTTGAAAATTTTAGAATGTTCTGCTATAAGCATATTTTTATATGTTTCTAGCAAAAATTTTGTATCTTGCATCAAAGATAGGAAGGTGATTATTTTTTTCAAACATCTGCAATTAATAGGGAATCTGTCAAAAAAAAGAAATCTGAGAAAAGTCAACCCAAAAAAAAGATAAAAAAAATTAAAGCCTACTAGGTCATAAAATTTAAAAAAATCACAAAATTAACGATAACTTCTAAACTACGAAAAATCGTAGAACATACATGGGGGTGAAATCGATAGGTCTAGTCCTCACCTATCACCTGCCTTCGGCTTGACACCTTACAAGAAACACCCTGTATACACTTTAATTTGTGAACAGTGCAATAACGGTGATTTTAAGGTAGATGTGACGTTTGAAACCAAATTAATTATGAAATGTGATTTAACTAAATATGTTTTCATTTTATTCTACAGACAACTAAATACTACAACGGTACACTTACCTTTTGGTGCCAGCATGGAGAACTTGAGTGTTACGGGAACAAACTGCACGGATGTGCACATTACTACTTCGCCCAAGAAGAAAAAGAAGAAGAATATAAAAGCATACATTTCAACACCTGCTTGATGGATCTTGAAAGATCTGAAAATGGGTCCAACGATGATGCAGTCGATGAGGTATCTATAAACTCATTTTATATAGTTTAATTAAGATATTAAGTGATTAAAACTATGTAGTTTTATACTATAGATGATAGAATATAAACGAGGCCATTAAGGACACTTAGGTAATTTGTAATTTCCTAATCACTTGTTTTGCACTCATCTGTTGCAGTGTGGATCGAAAATGAACATTAGCGATAAAGTTTTGGCAAATATCAAATCCTGTGCCAAGAGTGACCTAGGCGACCGGATATTTGAATTTCTAGGTGAGTATAGTCTGTTAAAATACACTTCCTTGCCCCACGTCGAACTCAACCTAGAGCCCTGGACAGGGAAACACGAGGATCTATTCAAAGACGTCTGCGCCTTGTTCAAGAACCCTCCTGAACCGTGTAAAGATGTAAAATGATAGCATCACTGCAGGCTTATCTAATAGCGATGTTCTATGGAAAATAAAGAGCTGCACTTACAATGTTTTTGATTTTTACTTGATTACTACCTAACAAAATCGGTTTAGTATTAACACCCAAAGTCAGATGTGGTCTCTAAGTGGAGTGGACTTCTTTTGACAAGACGTGTATTTGTACCTTTAGTCACTCTGCAGACTTTCTATGTTACAGTTAAAACTGGTTTAGTTAGTTAAGTTTTTATTACCCGACTGCGTCAGAAGGAGGGTTATGTTTTTCGAGTGTATGTGTGTATGTATATTTCTTTGGCACGGCCTACAGCCTAAATGGCTTGACCGATTTTAACGTGACACTGGCTAGGTATATTAAAATTGAAAAAAAAAAAAAAAACAAGTTGCGGATTTTAGGCGCCATAATGTCTTCAAAAAAATTTTTTTTTCTCAAAGCTTATCGAGTGGGGTATCGAAATGGCTTTTTAAGTTTTTTAAGTAGATTACAAAAATGTATGGTAGGTAATTCGGAGGGGGGCTTTCGGAGGCATCAAATACATATCACCAACAAAAGAATTAGTCATAATGCCTCCGACTGCATTTGTGAACACTAAGGCTGAGTTGTCTTGTTTTTATCTTTTTAGTTCATTTTTACGCATTTGGGTTTTTTAAATAATAATTATTACTTATTATGAGGTAAGTATACCTACTTAAACTTAAGGGAGAGTCCGGTAATTTGGACCAGTTTTTTTCAATCCCATTTTACACATAGTTTTGTTTTGTTTTTGCTAATGTCCATGGTATACAGGGTGTCCCAAAAACAATGGATAACCCTGTAACCATCTATAGGCCTCGCCATGGTCTCCCTAACGTCCAATTTTGACCCCAGTAAAAATATCACCGTTTTCAAGATTTTTAAGTTTTTGTGCATTTTTAGAAAATTGCCACCTGCGATTACTTTTTCTCATGCCATTTCTACAAATGAGGATACTTTTCAATCTAGTTTTTTTCCTTATCACAAGAGATAGTTGGACTATCAAAAGAAAAGATTAAAGTTCAACAAACTAGTTTAAAAGTATATTAAACCGTGAAATCGTGATTGATCGCGTTTGATTTAAGTATTTATTTAATTTTTTCACTGAATTTTAATAAATCATTTTTAAAATTCAGTGAATAAATCACTTATTTTTCTGTTATTTCATTTATACTGTAACACATTTATGAAGATGTACTCGTTAAGTTATTATTAACGCGCTCGGTAGGCCGTTCTCGTGTCCACTAAACACGCAACCGAAAATGTATTTTCATGAGGGCAGATAAAGAAAATGTTATTCAAACAATCATAAAATTCTACTGTAAAAAATAGTCCAACGTCCGTAAGTAGGGTCATTCCACCGGCCAAGAAAATCACGTGTCCGGGGCCAAAAAGTACCCGAATATCATAATATTTTAGTAACAAATATTTTTATCTGATAGTATAACTTTGGTTCTTGTTGTTAAACCACAGAGATAGTTAATAATAGTCAAATAAGTAATTTTAAAAAAATCGTAAGTCGTCAAAAATTGATTACCACGACGTGTCCGCGCTCCCGATTTCAGAACAAACTTGCTCGTATAAATTAATCCGTTATTATTACCGCTTTCAATGNTTTTTATGTTACAGTTAAAACTGTTTTAGTTACTTAAGTTTTTATTACCCGACTGCGTCAGAAGGAGGGTTATGTTTTTCGAGTGTATGTGTGTATGTATATTTCTTTGCACGGCCTACAGCCTAAATGGCTTGACCGATTTTAGCGTGAGACTGTCGTTAGATTCGTCTTAATCGTGAGAGTGACACTGGCTAGGTATATTAATAAAATTAAAAAAAAACAAATGGCGGATTTTAGGCGCCATAATGTCTTCAAAAAAGTTTTTTTTCTCAAAGCCTATCGAGTGGGGTATCGAAATAGCTTTTTAAGTTTTTTTAGTAGATTACAAAAATGTATGGTAGGTAACTAACTATAAAGATTCGGAGGCATCAAATACATATCACCAACAAAAGAATTAGTCATGATGCCTCCGACTGCATTTGTGAACACTAAGGCTGAGTTGTCTTGTGTCTGGTTTTTTAAATAATAATTATTACTTATTATGAGGTAAGTATACCTACTTAAACTTACCTATTTCATTTCAATATTTATAATGAAAATACAAAGTGTTGTGAATATAGAATACTAGTACTTCTATGCTATAAATAAATTATATTTACGTACCTACATTCCATTTTAATTGACAAATTAATAAAAATAAGGTTAAAGTCAAATTTTCGGTGAATCGATACAAGGCATCGCTCAAAGGTAGGTACCTAATGCAATTTCAATAGTTCTCGTTGAAATTAAAATCTATGATTTCACAAAAGTAAGTCAAGCCAATTCAGGTATCGTAGGGACCCCTTTATCAGGTAGCTAGGTATTTATTATTTTCAATTTAAAAGGTTACAGGAGCTTATTAGGACCTATGTACCCCCCATCTTCGTGATATAAAATACAGTGTGAGTCACGTTAAAGTGTACATATGAAAATAGATGAAACTAGACCTATTTTTATCGACAAAAAAGAGGTTAAAATTTTTTTGAGATTTTTTTTTAATTTTTTATAGAATTTTATTTCTTCCAATTACTTATTGTAAAGAAAACGTAATAACTTTTAAACTAAGCGATATATCCTGATAAAATAAAAACAGTAATAATGCTAAGTAACAGGCGATACTAAAAAAATACATAAAATATACAAAAAATGCCAACAAATGATAAAAAAAAATTTTTTTTGAAAAAAATCTGCCTTTAAATTCGTGTTTTTTTGGTTATTTGATAAATTTCTCCAAAAAATGCCCCTATAACAGGTGGTTTTTATTACTTTGTATTATTCTCTATCATATTATCTTTGTAAAGCCAAAAATGGCATGTCTCTATCCCTATCAAAACATTTGCTATAATCGTTTGAACAAAGGCCTGCCACAACATTATTCTCCGCTACAGGTAGAGACAATTTTAATTGTAACTAAAATGCTTATTTTACTTCGAAATCTTTTGTTTTTATTTGAAATCTAACTTGTCTTTATCAAAATTACAAATCTAGAGCCATTTTCAGTTTCGTTGTTAACGAAGCTTTGAATGGCGCGCCCGGAGAGGCTTAGTTCAAACGATCATTGCAAACGTTGTGATAGGGATAGAGACATGCTATTTTTGTTTTTACGAAGGTAATACGATAGAAAATAATACAAAGTAATAAAAACCACCGGTTATAGGGGCATTTTCTGGAGAAATTTATCAAATAACCAAAAAAACACGAATTTAACAGCAGATTTTTTTCAAAAAGTATCATTTTTTATTATATGTTGGCCTTTTTTGTGCATTTTATGTATTTTTTTAGTATCGCCTGTTATTAAGCATTATTACTCTTTTTATTTTATCAGGATATACCGCTTAGTTTAAAAGTTATTACGTTTTCTTTACAATAAGTAATTGGAAGAAAAAACATTCTATAAAAAAATAAAAAAAAAATCTCAAAAAAATTTTGACCTCTTTTTTGTCGATAAAAATAGGTCTAATTTCATCTATTTTCATATGTACACTTTAACGTGACTCACACTGTATAATTGTATTACAATTATTATGCTACGAGTAATATCTATAACTAATTAACTCTGTCTGTCTGTCTTGCTTTCATGCCTAAACCACTGAAGCGATTTTGATTAAATTTGGCATAGAGATAGTGTAGAAAGGACATAGGATAGTTTTTATCCCGGTTTTTGAAACATGGACGCGCGCGATTTAGTTTTTCGGTAACAGACAAAATTAGTAGTTAAATAAACCTAACATTTGGGAAGGTGGATAAGTTTTGATTCTGTCTGTTGTTACTTCTTAACGCACACTGTTAATTGCGTTATTACGTCGGATTAACACATAGGCTTGATGCGGGCGAAGCGATGGGCAGAATCTAGTCGATGAATCTAAATGTTACGTCACAAACTGTTTTTCCACTGTAGGCATTGTAGGTGATTGTAGTTTCACAGCGAACTATTATCTTGGGTATTTAAAACTAATGGTATGTAAGTGTAATGTCCATTGCTTGTAAATTATAGTTCATAATAAATACTTTGTTCTAAATGCATATTGAAAATAGTTAAGTTATCGTCATTTTGTGCATTATGCACGTGTAAGCCTAACGCCCGTATTCACAAACATTACTATGAGGTCTCGTAGTGCGCGTGGACGCACAGGGTGACACACGAACCAATCACAGAGCTCTATTCAACGCTGTGCGTTCGATTTGCTACTACAATTAAGTAAGCGTCGCGTGTGAATACGGGCGTAACTTTAATAGTCCCTATTTCATCCGATATAGAAAAAGCCTTAAGTTATAACATTGACTAGGTACCTACCTTTTACCTAGGTAATATAGCTCTAGAAGTAAATTCGCATTTTTTTACAATCTTTATGTGGGAATTTTTCTTTTGATAGGTTAGATTTAGTAGGTACAGTAAGATATTATTTTTACATCGGAAAGTATTTTCTTTTAAACTGAGTAGAATCTGAACTAAACACGGCTGTGTGTGATCTTCTTATTTTAAGCAAGGTTTACACAGACCTGCAGAATCTCTGCGAAATAATTCCAAAACCTAGATATCAACAAGTACTTATGCGTGGCCTAAATATCAAAGTTTTACATGGTTTTCACCGTAATGGTAGTCAGATTATTTTACAATGTAGAGAGATATTTTCTAAAAGATGCCGAGTATCATCTTCTTTAATATAAAATCGTTATATGTATAACTTTTCAGTTTTCAGCCCTATTAGGTATGTTGTTATAAATAGCCACGTGTTTCTGGAGTGACCGTTTAAGGTATTAAATTAAGTGGTTCGTGGGCAGTCGTGTGTACTCAGCCGTGCTGGGCAGGTAGCTCGTGTATGGTCTGATGATACGTCTGAGGGCAGAGTCTGCTCTCCACAATAGCATTGTAGTTAGGTGGCGCTTTGTAACCGCCGCAGAGCTCACATATTACTTTCTTTGCTTTGTTGAATTCAATTCAACACGCCATTCTATTGCATTTGAACGGATATCATATTTCGATATTATTAAGTTCCTTCTTATACAGGGTGTTAGGTAAATGGGTATATGAGCCGACACTAGCCCATGTTAATATAAACGGTATGGTGAAGTCAGAAAATTGATATCATCATTTCAATTATTTTAATTTTCATACAAATCTGATATTATAAATTTTATTTTAAGAACATTACTAAAATGATGATATCAAATTTCTGACTTCACCATACCATTTATATGCAACTAAAATGATGATATCAAATTTCTGACTTCACCATACCATTTACGAGTATATGCATAGATATGTTAACATGGGCTAGTGTCGGCTCATATACTCATTTACCTAACACCCTGTATGTGATTTTTAAACTTTACACAATTTTGTTTTGTATAGAACAAATATTTCACTTTTTGGTGAGGTTAACTCTAAAATAGTCCAGGTCTGATACTTGATGTACATTTTTAATAAGGAAGACGCAGCCTTCCCACAGGCAACAAGTTACAAGACGCAGCATCCATTTAGTTCCAGTGAAGAAATGCTATTTGCGTAAAGAAGTTTCAGTAGACGTCCTGGTAAATGAGGAGTTGGCGCAGTGGCGCCCCCGGGCGGTTCCGGCTCGCTAATGAGTTTACCTTCACTTACAACTCTGCCGTAACGCCTCCTCTCGTAATCAGCATCGCTAATGGTCGGTTATCTAAATTTATGTCAACCTTAATCACATTTAAAATGTTATCCTAACACAATTACGGTCGGAAAATTAAATCATTTTCATAAGTTTAATTTATAAAAAATATATTCTTGATTATATTTATAAGGTCAGCTTTAGCTTACAATTTTCAAATTTTCTCTACATACGAAATAAATTATACACCATGCGCTACGATTATCCCAACTAATATTATAAATGCGAAAGTAACTCTGTCTGTCTGTCTGTCTGTCTGTTACGCTTTCCCGCTTAAATCTCGCAACCGAATTTGATGAAATTTGGCATAGAGATAGTTTGAGTCCCGGGAAAGAACATAGGATAGTTTTTATCCCGGTTTTTGAAACAGGGACGCGCGCGATAAAGTTTTTCTGTGAGAGACAAAATTCCACGCGGGCGAAGCCGCGGGCGTAAAGCTAGTAAAAAATATATAGTTCCTGAAAGACATAATGGCTTATAAGATAAGTCCTCTTGGCTTCTCAAGTGATAGCTGCAGTCCTAGATACGCCGGCAATAAAATGTGCAGCGGTAGAAAGTAGAACATTCCAAAACAAACTGAACAGATGCAAATCTGGAATCCAATTCGGAACGTGATCTATCGATAGATTTGATCGCAATCCGGCCCGCTCTATCAGATGGGACGTGCAAAGGAGACATTTTTGCAAATAGTGACGGTTGATAGCCGCTTTCTACAACCAATCCACGTTTTTACTGGCCGAGTGCAAGTTGTCCTCGCAAACGTAGGATCCCGTACATTTTTATGGCATCAAAATGTGAAATATAATTAAAAATCCCTAAACTAGGTAGTTATGTTAATCAAAGACACTCCTTTAGCCCTAGCCTATATTTTTGTAGCTTTTAGTCGATCTATCACGTCAAATAATTTCTGAGAAAATTAATTGTGATTTGTGAGAGAAAGATACATGAAGAATCAGCGTAGTTCTCTAAAATTAATTAAACCTTAGCATTAAAGGCTCTAAAACTTCTACGAAACTCTAAAAATAGGGTACATTACCAAATATTAGAAGGATGGTGNCGAACATTGAATTTCAACAGAATGAAAATAATCCATTACATAAGTCTCCGTGGTTCTGTGAAAAATAAGGTTCTGATCAGTTCTGACTCGGAGATTCTGAGTTCGATTCTTAGTTCGATTAGGACAGGAATTGAATGAATGAACCAAAATGTGTGCTGTAACTAACATCTAATACTGAAAAAGTGTATAATCGGCCATCATGGTTTCGATATTACTCAAAATAAAACACGTCACGTACAGCTATGCCGTGAGTCCGCCAAACTCAATATTGAGAAAAACAAAATATCATTTATTGGTTATCAAGCTCTGGGTTAAGTTATCAAGCTCTGGGTTAAGTTTGGAAGTTGCCAGCGGCACCTAGCCCGTATTAAATGGACCGGCAAGTTTGCGATTCGTACATTTCACTTAGGAAGTTGGTTGATTCCAGTGAGCAGCTCGGACGAGCGTGGCTGCAATCCAACAAGCTCAACTTAATAAAAACTTTGTCGGTTCAAATCTCCATCGAACGGTAGTTAACTACGTCTGCTTTAGTCTTTAATGCTAAGGTTTAATTAATTTTGCGGAGCTACGTAATTTACAATTTATGATTATGTTTCTTTTATTTATTTATACTGCAAACAATAATTAAGAGGCATTCTGAATTGTATGCATTTTCGAATGAGAATGTAAACAATCACAATACATGAGTACTTAATGTATTCATTTATTGAAATACGAAAAGAAAATAACATTTATGTTAGAAACTGCATGTAATTACATATGATTAACGTGCAATTATAAGGAATTACACCACGCCAACCGTATAATAGCTCGCTTACAGGCTGTACAAGTTTACAAAACTTCATTTCAAGATTGCAGGGGTTGCACAAATAAAAAGAGATCGCTGAAAGGCCGTCAGGTGGCGGGCGGGCCTGTTTGTCTGCGCTCGGGTGAAACATTGCGGCGAATGCAGTTGGCTGCATGTGCCCAAACAGAATGCTATTAATAAAAAAATATATCTTTGTGATTATTTCGGGACTAGGATTCATCTAGGTATATTATTAAAAAAATAGGTTTTTTTATCAACAAGATTCGATATCGCCTAATGTAAGTTAAGTCACTGGGATAATTAACAATTAATTATTTCATTTAACGACCTCGTAGATGTTGTGGTGGAATTACTGTGCAACACCGGTCGATTTGTAGCCCATTAAACCGTGAAATCGTGATTGATCGCGTTTGATTATAAATCATTTTTAACATTCAGTGAAAAAAATCACTTATTTTTCTGTTATTTCATTTATACTGTAACATATTTATGAAGATGTACTCGTTAAGTTATTATTAACGCGCTCGGTAGGCCGTTCGCGTGTCCACTAAACACGCAACCGAAAATGTATTTTCATGAGGGCAGATAAAGAAAATGTTATTCAAACAATCATAAAATTCTACTGTAAAAAATAGTCCAACGTCCGTAAGTAACGNTTGGAGTCGGTTTTATTTTTTTTTATAAAATTTTATTGTAATAATGCACGTTCGAAGCAGGTGGGGGTTCTCACGATGGCGGAGGGGTTTTCCTACCCCGTTAAATATTAATTTGATGTTGGACGCGTACAGTATCGATGCACTTAGCACGCGTGTGTGTTAATGGGGTTTTCCCTGTTTACCTGTTTTTTAACAACTCGTACCTGCCACGTGGTTACATGTACCTGCTAATGCTTATATCTCCTTGATACGAAAGTTTCACGCATGGGTTTGTAAAAAACTTAAGTATTTTTTTCTCTATGTCATAACATATTTTCATTCTACATAGTTTGTAGTTCTTTCGCTTGTTGATCGATATCTTAATTGCACACCACACTAACTGACAGACAAAATAAATCCATATCAGTTTTGTCATTAGTAAAAGATCTCTTCCATGCTCATAATATGANCATAATATATTTTCATTCTACATAGTTTGTAGTTCTTTCGCTTGTTGATCGATATCTTTATTACACACCACACTAACTGACAGACAAAATAAATCCATAAATCAGTTTTGTCATTAATTAGTAAAAGATCTCTTCCATGCTCATAATATTACGAATTGACGCACCAAAAAACTCAATTCAAACTCTAGTTTAGTAATGTATTTCAGCATACGATTGGTTGTCCCACAAAGCAAAATGGAAACGGGTTTCATTTTTAAAACAATAAGCCGATGTTTTCCCGAAGTGAAAATTGGGTTACATAGTTTCACCGCGGAATAAGAGAAACGGATGTGATGTGCGAAGTCAAACAGTGCACTCTTTGTTTTCACTCGACACCATTATTGCTTTTATTATACATAATATTTATGTTTTTAGTTTCAGAGTCAGAACCCATTGCAGAGCATGTTTTATTGTAAGATTGAATATGAATGCAATGCAAAGTGATCCGTTGCCCTCAAGTTTTGGAAAGTCGCCGAAAGAAGAGTATTTCCCTTAAAATTTTAGAGTAAGAAACACTGTCCTCTACTTATAATATCCTTGTTGGTATAGAGGTTGAATTGCATGCAAAGGTAGAGAGTTTAAGTTTCATCAGAGTCAAAACATTTTTCCTAGAGGAAAATCATATTTTTTAATCAAACTCTTTGAACGAGATAATCTCTATCGCTTTCAAGGCTTAAAAATGGGTACTTTGTAACACGACAGTAAGTTCTTTTTCAATCAGACTCAGCCAATAGACTGTCCAGTTGATTAAAATCTCCAGATTGTTTCTTTTTTAATCTCACTGGAACGAAATCAGCTAACATAGTTTCACCGGCCCCGTTCCAGCCGGAATATCTGAGTCAGGTCAAACAACCCTCTTTGTTCAACGCGAGTTACTAGTTGCAGTCTGCCCTTATCGACTTCAGTGCACACAACCATTTCCATTTTCAGATATTTTATGAAGAATCGTTGCGAGTGCTTGATCTTTATTCGCTTACGTGTGATGTGGTTTCAAGTTTTTTACTCTTTTGTAAGTAATATGCAATGAAACGCCATAGCTTGAAGTACGCTAATTAATTAATCTTTTTTGTCATGATAAAGCACGCCACATGTCACTCGCTATTCTTTGTTATGAATGTTTTTTAAAATATTCTCTAATCCGTTTTAACTGTTAGTTAAGCACCTAAACTTAAAAGCAAACCTACTACATTGTGTATTACCCAAGTAATTTTACCTCTTTGAATACTTTTACATATCATGTAAAATACTTTTAAACAAACAAAGCCATCTAATCACCATTTGCATAGAAAATGTTTATTAAATCCCCACAATACCGTAATGTAAAAATATAAATGGAAGGAGCGAAAGGCAAATTGCGCTTCTGCCGCGCTCCTAATGAGATTTATTTTCAATTAGAAGTGGCTCCGATCGCAGACGCCTAATGACATGATTTACATCTAGCCTTATTTACGCGCTAATGAATCGGCCAGAGAAATAGACGACTGACGCGTTTAATTGACTAATACTTACCCATTTCATTCCCCTAGTCTGAATGGGTGGGGTTGCAAAAGTGTATAGATAAAACTATGTTAGGTTCATTATTTACGATGAGACAAGTAGTATTGATTTGATTTGGTTGCCTAACTACAGCAGAAGCAGAACTGTCTGAACATCGAACATACTGTATCCAGAACATACATACGTTTTAAAAATTATTAAGATACAATATGCCGAAATACTCGTATGTAGTTTACCTATCTTGATGATATTCATTGTGCCTAACTGATACGAGTAGAGTCATCTAAACAGAATGGCTATGTGTTTCGGCTTAATACTTTTTACACCTAGGATTTCCTGCAAAAAATGTGATTTTATAACCAATTTATAAGCAACTTAAAATTATCCACTTAGGACGATCATACTTAGTAGTAATCATTGTCAGCTACAATACAACTTTGTTATATTTTATTTATAGGCAACATTTGCTTTACATACAGTAACTGCGCAATAAAACAAAAGGTACCGTACCGAGTGTGAAAGAACAGAAAATGGCATCAATTTTGCGGCAATCGCGTCGCCGTACTGGTAAACTGATTTGCATAGAAATCTACGCAGTGCTCAACCACCGTTGATTTAATTTCAGTGTGCCAGTGTTCTGGCTTGGCAGGAGCAAGAATGTCTACAAGCTTTTGATGCCTGCTCCTGAATTCAGATTACGCCGTTCGCGATTAGATTTCCCCATGCGTGATGTGACTGTTTATGATTTTAGCTAAGAGATGTAGAGTCATTGTGCAGGACAGACTTGAAAAACTCACTTTTTTATTTTACGAAAATTTACCACCATACCATACAGTTTTCTGTAAATAATAACAATAATTTAAGATTTCATGGTTTTCCTTGCATTTGATATATCAAGTTTGTTTGAGAGATTTCATCCTTATAGGTAGGTACTTAACCCTAACGATCGATGCAATAAAAATACAGGTGTAATTTTTGGGCTACCTTTTCATTTTTATTATTTACTATATTTTGACGTTCATAAGTGCCACTTGTGGTCTAAACTGAATAAATATTTTTTGATTTTGATTTGATTTAACAGATTTTAGTTGGTGGTTCCTAAGTGTAGCAGGTAATTATACTTNTGAAATTATGTTTAACCACAGCTATTGTACTTTAAATGTGTATCTAATTGTAAGTTCAATGCATTCTTATTTACTTTAATCAAAATACTTTATTATTAGTCTTCAAAGTAATTTCGCATTTATTGGAATTAGCTTAGGCAACATAGTAATTGGAAAAAATACTAAGAACTCTGTATTTATTAACTGCTATTTCTATCGCGCTTAAATCAGAATTCTGACTCCTAACATATCCATACCAATGTCAAAGCTCATAGACGCTCATGTCCATGAAATATGTATTAGTTTATTTATTCTGCGCGAGGGATCAACAACATTTTTCCATCAATTTACCGCCTCGTAGGAGATATGAAGGCAATATTTCTGCGCTATCTCGAAGGGCGAGCAGAGATTGTACTATTACACTGGTTTTATTAAGCTCAACAAGGGTCGTATACCGACTTGAGAACGACTTACAAGGAACTTGGCTGAGACAATGTTGCTATTGGAGCTTAAAGCTCGGGAATAACTTTATGACAAAAGCAACTGGGCGCATGTCGTTTAAAATACCGTCATTGCCTTGTATTTTATTCCTATTCTCACTACAATTGATACCTACTAAATAGATAGGTTATGATATTTTTGAAATTTTAAAAACTCTACTTTATTACAATTTATAAATAAGTATTAAAATTTTGTAAAACACGAGTGGAATTAACATGTCTGAACGGGCTGCATTAGCATTTCGACCATTTCCGCGAAGTCGTTACATAAAAATTCAGTTTATTCCCGAATCTAAATGCATGCAGTAATAAAATCACTGAAACTTTCATTTCGTATTTATTTATGGTTATTTATGAGCAGTTTCTGTTAATGGTTGTCTCGCTGTAGCCGCTACGACGGCTGCAATAAACCTTTGTTATATCTTAAAATATAATAGTATTTTAATTCATTGTATTGTGAGTTTTATTTTAAAATTGCTATTGGCTCCGTGCACGATTACAGCGCCAACTAGCGTCCACAACTTTGTGGGCTCTGTCACATTGACATTTAGGTCGTATATTACGTATATTTNTTGAGAATGTACAGGAATAATGGTCCATGTAAGCGCATTTTTGTGTATTAAAACATATGGGATTCAACTTACAGATTGGGCCCTGCCCAATCTGTAAGTTGAATCAGGATAAACATTAATTTTTTTACTACCCCGACCTTGATTACCCCGACTTTTGTCACCGAGTTATCAATAATACTGCAATTTTACTAATGAATGATTAACTAAATAACGTTTAATAAGCAAAATTACCCTTTACTAAAATGAAATCCTATCTCCTACTAATACAAAATATTATCCCTCAAAATTGGCAAGACCCCTGGACTCGACCTTATCACCGCTGAAATGCTGTAAGCCAATGTAAATTCCGCCGTTAACGTCCTGATACCTGTCTTCGAAAACATCTGGATGGAAGAGGAAGTCCCAGACGACTGGCATAAGGGGCTTCTAATTATTGTGCCGAAAAAAGGGTAAAGCAAGGGTATCAGTACCGGAAGACCCAAGAGATTCGATCTGGAGTGAGGAATTGCACACCGTTGGTGCAGAGGATGTCCAACGAGTCCACAATTTCACTTACCTCGGGAGCATCGTTTCAGAGCCTGGAGGTACCGAAGAGGACATCACTTTGCGCATTGCCAAGGCCAGAGCTACCTTCGCACAACTTTGAGTCGTATGGCAGTCACGGAAATTGACCCAAGCAAGATCAAAATATTCGGGTCCAACGTCAAACCAGTTCTGCTCTATGGGCGTGAAACGTGAAAGGTCACTAAGGTTATCTCGCACCAGCTGCAGATCTTCAGCCGCTGTCTTCGCCGAATTCTCCAAAATCTTCAAACGACGAACTTTTGGAACGCTGCCACGAAATACCGATCGTTCAGCAGAATAAACGCTGCAAGTGGAACTGGATCGGCCACACTCTCCGAAGGGACTCCGATCACATCCCCAAGCAGGCTCTAGATTGGAACCCCCAGCGAAAATGCAAACGTGGTCGCGCCAAAAAAACATAGCGGCGCACTGTTAAGACTTGGAGCGAGATCAAACGCGAAGCTCAAGACCGAATGCGATGGAGGACTGTTGTGGACGCCTTCTGTCCCATATAGGAGACATNTAGAGTTCAATAATTCACGCTCTCATCATAAGGCAAACATCTGTGCACAACAACTACTGTGACTCATTTTTGTACCACCACGTTGTATAGTCTAGTTATTTCCAAATTGTAAACGGCTATTAAAACAGCCCTATCGAAATACAGTCCACTCTTTTATTTAAGTTCCCAGTAGGACCCTTTTCATGCGATTAATTAATGATATTAAAATGTATTATGTAGAATCGCTTTGCCATTGACAGATACATCTGTGTGCCTACCATGAGTTTACGTTAGGTGTGCTCGCTAGCGAATACGTCAAAAAATTCTATGAAGATTTTATTTCTTGAAAGTAGCCGCTAGGGGCGCTGCACAATATGTCATACATTTAAATGTCATTTTATTTCGCAGTCGCTAGCGAGCACACCTAACGTAAACTCATGGTAGGCACACTGATGACAGAGCTTACATTATTTCTACTTTTGACCACCATGAGCACTGCGATAGATTATGTTACCCCCACCTAGTACTTCGCACCCAGCCAATAACATGAAAGTAAGTTTGTATTCAAAAAGGTCTTTTGTAACCGCTACAGAGCTTCTTACTATTGAATACTAAAATATTATATTATTTGCTTTTTAATTAACTTTCTTTAAATATTACGCTTCAGTTGTTTGTCTTTACGTAATAAAAATGATTTACAAACAACTACGGCGTTTCAATTCTTTTGTTTCAATTTTCAGGTTTTACTTTTTTTACCATGCAAGCGGCCAGTGCAGATATTGTCGAAAGTACTTGAATTTTTCATGAGTTATCAAAGGCCCGGAGCTACAGCCATACCTCGCTCTCAACCCGCGCGACGTCTCGACAGCGAGTGAGAAAAAATTGTCTATGTTTTATGACTATTCTCGCCCCACAAAGAGGGTGCGTGCGAATATACTCGGAAATATTTACGTGTAGACGAATACTGTTCTACGGATAAGTATAGTAAACTGAGTTCATTGAACTACGCTTGTCATAACAGTATGTAGGTATTCAAAATGAGAGAGGGGATCACCGTCAAATAATGTGTTACCTGTGCTTTCGTGCAAAGTCTGGTTTCAATAATTGAAATATTACAACGTAATTTGATTTTGCGGCGCGACTCTGTTGTTTTATATATTTGAACTGCTGTGATTGTTTAATGAGAGAGGGTTTTAACTTAATTAATTGCAGCCATTATTAGTTAGCTAAATTGATATTCATTTAACTTTATTACATTATTTATGATCATTAGTACTGTCATGGTTGCACTGAGTGAAAAAAAAACAATGATTATTATTGGGTAGAGCCATATTAGAGCCAAAACTCATACATCTTTGAGTGAGCTTTAGTGCCTACGTAATAAAATATTCTGTAGCCACCTGAAACCTAAATATGATAAAAATATACGCGTTGTTAGTCGGCCTGCGTCCCTCGGGATTCAATTTCCCTCACGTAACACAAAACATACTTTCCCTAGTTTGCCCACATCACTTTTCTGACAGACAGATATAAAGCAATATGTATATATATACATAGTACAAGTAGCAAGTACCTACCCTGTATGGACGATGCACTTCAGCCAGACAAAATGGAAGCATCAAAATCGGAACAGTGACGAATTTTCTCACGCGTAATCGTTTTAAGCCCACCTCCACTACTGGGTTAGGCATATTACCTACTTCTCAATTATTTTTGTTGCTGACTAAAACGCAAACGCGACTGAAAATTTCATACGTAGGTTGGTACTTGTGGTTGGTACATAGGACAGGACACAAAAGAATCGTTGGCATGGCGAGTTAGAGAACAGCCTGACAGATTTTTAGTCCTCAAGTAAGAAAAGCGGAGGATAACGAAAGGAAGAAAAAGCTACTAATGTAAAATAATATTTGAAACACATTCCATTCAGACCATTCATTTTTTATGAATGGTCTTTTAAATAGAAAAACTATTTGTATTGAGTTGAAAGCTTTTGTTGATGCATATGAGTTTTCTATGAGCAGTAATTTAAAAGTGTAGTAAAAATAAGAGCTTTAAAAATAAACTTAGGTTTACGGGGCAAACCGTTATCACAGATGAAATTGGTAGGCATATTTACAGTCAGTTGCGAAGAAGTGATAAATATTCTATATCTAACCCGAAGCCTAAATATGATAAAAATACGCGCGTCCCCCGAGATTCAATTTCCCGCGCGTAACACAAAACATACATTTTCCTAATTTGCGCACATCACTCCGCTGGCGGAAGGATATTGAAATTACCATGTGGGAACGAGCTATTTTCATTTCTGCGTAATTGTAAACAACATTAAGCTCTCACCTATTTGCTGAAATAATTTTGGTTTGCGTAGCTACATTTATGTTTCATAAGACACTGATGTAAAGGACAGAAATGAACAAACGTAAGAATAGTGTTAAATAGATGAAAAAAAATCTTAGAACAAATCATTTAAAATTCAAACCTGCCTTTTATTGATTTATGAACATAATGATGATGAATCAATCGATTTTGACCTAACCTAACCTACCCCAGTCTAGTCGAATAAGATCCTTTTAAGGTCTTAAGTTCATTCGAGGTCAAAATCACAATATGGATGCACCTACCGGTATGCAAGTCTTCGATGAAATGAAAAAGGTTGTCTACAAAACTGCAGTGAAAATTTTCTGGTACGGCGGACCGGCGGGCGACGACCCCGCCGGTCGCCGGTCGCCGGTCTCGCCGGTCGTGAGGTCGTCACACGCACCAATGTCGTAATGAGGTTATCTCTTTTAAGAGGGTCCGTTACCTTTTGCTCTTCTCTCTTTCTTCGTCTAATTGCCCTCATCAGTGGTATATTTTTACGGGTCAGTTACTGAACCAAATAAAAGGGCGTCAACTTTAAGCTGTAATGAAACTGATTGTCATTTAGAAAAAAAAAATGCTGATTTATTTTATTTTCAGAATAATAGAATTTTAAGTAGGTATTGCATAGATACAAAATATTTTTTTGAATTAAACTTTATGAAACTGCAAAGCACGGTTTCGATCCCTTTTTAGGGTTCCGTAGTCCTGACAAGGAACCCTTATAGTTTCGATATGTCTGTCTGTCCGAGGTTTTGCTTGGAAACTGTTGGCATTAGAGAGCTGTAATGTATATTAACCACGCCGACAAAACGGTAAATAGTCCAGTAGAATTAGCTTTTAAATCGGAAATAATTCCTACAAAAGATTTTATTGCTTTAATGGCTTCATTGGTTGCCCTTTAAGACTCTCCTAGGTTTTCGACTTCGACGGAGTTGTGCTTAAGTGGTGGGGGCCCCCGAAAGGGGCGCTTTTTCGATTTTCCGATTATATCGCGTAAAGGACTTACCCTATCGAAAACTGGTCTTCCTGACGGTTGAAGGGCATTTAATCCTGCATTAAATAAGACCAAATTCATATTTTTTGGACAAACCGTTCTCGTGCAAATGTTCGGCAAAGTAGAAAATATGTGTATAATTAATGACCCTCTCCACGTCCAATAGCTCGTCACCCGTATGCTCCCAAGCCTTGTAAAGGGTCGCCTTAACCAGCGTATACCTGTCTAGGCTCACGAGTTGGATTCGCTTATCCTTGTTCGTTCCAGCCGTTCCTTAACTGCGGTTGCTGCACCTCTTCCTGGCACTCTCCTGAACGACTCTGTGTTACCTACTGTGGCTGCCCCTCTTCCTTGTACCCTCCTGTACGATTGCATTGCTTAGCCATATGCTTGGTCTAAGGTTCGACGCCACAAAATCAACTTCGTACGCGTGAAAATAGTTTAAATACTATTTTCCGTGCTTGCAACATTTTTCTTTACTGCTTCGCCTCTATTAGTCGTAGAGTGATTGTATTTATCCTATAGCCTTCTTCAATTGATGAGCTATTCAACACAAAAATAATTATTTCAATCAAACTAGTAATTCTTGAGATTAGCGCGTTCAAACAAACAAACAAAAAACTCTTCAGCGTTTTAATATGAACTTGTTGTTGTTGATTTTTGGCGTCGAACCTTAGACCAGGCATACGGCTAGGCAACGTAGTCGTGCAGGAGGATACAAAGAAGAGGAGCAGCCACAGTAGGTAACACAGAGTCGTTCAGGTGAGTGCCAGGAAGAGGTGCAGCAACCGCAGTTAAGGAACGGCTGGGACGAACAAGGATAGGCGCATCCAGCTCGTAAGCCTTGATAGGGTTACACTGGTTGAGGCGCTCCTTTTCAAGACTTGGAAGCCTGTTGGTAACGAGCCCTTGGACGTGGAGAGGGTAATTAATTTTACACATATTTTCTACTTTGCCGAACATTTGCACGAGAACGGTTTGTTCAAAACATATGAATTTGGTCTTATTTAATGCAGGATTAAATGCCCTTCAACCGTCAGGAAGACCACTTTTCGATAGGGTAAGTCCTTTACGCGGTATAACCGGAAAACCGAAAAAGCGCCCCTTTCCGGGGCCCCCACCACTTAAGCACAACTCCGTCGAAGTCGAAAACCTAGGAGAGTCTTAATGGGCAACCAATGAAGCCGTTAAAGCAAGTAAATCTTTTGTTTGAATTATTTCCGATTTAATCAATTTTTGTGTTTAATTCTACTGGCCTAAAAATAAAATTAGGAAAAAAAATTTTTTTTACGGTAGCTCCCCTACATGTAACGTGGGGATGAATTTTTTTTTCATCTTCTACCCCATCGTGTGGGGTATCGTTGGATAGTTTTGTTTGAGAAGGGCGTCCCCCCCCCCCTCTAAAAACTAAACTGTTGGCTTTAAAATGTGGAAAAATTCGTGATACTGCTTTTCATGAACTTTCAAGAAAAGCTATAAGTAGCGGTTAAGATACACACCCCGGACGACGGACAACTACGGAACCCTACACTATGCGTGCCACGACGCGCACTTGGCAATTATTTTTTTTTGAAACATTTATAAGATCAGTAAAATATTTTAAATTGCGTCCAAATTGACATCTCTTTGTTGTTCTGCTGTAATAAAATGAGTCCCTAATAAAATTCGGGGCGACTAGTAATAGTCGTGACGAAGTTGCGTATGTATGAATAAATCATGGTACTTTATGCCTACTAGGGTAGTAGAGTAGGTTATTAAGTTTACTATGTAGTTCCCTGCTGCAAATATACCTCATCTTGTTTATTTATTTATTAGAACGGTATTAAACTTTATTTTCATCATATGTGAATTTTTTTTGCAAATGAAGCATATTTACCTTAATATTACTTGTGTTAATACTTCAAAGACAAAAAAAAATAGCATAATCAGACTCAAAGATATTTCTATTTTCTATTTCTAGCATTCGCGTCAACCTTGACCTCATTTCATGATATTTATGTGATGTCAAAGCCCAAAATGACTGTCTTTCAGTCGTGCGTGCTACATAAAGCAGAGGGCTGTGTGAAGGGTTGACCCTCTCTTTACTTATGTATAGCAACATCAACACACAGGGATGTCTAAAAACAACATGCAGACACATGAAAGCTCGCCTTCTTTTTCTTATAGGTTAAGTATACCTATGTCACATCAAATTACGCCTCGCAAAATATTCTTCTTATAAAGACAAACAACATTTTTTTCTGGCTAAAAATGTATCTACATTAGAGAGCTGTAAATTGACTGAATCTGACCGGTCACGATGGTCAAATACCATAAATGACCTGTCAAAAACGGTCAAATTCAGTCAATTTGACTCAATATTACTGTAGTACAGTAGAAGCAAATCGAAATGTTTGTACTACAAACATAGCGATTTGCTTCTACGTTTATCATGCGGACTGAAAGGGATGATGTCTCTACAAGTTCCATCGATACAGTCCGAGCACAATATAGAAAAGTAGGCCGAATCTGTCTTGTCTGTTTACCTGGGTACTTTTAAGACTCTAGCATTCCGTCTTATACATCTTCATCTCTCACCATTAAAGGAGATCGAGGAAAAATGCAGACTCAAAATTCAAAAAAATCAAAATCAAAAATATTTTATTCAATTTTGACCACTAGTGGCACATAAACGTCAAAATACTGTAAAAAATCGAATCATCATAAAATACCAATGTAACTTTGTTGGTCTGTTGAGTAGATAAATACAGATATAAATAGTAGAAGAAATACGCAGTTAAGTAGCCGATCCGCTGAAAAGCGACTCGAGTTCCATGCATTTGCGACAGAATTGATATTAAAACTACCTACAACAATAAGAAAATAGCTGAAAGCGTTTTCAGGAGCCGCCGCGCTTACAGAGCTTTCAAGTTTTCTGAATCTATAATCTATATGAGATTATAATCCTACCTACCTAATATTGTAAATGTGAAAGTTTGTAAAGATGGATGATTGTTACTAGGGCACTATTTAAGTTGTGAGCCTCGACAACATAACGTGTTGTTAGACGACATCTGATACTTTTAATGAAAAGTTTGACATTTTTGACTACAACCTTATTCAAAACTTTTTATCATTTGAGCACGTTTTGTATTATTAACATTGAATTGAAAATTATCTTGACTACAAAAACATGGAATTGACTTGCGGAAATTTTCGCGCGAAGATTTATTATGACTTTCGACGTGGTTAATCAATACAAAACTGAAGCGGTCAGCTAAATTTCACTTTTGGTGATAAAGATCTGTCCTTTACCATTGTAAAACGCTAGTTTAAGAAGTTTAATATTGTATGTCATTGGCTCACCAGTGAACTTTGCGAAAGTCGTCCAAAATGACTAATAGTGGCGGAAAATATTGATGTTGTCAGAAAAATAGAAGAGAAACCTCGTCATGTGATATATCGTAGGATTGAGATAATCCTAGGCATTAATTCCACTAGCAGTAATTAAATATTGTATGACCATATTATGGTTAATACGTTTTTTTCTCGCTGGATGTCACAAAATTTTTCAAACGCTCAATAGGACGCTTGTGTCGTTTAGTCCTTGGAAATGTTTGATAAATACGTTAAAAAAGCTTTAAAAGCTGTTTTTAAAATTGTGACAGTTGACGAATTAAGGATCTATGCATAATGATCCTAAAAATAAACAACTATCGACTATGGAGGTGTTTTAAGATGAACCAATTCCAACAAAAGTCCCATGCGCTCGGAACACTTTGAAACTTACGGACGCCTATTTTTCCGAAATATCCGATTATAAGACAGAAACTTCACTAGAGAAATTTAAAATGGTTAATTCTTAATAGTAAACAGCCACTTTTTTTCCAAAAGTCTTCAGTTTAATAAGGAAAACTGGCCAGCATAGTCGAATCGCCATTCGTGATGAAAATGTGAGCTTTTACACGTCTCGTCAAACAACTGACTATTTGAACACTCAAAATATGAAATAAACAGGTCCAACGCTACAAAATTCTTGCTTGGAATCTAAAGCGGTCAGCTAAATTTCACTTTTGGTGATAAAGATCTGTCCTTTACCATTGTAAAACGCTAGTTTAAGAAGTTTAATATTGTATGTCATTGGCTCACCAGTGAACTTTGCGAAAGTCGTCCAAAATGACTAATAGTGGCGGAAAATATTGATGTTGTCAGAAAAATAGAAGAGAAACCTCGTCATGTGATATATCGTAGGATTGAGATAATCCTAGGCATTAATTCCACTAGCAGTAATTAAATATTGTATGACCATATTATGGTTAATACGTTTTTTTCTCGCTGGATGTCACAAAATTTTTCAAACGCTCAATAGGACGCTTGTGTCGTTTAGTCCTTGGAAATGTTTGATAAATACGTTAAAAAAGCTTTAAAAGCTGTTTTTAAAATTGTGACAGTTGACGAATTAAGGATCTATGCATAATGATCCTAAAAATAAACAACTATCGACTATGGAGGTGTTTTAAGATGAACCAATTCCAACAAAAGTCCCATGCGCTCGGAACACTTTGAAACTTACGGACGCCTATTTTTCCGAAATATCCGATTATAAGACAGAAACTTCACTAGAGAAATTTAAAATGGTTAATTCTTAATAGTAAACAGCCACTTTTTTTCCAAAAGTCTTCAGTTTAATAAGGAAAACTGGCCAGCATAGTCGAATCGCCATTCGTGATGAAAATGTGAGCTTTTACACGTCTCGTCAAACAACTGACTATTTGAACACTCAAAATATGAAATAAACAGGTCCAACGCTACAAAATTCTTACTTGGAATCTAAACACTTCTTTTGGTACCCATTATATTAAAATTAAATGCGTGAACAGCTATTTATGTAGCCAGAAGCAACTGTCGGTGCGGTCAAAAACCATGCTTTGGAGGTGCCTCAAGCTGAGTGGAAAAAATGCTATGAAAAGTGTTTCGGACACATTAAAAAGTACATAAATCATGAAAGACAATACCAATAAACGCAATCAATACCATTTTAATAATATACTACTTTGTTTTCATAGTTAGGCTCACAACTTAAATAGTGTCCCACGTACAAATAAGTTGTATAAATTACACTTAACACGTTTTGTTTAAGAACACATTAAAATAACTAATTTCTACTTGATTTAAATATCTATCATTTCATTCAACAAATAGTTGGTGCAATGCTTTATTAGCAGTGAATAAATTCAGAACATACCAAAATGAACCTAATTAATATGTAAGTACTTATGGTAGATATTAGAGATGAAACGGATATCCGGTAACTATCCGGTAGGCCGGATATCCGGCCTAAATTTACTATCCGGCCGGATACCGGATAGTAGCTCACTATCCGGCCGGATACCGGATATTAAAAAACTACGACAATTTCCTATTAATAAAATGAAATACATTAATCTTTGAGGTAAATATCAATAAAATGGCTTACAATAATGACGGCTTTTATTTAAAGTCCAAAAAGTTACAAAAAAGCCATATTAAGGCCTTTCAAAACTAATTTCTTTTTCTGGGCTATTCACTCTAATGACGAATACATAAATAGTAAATATCTGTTAATATCGAAATATTGCCAAATAAAATAGGCGATTTTTTTTTCACTGATGGTCTGATGACATGATGCAACTAATTAAATTTTCGCTATTCAATCACACACTCACGATTGCAACCGAAATTGAATTGATCTGCCCCCAAGACAAGTGGCAAAATCTGATATTCTATTCGGACGGATTCGATTTTCGAAAAGTGTGACTAGTCTAGTCTACTAATAGACCCACTGATCGCGTTCAAAGCACCTGTGCGGCGCTATACTCGTCACGACATGCAACGAGACAATGGGCCAACTATCCGGCCGCCGGATATCCGGCTATCCGGCCTAGCAGCTGGCCGGATATCCGGTATCCGGTATCCGGCCAAACAACTATCCGTTTCATCTCTACTACACTAGCGGCCGCCCGCGACTTCGTACGCGTGGATCCCGTTTTACCCCCTTATGGATGGATTTTCGTAAAATCCTTTCTTAGCAATATGTCTACGTCATAACATCTACATGCATGCCAAATTTCAGCCCGATCCGTCCAGGGGTTTGGGCTGTGCGTTGATAGATCACTATGTCAGTCAGTCAGTCAGTAAGTCAGTCACCTTTGAGTTTTATATACAGTGTGAGTCACGTTAAAGTGCACATATGAAAATAGGTGAAACTAAACCTATTTTTATCNTAAGTATAGATGTACTGACTGATCTCTACCTACCACGTATAATTTATTAGTTATTAAAATATTGTAAAAACATAAACACCAGTCACTATATTTTAAAATAAACCAAAGCAAGAAATCACTTTCGTGGCCTAAAATCACCTTCGTGTATAAAACACAACGAAGGTGATGCCACGAAGGTGACGAAAATTTTAGTTTTTTATAAATTATCCTTAAATTTGAATTTAACGGTTCAAGTCGAATACTACACAAATAAGTCTAACATGTTAAGTTTTCAATGGCAAAGTTTCAATCAAATTGTTTAAATTTTAGAGGTAGAAAATATTGTTCAAGCAAGCGACGGTATGTCTATGGACAATCACAAAAAGTTACGTATTTTTTTCGCGGAGCGACGATCGACCTATCTCACCTCCTCAATGGTCGAAGCGTGACTGACGTTAACCGAATAGAACACTATGATTGGTTCCTGGTGTTCGGTTTAACGGCAATCTTGTATTATTACTCAAAATTTTAGGTACCTAAAATCGTGTGACCAACGTATTTCGCTTTCTCAATTCAAAATAATTATAAGAAGATATTTTTTTGACTATTGTGTGGAAAGTATATTTAATTACGATGATTTTAGTATGCTACTCATAAATTGAATGAAAATTGTGAATGCAGAAACCAAATGTTTCATTGCAACCGAAGGTGTGACACGATGAGAACGCGAAAAATGACCCCGTTTTTTATCGTTTCATGTGATTTTTTCGTATTATTTTTGCTTCTATTACGATACAATTTATTTTGTATGTAGCTAAATAGATATTTTATCATCTGATTTCAAAGGTATTGTTCTAACTTATACCGTTTATGAACTATTATTGTGTGACCATCAAATTTGAGTGTAAATGAGAAGTACCCTGATGTCAAAGCCCCAAATGACTGTCTTTCAGGCGTGCGTGCTACATAAAGCAGAGGGCTGTGTGAAGGGTTGACCCTCTCTTTACTTATGTATAGCAACATCAACACAGGGATGTCTAAAAACAACATGCAAACACATGAAAGCTCGCCTTCTTTTTCGTATAGGTTAAGTATACCTATGTCACATCAAATTACGCCTCGCAAAATATTCTTCTTATCCAGACAAACAACATTTTTTTCTGGCTAAAAATGTATCTACATTAGAGCTGTAAATTGACTGAATCTGACCGGTCACGATGGTCAAATACCATAAATGACCGGTCAAAAACGGTCAAATTCAGTCAATTTGACTCAATATGTTTGTACTACGAACATAGCGATTTGCTTGAATCATAATTAATTGAGCACAATATAGAAAAGTAGTCCGAATCTGTCTTGTCTGTTTACCTGTTTACCTGGGTACTTTTAAGACTCTAGCATTCCGTCTTACATCTTGCAGACTCAAAACTCAAAAAAATCTAAATCAAAAATATTTTATACAATTTTGACCACTAGTGGCACATAAACGTCAAAATACTGTAAAAAAATCGTATCATCATAAAATACCAATGTAACTTTGTTGGTCTGTTGAATATATAAATACAGATATAAATAGTAGAAGAAATACGCAGTTAGGTAGCCGANTTTTGATCGACAAAAAAGTGGTCAAAGTTTTTTTTTAAATTTTTTATGGATTTTTTTTTCTTCCTATTACTTATTGTTAAGAAAACGTAATAACTTTTAAACTAAGAGGTATATCCTGACAAAATAAAAACAGTAATAATGCTTAATAACAGGCTATACTAAAAAAATACATAAAATACTCAGAAAATGGCAACACATAATAAAAAATGATACATTTTAAGAAAAATCTGCATTTTAATTCGTGTTTTTTGTTTATTTGATAAATTTCTCCAAATAATGCCCCCCTAACAGGTGGTTTTTATTAATTTATGTTATTCTTTATCGTATTACCTTTGTAAAACCAAAAATCGCATCTCTGTATCCCTATCACAACGTTTGCAATGATCGTTTGAACAAAGGCCTGCCACCACATTATTATCCGCTACAGGTAGAGTCAATTTGAATTTTAACTAAAATGCTTATCTTACTCCGAAATCTTTTGTTTTTATTTGAAATCTAACTTGTCTTTATCAAAATTACAAATCTAGAGCCACATTCAGTTTCGTTGTTAACGAAGCGTTGAATGGCGCGCCCGGAGAGGCTTAGTTCAAATGATCATAGCAAATGTTGAGATGCGATTTTTGGTTTTACAAAGGTAATACGATAAAGAATAACACAAAGTAATAAAAACCACCTGTTATAGGGGCATTTTTTGAGAAATTTCTCAAATAACCAATAAAACACGAATTTAAAAACAGCTTTTTGTCAAAAAGTATATTTTTTTATTATTTGTTGGCATTTTCTGAGTATTTTATGTATTTTTTTAGTATTGCCTGTTATTTAGCATTATTACTGTTTTTTATTTTATCAGGATATACCTCTTAGTTTAAAAGTTATTACGTTTTCTTTACAACAAGTAATCGGAAGAAAAATAATTCTATAATTTTTTTTTTAAAATGTAAAAAAAAAATTGACCTCTTTTTTGTCGATAAAAATAGGTCTAGTTTCATCTATTTTCATATGTACACTTTATCGTGACTCACACTGTATTTAGATTTACGAGTTAGGAATACCAACTACATAGTAATATTAATTATTTAAGGTATTAAATGGCACACACTCACACGTGTACTCTTGAATGAATAAGCCCCAAGTTACACCCATAATATGTAAAAGCTACATGTGCTTTAGAAAAGTTTAATCGCTTCGTCTGCGGAGAAATGTAGAATATTAAGAAAGTTTACGCCTACATTCTCGAGTCTATATTATTATAATCCTTCACATTAACGCTTAAAATAAACTCTAACATGATTTTCCAAGTATTTTCTTCAAGTTCACAATGACAGCCTAGGCTTAGCATAAAAGGTACTCATTACCATAAACAATTTTCTTCTGCTGGTACTGTGAACTTTATTCGTCTCGGGATATACCTACCCCTTATAACAACATTTTATAGAAGAATTCATAACTTAAACGCGACTCTACAGCGTTCAATAACTTTTCCAGACGTCTAGAGTACCCAGGAAACTTTAAAGAACAGCGGCATTAATAATATAAAGGGCTCTTCCTCTTCTTGTAAGCTTGTATTGTAGGAGACGTTCTGGCTCATAATATTTCATGCATGCGTCGCCGCGACAGTAAGTGAGGGAAATCGGAAAGTGCACGAACTTACCTAGACTTGATAACATTAGTGGCTTCTGCGTTCCACGAGTTATTGCTTTTTTATTTCATTTTTCTGCTTGCTGTGGAACATTGCAATACGTATTACAATACATTTTGTCTGTATTAAGATTTTAAGTCTAGTGCATCCGTTGTATTAAAGAGCAGACAAAAGACTGCAATTGAAAGTTTATTACAGCCAAGTCATAATACGAGTGCCAGTTGACGCGCAGTTCAATGTAAATAATTTATTTCATTTATAGTCTCGCTTTCCGACGACCGTTTTCAGTCGCACAAAGAATTTTCTCGTTTCTGAGTTGAGCAAAGGCGAAGGAAACAAAGTAGGTAGCTCAAGCTTCGCACAAAGTACGAAGGTAATTGGCGAACGGCAGCTGGATCTCGACTAGTGGAAATAAATCCACGGCTGAAGTCTAATTACGTCTGTCGGCGCGCCAATTAATTTTACTATTGGAAAAATCCGTTACTCCACAATATGTTCTTATCTTGCTTTCTTAAAGCTATTAACTTAATGGCTTTCTGATTTACTGCAAATCAAGCTGTACAGTATAAATCACTTACTTGAGAGATACATTTTAGTTTTATCACTCTTTAGACTTTGAAGAAAATTTATCGGCTTAATGTTCATTAATTAATAATTTACTGCACACAGAAATATGTACAAATCAGACTTACGACTTTTATTGCCATTTGAAATAGAACATACTGAAACATAGTTAATCGCAACTACATAATATTTTGCATTCTACCAAGAGATGAAAATCTATTCATATCGTGATTAGATTGCCGATTGCCTCCAAATGGCTCACAAGCGTGGCAAACGCGAGCGGCCGAGGGCGGGCGGCGCATTACTTGCCGGTTTCCGCCCATTCGGCTGACAATTTCCCATTTCCCAGCGATTAGCCATTGAATCGAATGTTGATAAGCACCTGATAGAAATTCTATTCTACTTGTATAAACCAAGAACCAATATCAACTTCGAAATAAGAAAACTGTGCATGAAAACATTTCAATAATGAAAAATGTAAGCCCATGAAATGCATTTCTTCAAATCGGTTTAAAATAGATCCTCTTGTAAAATGAATAAAAATATAGCGACATCATATCAAAGTAAATACTCACCTTAAAGTGAAATTTATTTCCCGTCTCCTTATGGAAAAGCGAAGAGAAAATTTCATATCGGAAAAGTGGATAATCCTTTAGCCAGACTTCGTCATTGTGGTTGTTGTGCTTCTGAAATATTGTGAAAGGTTCCCTCTTGATCGGAGAATAGTTTCCACATAATAACATGAATAGGAGGGTATAATAAATCACTTCTAATAAAAGTATTTCTTGGCTACCTTTGTGTGGGAAACGCAAAAAGTTACAAGTCGAAGAACTGAAAAGTGGTGAAAAATAGGGTGAAATATGGCGTGGTTATTGTGTCGGTTGAGGTTTTACTTTCTTTCATTTCAATTCTTATTTCATACTTACTTTGAGTTGATTTCTCAGAAATGATATCACTTACTTTGGTATTCAAAGCTTGTATTAATCCTTAACTTATTCACATAAACAGTAGGTACCTACTCGTAGTTAACTGATCCATTTTTAGTATTTTTTTTAAATTAAGTTAATTATTATTGTTTTAAAATTTTTAAAACGTATGTGGTTAAGATGGATCCTTGTTGAATGGATGGCGACGCTTGATAGGAGGTATCCACTCGGTACAAGCGCACTACTACAGGTAAAAGAACTCTACCAAGGGGATTTCGAGTGCCTCTCCATGTCTAACATAGTGAGCAGTTTTTAAGGACTAGCCCTTTGACAATGCATCTCTAGGTTACGTTAGTACACAGACCTGATTAATATCTAAATTTGAGTGCATATTGAGATATCGTATCTATCCTATCTTGGAAATCTTGGAATCTTTAATTAAAAACTAAAAAAAGGCACTCGTGTTTCCTGTGTAAATTAGAAAGAAATCTTTTGTTATTTCGAATTTTAGGACAAATCGCTAATTAATTTTAATAATTTGTATTATAAATAAGATTTCAAATATTAAAATAAGAATATAACACCATAAATCGTCTTAGACAGCATTCACTCATAATCCTGTGAAATTCCGCCTTTGAAGACCTTCCGATGTCTTCGTTGCCAATCCGGGTATTTGCAAGTTAAGTCTTGTCATTTGTAGGTTTTCTTCGGGAAACGAGGATATGGTATACTCTGATAAGTATAAATCTAATACATACATTAAAGAGCAGTTACTTGGAAAAACTAAGTTAACCCTTTAACTGGTATAGAGAAAAATATTTTTCATTAGTTTTGTACCTTATGTTTTCTCATAAGGTTCAAAATATGGTGGCAACAATTCTGCCACTACCAGGTAAAGGTTTAATGTTTGCGATTAGCGCAGAAATCCGCGGTTCAACATAGCGAATAAAAAAATGAGAATAGTAACTGGGTATTAATAATGATATCGACTGTGGTAGTCGAGACATTCATGACAAGAATAAGTAGATAAATCGATTGATATCGGTTAAGAATGGTAGAGTTCTGCACCGTTCAGAAAATATTTTCACCGTGCATTACAGACGAGTATGCGGTACGTAAATTGAATTCAGCTGTACAAGCATACACGCGTCTTACCTATGTATACCTACCTTTATTCCCTATGCATCTCAAACTGCATTGGAGCGGAGTGCTCGGTAGACGGTCGGTCGCACAAATCAATGTAATGTGCTGCACCCAACCAATCTCTCTCTCTCAGAGCCGTCTAGACTGCACGCTGAGCCAACCTTCGACTTAGATCGTAGCTTAATTAATAAAATCAAACTGATCGGGCGGGCTTTCATGTAGGGTAATTGCGCCGGTTTTCCGTCCAGCTCCTGTTTTCGTCCATTTGACCGACTTGCCACAAACAAATACGGAAAATTAGAATACAAACCTAACTTTCCGTGCAAGTTTGGACTTGTTACAATCTATAATATCTAAGTAACAGTTCTGCTTGCATGAAAATGTAATTTGACAAGTAATAACTCCAAAAAAATCTACGGAAGTTGCTGCTGCACACAGGTGAATGGAAAACGTCGTCAAGTTAGAAAAAAAACGTGCCGGTAGGGAACATTCATGGTATGTTTAATTACTGTTTTAGCTACTTTACGTAATGTTTTTGGCACGTATGTCTAATTATTAGCATAATAAACACTATTTTAATGGTTTATTAAAGTTTTTGTATATAAATCTTAGATAATTAAGTGGACTAATAACTGCACCCTTTTTTCTACACAGTGGTCGAAAACTAGCGTACACTAGGACGAAAACTGATTTTTTGGACGAAAACTAGTGAAATCGCCTCTTTTGCATAAAATATTTTTTATTAAAATACCCGTGGTATTTACTTATTGTCATATAATATTAACGTAAAGTAGACTATACAGGGTGTTAGGTAAATGGGTATATGAGCCGACACTAGACCGTGTTAACATGGTCATATAAATGGTATGGTGAAGTCAGAAATTTGATATCATCATTTTGATTTTTTTAATTTTCATACAAAATAAATTTTATAAAATCCGATTTGTATGAAAATTAAAATAATTAAAATGAAGATATCAATTTTCTGACTTCACCATACCATTTATATGACCATGTTAACATGGGCTAGTGTCGGCTCATATACCCATTTACCTAACACCCTGTATAAGGATTAAAATGACATATGATACATATGAGTAAGGGTATTTTAAGATATTCATTTCGTATCACAAAGTTGGCAACTCCGATAATTGGACGAAAACTAGCGCACTTACCCTACGAAATGCCGCGATGGCCGTTTGGTTTATTTTCATTCCTCTATTTAGCTCGAAAGTTTTCTCTGTCTGAGAAACCGGATACGTAGGTACCTATTCTGAGTCTAGCTAGACGCAAGTCATTTTATTATTTTGGTGACTTTATATAAAATAATTTACTTTTAACTACTTTGAGTATAGTCTAGGAATTTAATTAACCTAAGAATCAAAAAACATAAACGGCGTTGAAAATAAAAGGAGTCCATAAAACAAGTGAAAAGTGATAAACCAATCATTTACGAGTAATGTGTTGTGCTGAATATGCAGATAATTCTAATAAGTAGTCAGGGAAAGCCCTGTTTGTGGCCCTGTCTTGTACTTAATTAGTCTAATCTAAATATTGAAATTCAACCTGAAACTATTTTTGAGATTAGTCGACATAATAGCGTCGCGAGTAGTTTAGTTCCTAGTTACAAGTCATATTCTAATTTTGGATGTAGAGAAGCCTAGCCTTAATGATAAAAACACCAATATCAAATGAAAATGTTCTACTCATTTTTTTGTGTTTGATACACTGAACATTTATCATCATTACTATATGGTGTCTGTTCGCGAAGACACGAAATGAATAGAAACATTTCTACAAATCGTAACATTGGTGTATCATTGTAAGTAGAGGTATTTGTGTTGCAGAGGGATGAGCGACCTCCAGGGTCATACGGTGACTGAGGGAGCGTTGCTAGGCAACGGCGACCGCTGTGCGGTGTTCCCTCCATTCAAAAACGCAACAAATTCCTATATTTCAATCAAATTACAGAAAAAACATCACTCTTATAGAACAGACAGAACATCATCCTATTTTATAAAGTTGATTATTGTACCTTTCATAAAATATTTGTTTGTTATTAATCACCTACTTATGTTTATGTAGCGAATCGTCATCGATCACGTAGATGACCTATTTTTACATGTAATTGATAATTTTAAAAAATGTGGTAATACAGTTTGAATAACTCACAAACCACACGTACATTTATTTTTAAAAAATATAATTTTATTAGAAAACTCGCTTTTTACGATTTATTTCTATTTTATCAATTTTTATTATAACTTTATTTTAGATGTTAAAATGGTATTAATTTACGATATCTTAGCGCCATCTAGTGAGTCATTGTAGTAACATCACACATCAAAGCTCAAACATGCTGTGACAGATGTCTCTAGTAACGGAAACATAACACGTATTTCTACATTTATTCTTGAAAATAAAAATCAATACTATTATTTTTCATATATTTTATTTTAATGCGTAAAACTAAATTTACATAAAATTCTAACAATATAATAATCAAGCCAAGCAACGCCTATTTAATTTCTACATTAAAAGGCAGAGGTCACTGTATACAGAAAATAATATGGTTATATTTTATTTATTTTTTTCAATTTAAGTAATTTCATAGTAGATAGTATGTTTAATTTATTATTTTATTAAAATAAATACAATTTTTGATATCCAATATTTACTTTTTAACTTGGTCAACAAATTCGCCGTAGAGGTCATATGACGAGGTGGCCGAGTGGTTAAGGCGTTGGACTGCTAATCCAATGTGCTCTGCACGCGTGGGTTCGAATCCCATCCTCGTCGATCCTTTTTGGTTTCTTAAGAAAACAAACCTGTAACTATTTTTATGTAATTTCTATAAAAAAAATATATATTCTTCTAAACAAAGCCTCTCATTGACTATGAAAGTGGAATTTTTAATGGGAAGGTTATCAGTCCGCTGGATAGATCGACCGCTACACAATTTTCTCAAACACTACACAATACACAGTGTATACTTAGGCTGGGTTGCACCATATTACTTTAACTTTAAAAAACGACAAAAATCTGTCAAACTCCATACAAAAAGCACCGGTATAGTTACCGTTACAGTTAGGTGGTGCAACTCAGCCTTAGTCACCAATATCAATAAAGTTAAATAGTTTGCGGACTCAAAAAGAATGATCTATCTTCATGAGTAGGTAAGTTGATATTTTGAGTAGTCGGGGTTATTACACAAGCTCAGAAACCTTTAATTTTACAGTTAACTTAAGTATAAATGCTGCAGATGGAAAGATTATTTTTTTGATAGTAACTAATTTAACCTACAAATATTTCGTAGCTATTACTTAATGTAGAATAAAATGTGTCTACCTACGTCAATACGTGAAATAATAAGCAATACCCTAATTTATTTGTAGGTCATTAGAACTAGATCAACAAACTGAAAATGTTATATTCAAGTGACAAATCTCAATTTGGAATTATATCGTACACATTGGTTTTCCATAATCTGGCCCCTATCTCTGTAATCACTAGCGAAACCTGATATAGGCGAGATAACGCTTTGTATGTATGGTTATCATTGTTACGAATTTATCTAGACCTGTTTTTCATTATCTTATCCACCTGTAACTAGCACTTTCATGAGTCGCCTCAGTACTGGGCGCGCCCAAAGTCGATAGAGTTCTTTGTCTGATTGATATTCGTTAATCATTACAGTTTTTGGTGTGAAACTCATGGTAGTGTAATGGACATGTGATTTGGAAAAGTGTTTTCTGGAAAAAGTGGAACAGTGGTTTTGATTAACTGAGGACGTTTTTAATTGACACAGCATTAGGTAGGTCGCCTTTTGTTCAAGGTTTTTTGTAAACGGTAATTAGGACATAAATAACCAAGTGCACGATACTGAGGTGTGGTGTGATATTGTAGAGGCCCAGGAGGCCTATCAGCGAATTATGGATCGTGCTATGCTGGATATGCTCGAAGTTACTTTGATGGATAAAATTCGTAACGAGGTTATCTGACAGAGAACCAAAGTCATCGATATAAAGCATACGGAATTAGCAAGCTGAAAATGGCATTGTGCTCTATATCTGTCGTAGAACGATAACCGCTTGGGTGAATGAGATTTTTAATGAAGACCATATCTCGGTAACCGTCCTCTAGTTAGGCGAAGTCAGATCAATTAGCCGGACTGGGTAAAATTGAGCGTATTAGACTATTCCTATGTCCAGCACGCGGCACGCTGTGGACAACTATAGGCTGACAATAGGAAAGCCTTGTTATTTGTAAAATTATCATAGCGTCGAACCATTGTTTTAATTTTCCACGTCGATAAGTATCGAGGTTTTGTGTCATCCTCAAAGCTATTTTAAAGAGACTACGAGTATAAGTTTGTTTAACTACTTATTTCTAATTCAAAGAAATTACTCATCACCCAAGAACGCCGTTTTTATCAAAAGATAAAAAGGTTATGAATACGAGTACGAAGCTAAAGCGTCCTTATAATAAAGTGCCAATAGAAAATGTATACTTAAACATAAATCCTTTATATTCTATCTATACCGACATGAATAATATCGAAAGTAGAGCAAGTAAACACAATAAATTGGGCAACAGTCTACTTCCAATTCATATTCAAAGGCTGATAAGATTGGATTGGGGAACCTATTTACGCCCATACAAAGTATGTAGGTGGAGAGTTTAACGTGTTATGATTATTCTAAGCCTCAATATATTATTGTGGAATACCTACCTAGTTGATTGTAGGTATTGTTTATTATTTGTGGCTATTTCTAACGGACTTAGAGGAACGACTTTACTACTTTGAAAACTATAATACTTACTTAATGCCTCTTAATGCAGTGAATTTACTCTCACATGATGTAGTTAATTACAAACTACCTAGTTATCTCATCTCCTCTGAATGCAGGTACCTATCGTATGTACCTTTTCTTGATAGGTGATTGCTATCCTTGAATAAGCCATACAAGATAACGTAAACTTCAGATAACTAATAATTTTCAGAAAGTGATTCAACTTCCACAAACACAAACCGGATGTAACTTTTCAGTAGGTATCCAAAATTACTCTTTAGACAATGTATAGAGAAGTTTTCAGTATTCAGCCGCTCCCAGTTGCCGATAAAATCAATTAATCACGAATGCCATAAAGGTCTCGTCATCGACATTCTTATCGCTGTTATCGTCTCATTTTTATCCTAGTTTAACCTATCTAGGACATTGCAGAAACAACAAGTTTGATTATATTTAATATTTACAGTGTTGACGTGCAAAAGGTGATAACTTCATAAATTCTGAAAATGAAAAGTTTACGCTACTTCCGATTTAAAATGATTTTTGTAAATATTAGTACTTAACTACTTAGTAATATGTGGTGCAGAGGGTAATGATCCTGTCGAAACAATAACCTGATGATGATATTTCAATTTCAACTGAATAATTTATTCTAACTCTAGCGGCCTAGATTGTTGGCCTCATGCACACCAAATATGCAGAATTCGTTCATAGTTTATGGAGTGTATTTGTAACTATCATTCAATGAATTTATTTATTGAATTTGAATTATTTCATAATCGGCAACCAGGATATGTGCAAATCTTGGTAGAGTCGTTTCTTCCCGTGTCAGATAGAACTCATGTGAGTGGTTCTACACGACTAAACCTTAAAAAAATCTTTTCTTTAAAATTAAGTTCTAAATAAATGCTTTTCCGTTGCACAGATACACAATGCCTTGGGTTCCGGCATTGCTGTTGGTAGCCATCGCTACCGGTGCGCACGCGCAGTCGACGGGACAGACCAGCGTGGCGCCAGATCTGCGCGAATGCTACACAAACCCGTGGCTGCTGAACCGGAACAACCTACCTCCAACCACGATACAGACCCTCATTGACATCATCCGCCAGATTGAAGACAATCCTAATGTCAACGTTGATATGAGGACGATGGCCGCTTTGCTGCTACACACGTAATAACTGCTTTATTTCTTTTTCTCAAAAGCCTCGAACATAGGGCACTAGTATTGTTAACATTGTTTTAGCAAGCGTTGCATACCTTAAGACTTGTGCTCTAATGCAGATGAAGCTTTGATTGTACATTGAAGAAAGAGACTTTCCAAACTCCACAAAACATCCACAAATTAAAAAAAAAACTTTCCTCACATAAGTCGTGAACTTTCGTTACCATACTAACGTTAGCGAACTCTGTATTTCAGATACCGGCAAGATGGTATCGAGTACCACAGCAGAGACGGCGTTGCGTCCGCAAATGTGTTGCCTTTCTCTCCAACGTTCCACTCCTTCCACCGACACCGGTTGCTGCTGAGGATGATCCCTAGCAATCTGCAGGCATTGCCTAATAACACTCTTTCTGCCCCACTAAAGGTGTGATGTCTTAAGTTTTTAAGCAGTGGTCTACAATCCGCCAATCGTATAATTTGTGCAAAAAATTAAGCAAAACTTGAAGTGGCGGCGACTGTAAATAGAATTTAAAAAAGTATTTTATTTACTGGTTTATAGTGTGCTCTTCACCACATGCTGTCTACCACTGTCGACGCTCGACTGCGTGGTGACGAAAGCAGCTGCGGCCAGCTCTCCCAATATCGAGCATTGAGAACTTCACGCTCAGTTCGGTCAGTTAAAGACGATGTCGAATTACTTGATGTGTCTAAGCTGTAAGTTAATTGTTTCCACGATAAGGCCTTGTTAAAATTTCAAGAAGACATTTTAATATTAGGAAATGTTTTTATGATACGATAAGAATTTTCTAAAACATATTTTCAGCAGAGGAAGAAATGGTCAGATGCGTCAGTATAATCCCAATGACGATGTGGAGTCCACAGGGTCTTTCGGACCCAAAAGAGCTCGCCAGTTAATGGGTGACAGTGCTTGTCCTATCCTGACCGGTGTAGTCAAGACCAAATGGGGCGATGTCTCCGTGGGCAACCTGATAGCGGGAATTGCCGCGGGCACTGAATCACAACAAGTCCCTATTACGGAACTTATCAGGGGCTCCACACTAAACTACCAAAATGTCCAAACAACTCTTACTTCAATTTTTCCAGCTACACTGTCAGGTATGTTTTAAATTAAAGTACCTACCTACTTTATAAAATTCAATGTACTCTAATGGTGTATTACCTATACCTACGTAGTAGGATAACATACATAACTTCTCAGATTGTAATTAATAACGCACTACTTCGAATTCGCTACGCATACTTGAACTGTGTAAATAAACAAATGAAATATCCAGAAAGTACTAAGTCTGATTAGTTCCTGTCCGTTATTTCTTTGTTTAAAAACTACTAACTTCTAGATTATGACTAATGTAGAAATATTTTCCAGGTGATTTAGCTGAAGCTGTCTTGATTCAGGGGACACGGGGAAGCCAGATAATCTCTGTTGGCACTGCCGGCCATTGGAACAGCACTCAAGCACAAAGATTCTTTATGCTGAGTGAACGCTCGAATGTTGAAATGACAGACCCCGAGATTCGTGGCGGCATAGACGGTTTTGTTCTAGGAAACAGTTCAGCTGAAGGTCTGAGAATTTACAGTTCCTTGAGATTGTCACAGTTGCTTGATATGTACTTTGCACCCAGGGTAAGCTACCGTCAAATAGATTTTTTACATAATTCAATATTGTTACTTCTCCGCATTCTACAGTAGCTGATTACACGGTCTCATCTACTTGATGAAAGCTAATAAATAACATCATGATCAGATATATGAAGGTTTTTCCTCAACATCAAAAAGTAACAATTACGTCTTATTCCTCTTTTCAGAACGGGTTTTTCAATACAAACTTAAGAGCCTGTAACCGCCGGAATCTAAGTCTCACTCACATCAATAATGATGCCTTAGCAAGCGAGACAAGAGCATTTACGGCCGCTTTAGATTCGATCATGCCCCTGGAAGGAACTTTAACTGGCGGCCTCGAAGGCCTTGTACAGAGTGCTATCACAAACTATCAAACCTACACTTGTGAGTTAGAAATTAATTTGATTTAAATACTTATGTAACTAATCCAACCTTTACGTAAAGTGTGTTTCTGTGTTACTTTATCAACTCATATTTTATTTACAGCAAATACTATGAACGATCTAAACTGCATCATCACTGAGGCTACATCTCCAGATTTCCGACTAAGAACCAACTTATACATCGTTCTTGACTCATCTTGGCCGTACAATACTATATATCCTGCTATCTCATACCTACTGGAAGCCATCGAAGTGAACAAATATGGATCAAGTGTAACATTGCTCAGTGCAGCTGATGGACGTGTTCTTATAAACCAAACATTGTCGCAGTCAGAATTCCATTTATTATACAATGCGACTACTCATCAGAGCTGTAAGTTCAAACAGTTTACGGGTTTTCCTAAACCATATTATATATCACTCATACATCAATATTACTTCTTAATTAGGCTGGTACCTACTTTGAACCTTCTTAAATTTTGTTTCAGTTCCTACTGGTGTGAATCTGGAAACCAGTCTGCCAAATATACGCCAACTATTGTTGGACACTCTTCGCAATGAAAGTAGTTCTAACTTCGTTGGTGGAAACTCTTCGGTGTTATTGTATTTACTTAACTCTGGCACTATTCAAAATAACAACAATGTTTGGGAACAGGCTCGTTTACTTAGAGAAGGCGTCCCAGGTAACCGCACTTATTAACTCGTTCAATACCTACATTCTGTAACAATGAATTACCTACTTTACTTAACTTTTCAAGGAGACGATACTAAGCTTTAATTTATTTCAGATACAAGGCTTGTTTTTGGAACTTCTTCAAATCAAGTAGAAAATCTATCTAATTTGGTCCGTGACCCCCAAAACGATGTAATAACTCTAACCCTCACATCAACTGGCACCCAAGTTGACACTACTATGTCCCAAGTGTTGTCTACTATTCAAATGAGTAAGTGTGTTTACATTTTATTATGAGACTAGTAATTTTTGGCTTTATAAAGCTTAGCCTGTAAGCAAGCAAAATAAGTTTCATCCTGATATTTAGGCCAAATAAAGGCCAACTTACAAACTTCTAAGTTAGTGTGGGTTAAATACAGATGCTTAATTTCTATTTTGTACTTAGTTAAGTAGTTATATTATGTCATTATTTTTACAGCGGGGAGAAGAGTTGTAAACCCTCTTTGTGGAGCCAATTTTGCGGCAGGATCTTCGGGTGTGAGACAGTTTGACGATTCTGTGGAAGCCGGCTTTATCAACTTTTACAGAGTCAGCCCAAATTACTTCTACCTTAATAATGACAACGCAAGAGTTCGCGTTTCTTTCGGCACAGCTGGAGTTGTACAAGGCAGTCTTACTGTGTGCCACTCACGTTCTGTTATTTTACCAAGGTAAGAAACTTAATTTACAAAGTGCTTTAATCATAGAAAAAATATAAAAGTAGAATGCAGTTTTGTTTTAATTGAAACATACACGTAAAGTAATAAAGTTGCAAGACTTGAGCCTGAAAGAGTCAAATACTTAATCTGAATGATAATGTTATCTAAAAAATATGACATTTGAAGATGAAAGTTCTACCTTAATCTCCATTATTAAAGTTAAGACGTCGTGTACCTACTCGTAGAGAGCAGGACTTGGGTGTACCGTACGTACCTAAGTAGTAAAATTCGAACGACTTTTCCAGACAAAATTCAACATTAGAACCTGACGCCAGTGCAATTACTTGCCAGAACGTTGTAACAGCCACCAACGTGGATATGAGTCTACAGAACGCATGTAATGGTTTTTCGACCATAGGCGCTTGTCCGCCGCTCTACTTCTCTGTACAAGCCAACGCAGTTGGGGAAACTACTACAGCTACCTGCACAGGTATGTATAAAAAGTGTATAATTAATTATTTATTATTATTAACTAAGTACTTCTTACTTTTAATAGTTTTTAGCTCATTACATATTTACATACTTTCTTTAAAAGATAAAGTAGCTAAAACGGTGTATAAAGGCCAAAACCTTAAGGTTAACACTTAATTAAAAACACTTAACCTACCTTATTGGTGGTTGTACTTGTGTGGTTAGTATGTACAATACTATTTTCTTTTCAGATGTAAATGTTTGCCGATTCCCAAACAGCATCCGGTATCAAATCGAGGTGGATGGACTGGGTTGCTTCAGTAACGCAACCAACCTTTTATCCAGTGTATTTTTCGTTTTGTTTGGATTAATCCTAAATATAGTCAGAAGCCTATAGTTTACATCGAAAAACACTGTAATAAGTTTTTNGTTTGAAGTTAAGCGACACAATTTAATGGACTATAAGCCAATATAGGTCTCATTGGTGGTGGACATTTGGACCACTTTTGGTCATTGTCCTTTGCCTTTAGGATGACAAATATTTACTTACTTTTTATTACGAGTATAACCGATGCCATCGATCGATGTAATTAAATTAACCCATTTAGACCGATAATTATTTTTGTAGTAAAGTTGTGTAATATTTATTTACTATTCTTAAGCTGAAGACGATAAATAAGTTAAAAAAAATGTTGAGACATGTCACAGGGTACTGCTTTTATGCCACCGCAACAAAATGTTACTGAAATAAGTTAATTCATTGATAAATACAATATTTTTTTACCAATAAATAATTCAAAAGACTTCGATATTTTTATTGATCACTTGCATAAATGCCATATCAACTCGGAAGAAAATCGAAAATTCCAGTTATTTTCTTCGTTCCTAGACGCGTCATTGAATGGAGATCATGCAACTTTTGTTTTTTTTTATGGCTTCGTGCAGTTTGCACATATTAGCCAGAGTTTATTCATTATTTGAAACCTGACAGAAACTTGAAAATAAAACTTTATACACGACGCTTCACTTTCCCGCCAAGAAATCACTTGAAGCTGTTCAACTGTTCAAACATTACTAAATACATATTCCATAGGCAAAAAAAGCGGAGCACCATTAGAAACACTTTGTGGCAAGGCTCAAAGAACTAGATCCCACAGTCGTAAAAACCAAATAGATAAAAAAGTTGTCTGTGGTTATCTGTCATTAACGTCATTTAACATTTTGCTGTCAGTGTCAGTCGAACGTCAAAATAAGTAAATAAACTTATTTCTTGTTGTTTTCTTCTTTTTTAATTAAAATTTAATAATACATTTTATCATTTAAAATGTCTGGTGAAGATTGCGATGCCCTAGACCGTGGTGATAATGATGGACAAAAATCTGATAAGATGTTTACTCTCAAAAAATGGAATGCTGTTGCAATGTGGAGCTGGGATGTAGAATGCGATACTTGTGCAATTTGTCGCGTCCAAGTAATGGGTAAGTTTACCAGAATATTTTCTCGACCGTTAACTAACTAAAGCATACTTACTTTAATTCACACCGATACGTTTTTCGCTAAAAACAGAAATACTTTGTGGGTCTGTGGCCTACCTTCATCATTAGGTCTGTCAGTTCAACCACTTCTTTGGAGTAATTTCATCATTAAATAATATTCTTTTGTAGTTGCAAATTTATCTGACTGAACGCTGTAGCGTCATATACCTATATTCATAACCATAAAACTTTATTTGTTTATAGGTAATAAGTTAAATTTTACAGAAAAAATTACTGATAATGCATTGTTGGGTGATAACATTTCAATTTTGCATACATTCTATTGTTAATTTTCCATAAAAAATTCTGGTAGTTGTTTTTCTAACCTAAAAAAGACAGTAATTTTTAAAACTTTTTAACCTTTTTTTCACTTTCACCCTCAACAAACTATGTATTGATGAAAAAATTTTGTTTGTACTTAGTTCACTTAAAATAATACACATACATATTATTATTATCTTTTTTATTTTACATTTAATAACTAAGACATAGATCTTAACTTTAAATTGAGATTTCTGTAGGGTGGGCAGAATGGACATAATAATAGTATGACAATCAACACTTAACAAGCTCAAATTGATTTTTTTGTCACATATGCTACTAAATATAAGTTTAAGATTCCACGGTAAAATTGAGTAAAATGTTAACAACATTTTTCTGTAGGCAATTTTGCAGGTATGTATCCTCATTACTCCATCTAAATCTTGAAATGCTAAGTTTTCACTTTTCAATAAAGTATTTGATTTCCAAAAAAAGAGGTTTGTTATTTTCTAGATAACAAATTCACTTCAAGGTTTAATATAATAAAATAAAAATATTCCTTAACATTCTATACTGCGCCATCCAGTCCCAATCTAAGCAAAGCTTGTAACTATGGGTACCAGACCACAGATTTAAAATGCAATTGTAATATCATTAATTGATTATTTTTTTGGTCAATATTGACCAAATTGACAACTATAATTAACAATAAATTAATTAAAGTGACAAACATTAAATACTCATAACAATTTGGACACCCTTCTAAGTACAAAATTATTAAAATAGTTATATTATTATAGTCTATAGACAACATTTAAAAAAATATTCAGTCTAACAACTAATTCTTTTGTCTATAGATTTTTTTTTCACTAGTATAAGGACTATAAGACAGTGCACTGTCTACCTTACATTTTATAAAAAAATAACAAATAATATTCTATTATTCAAAATAACTAACAAATAAGTTATGTTTTAATTACACTTTCCTATCTTATGTTAATTTACTTACAAATAATAATTAATTCTTTCACTTAAGTGTAATAAATTAAGATTAATTCTTATTTTGATTAGTCAATTAAAATATTCAAGTAATAAGTATGGCTTTAAGTTTATCTATAACATTTCATATAGATCTATCTATTTTTATACATTTCTTAAAATACGACATTAGTGTAGGAATATTATTTTCCAAAACCCTATCTCAATAAATATCTTTAACTCTAATAAAAAGAGCTGGCTGTGATCAAAATATCGTGTTTCTTGCATTAGCAATTTTAGTTAAGCGGTGATACTTGGATAATTAATCAGTTAGAAAAATTACAGCATTACTATAAAATAATTTGTAATAACATAAATCAGCAACCATTTGGCAGTGGTTTTATATTTGCTATTGAGCTCATCCTACGAGTTCTAGCGGTAGATCTGCCTGTTAATTTATTCTCAATTTGTTCCAAACTCTTGCCTCTAGTTTCGGGTACAAATACTACCACGAAAAACAAACCCACGAAAGTAATACATCCAAATAGCCAAAACGTTCCTGCTGGCCCAATACCATCTATTATATTTAGAAATGTTTTTGTAACCGTAAATGTACATAACCAGTTAAATGCTGTGCATATAGAAGCGGCGGCTCCCCTTATTTTTGCTGGCAATATTTCTCCCATCATTAACCAGGGAATAGGGCCAAAAGCTAACGAAAACCCTAATAAATAAATCATAAGGCACGTCAATGGTAACCAGCCTAACGAAGACACATCCATTTTTAAATCGATTTGTACATAAAAGAACGTACCCAACACAATTAATGTTATGGTCATTGTGACGGATGAAATGTATAGGAGAACTTTACGACCGGCCCTATCAATGAGTGCTGTCGCGATGAATGTGGATATAAAATTAACAGTCCCTACTATGATAGTCGATAAATTTCCGTCTACTGAACTACCAGACATTTTGAATATTGATACAGTGTAAAATATAACTGCATTAATACCTGATAATTGCTGAAACGTCATCAGGCCCAAAGAAATTAATATAGACCTTGTGTACTTACGGCTAAATAGCTCTCTTATATTTGAGTCATTAGTTTCTACTTCAGCGTTTGAAAGGGCGATATCACGCAATTCATTGTCTATTTTCGCATTTTTTCCACGGAGCCACTGTAGGGCTTTTCGCGCTTCATCATTACGGCCGCGAGATAAATACCATTGGGGAGTTTCAGGAATCATTAGCATTAGAATAAAGAAAGGTATGGGCAAAGAGGCTCCTAAATAAGCTAGCTCTGACCAATCGAGGAACATTCCTGCGAGATAACAGATTAATATGCCAATATTTCCTATGGCAGTTGGGAATAGCCCTAAGGTGCCTCTGACTTCTGGTTGGATCGCTTCTCCGAGATAAACGGGGAATGCCAGTGATCCGATTCCGACACACAGTCCGCATATAACACGGCCTGTTAGCACTAGGTGTACAGTCTTCGCCGTTGCTATAAGGATCCATCCAACAAAGAAAGGGGGCGCGGTGCATATAATCGTTCTTCGCCTTCCAATATAGTCCACGAGAGGTCCTCCCACAACACCGCCTGCAAGTGCAGCTAGTGGCATCAAACTGCCCACCCAGCTAGCCTGTTAAAGGAAAAGTAATCTTTAGTTATTAATTAACCCTTAATCATAATCGTAATCATTTATTGCTTCATAAGTGTACTTAGGTGGTGATCTTAAACTAAAAGTCTCAACTTATGACCCTGTAAGGGTATTGCAAATCTTAAGTATCGTACATTACAAACCCTTAATGTTTCATAAATGTACTTAGCATCTAATTATAAAGACGTAGCGCTCAGCGTCGCAAGAAAAATATTTCTTATCGGAATGAAGCCTCTGAAATATGGTTCAGATAAAGTAGGTACAGCACATTTCAGGGTAACTATACTTCTTATAATAACCACATGAGTTACTTTTATTTCATCTAAAAGTTATTAAAAAAAATTAAAAGTACATAATTTCTAATCTTGTGAATTGAATTCAATAAATAAGTATCCCATCAAAAACAATACTTGTCAAAAAAACCAAGTCTCGCAACTCAGTTGTTCTACGGTAAAAAGTTGTGAGATCCATGTAATACCAAGTCCAGGCCAGGAAATCTTTAACGTTTTACATAAATTATTGACTTGGCCATCGCACTAAATAATTTAATTTACACGTGTTTTCATGCGATGGCCAAGTCAATATATTTATGTAAAACGTTAAAGATTTCCTGGCCTGGACTTGGTATTACATGGATCTCACAACTTTTTACCGTAGAACAACTGAGTTGCGAGACTTGGTTTTTTTGACAAGTATTGTTTTTGATGGGATCTNTTTTCACTTGTTCACTTGTAAATCAACACTAATCTATCACAATTTAAAAGATAAGCACAAATTCAAAACAAAACACTCGTTTAAAAACACGTACGAACTTGTTTTGATGCATGCAATGTGATATTTTGACAGTGACTCCCCGCCGCCTCATGACATTCGTAACAGTTCGTTTAATCTCGGCAGTCGCTCGGACCTTCGGCGAAACCTTCGGCTTCGGCCGGGCTTTGGGCCGAAGCCGAATGTTTTGCCGAAGGTGGACTTTTTGGCCGAAGGTGGCCGAAGCCGAAGCCGAAGCCGAAGCTTCGGTCGGACACTAGTAATTAGTAATTATTTTTCTACTTTTTAGTGTAGGTTTTTTGTTTTTATAAAATTTTACTTATTTCTTGCTTTTTAGTTAACTATTTATTACCTTGATGTTACCACTGAAGGTAGGCAGTACATTGAGACCATAGGAAACCTAAAAAGACCTTAAACCGTCAGCCCACCTTAAAAACATGAAAGAATACAACTGTTGGTCTATTTGTACTTACAATATTTAAAGATTTATCCTACAACTCCTAAGCATTAAGGAGTTGTACCTACCATGACCAGTTTTTCTTCAAATTCGCATAAAACCACCCTTTCGATAATACCTATTCANGGTTCAAATTGAATGAAATTTTAAATATACCGTTTCTTTACAATGCCTGCATAGCTAATGAAAATTCAGCCTTCTAGTTTTATCCACAACGAAGTTACAGGCGGTCGAAAATGGCCTGAATTGCTTCGAGAAAAGGATGGTACGGCCGTGCCGCTTTTTTGCTCGACTTGGTGGGGGCACTGCCGTGCCCCCAGATAAGTCTCACCTGTTCTTTAGTGATGGAAATAGTCGTACTGTTTTCCATTGTTACCAGAGCAGGGGAAGTGTAAGCTGCTGAAAATCCTATTATCATGGAGCCCATCGATACTGCTACAGCCGCCAATACCTAAAATGTAGAGTGATACCATTTTAATCGAATTGTTTTTCAGATGGTGAATAGGATCGCAAAGTCCTAAACGTTGCATAATATTTGTTAGATTGCTCTGCGAAATAATAAGACGAGTAATGTAATTGCTCCGTTCGCCGCGTGTGACGTTATTCACGGAGAGGTGTGCGGCGCCCGCCCACGATCAATTTGCGCAATCACCAGCACTGATTGAGTCCCTACCGCATCACGTGCATGACGCGCAGGGTTCTAAGATGTATGTTTTGGTTTTGTTTTGTGTCTATTAAGATTTCCTAATAGCCTGTTAACCTTTTTTTTAAATAATACAGCTCTATGAGCTGATTATGCCTGTATCAATTTGTGGACTATAAAAATCTGACAATTAACTAATTTGTAGCTTTTTATGTCATTTAGAGGTAATTTTTCAAACGCCTGAAAATATTTATTTACAAAGCAAGTTTGGTAGCTTTTGTTAAACATTAGTTAAGGTCAATTTATTTTATTCTTTCGTTAAAAGTGATCTCCTGAATGATTAAAAACTAGGCCTTGAAATTAGGTGATTATATGATTCTTAAGTTATTACGTCTAACGCACATTATTAATAGCCGTGCAAAAAGTAAAATGCATGAACAAAACTTGTATACACGTGAGTTCTTTGTTGTTAATAGATTTTTCGAGAAGATTATAATTCATTTATTATATGATTGAATACATTTTGATAGTCCGCCTAAATTATATTTGAATTTAAAAGTTTCACGGTTAGGAAATGTATGCACATGAAAATGTCGTTGCGATCTTGTAATTCGTAGCTGATTAATTGGCATCAATTGACCATTCCCACACTCTAATTATTCCTTTTTATTAAGTACCTAGTGCCTGAAATTATTACGTTACGACTTACGAAATCATTCGTATCATGAATTAAAAAACTGAATTTTAATATCCCACCTGTGAAAAAGTATATTTGGGCTTTTCAAATTCGGTGCTTCTCACTCCTATACTATAATGAGTATCCGCTCTCATTAAAATCTTCATGATGGTGTATTTTTATGTCACAGTTCATACACTATCTCACTGCACAGTTAGATTTTTAAATATGTAATAAATAATGTAACACAGTAAGTGTTCGCGATATACGCTAACGAAGAAATGCGTGTCCCTCGCTATGCTTGCCGCGATATATATGGACACAAATTGATTGACAAAACTGATTGGCTCTCGAGGCTGTGTGATTCAAAACAATGTCTTTGAATTGGCCAGTGAAAACCATGATTTTGTTTCTTTTATGCGAAGATACGATGAATTATCTGCATATAACCGGTCAAATTAAAAAACCTTTTTATGTTATCACGTCAAACGTTTAAATTGCTATGCAAAAAATGACAAAGATGAACAACAATAATTACAATCGATTACATTCACGCCAATTTGCAAATTTTAAAATTTGAATGACGCCGATAGAGTGGGGAAAAACTTGAAATATGTTGCATAACATGTCCAAGGTAATGGATTCTTCATTCGCAGGTCCTATAAAAGTCCGGGTTCAATTTTTTTATATCGGGTAGCCGTACTCGTATCTTCAAAATCCTTACAAAAAATCTACTGAATCAAACGTAATCGTAACATTTCAAGCAGTGCGAAATTCGCGATAGTCGCTAACTAATGCACTACATACTCATTTAATATCCTGAAAAAAATACGTGATGTAACTTATTAATATGGGAAATCTCGCTGTCTTCCTTATGTAAACATGACTTATCTATATNAGTGTAGGTTTTTTGGAGTCGGTTTTATTTTTTGGTTTTAAAATGTTTGTCGTAGTCCAGGGTAGGTCTAAACGGTCATTGAGTTATAATGTACTACAATATTACTTCAATGTAAACGGTGAGCAAATACGCGCGCGATATTGTTTTTCTGTGACAGACAAAATTCCACGCGGGCGAAGCCGCGGGCGGAAAGCTAGTTTATAATAAAATTATTGGTAATAACTTTTCACAGCAATTGTTTTTCAAAAAACTTATCAATCAACTCATAAAAATATCATGTACTACATAATAAATAGTACACAGATGCACGTTAGAAACATGTGCAGTTTATGTGCTAAACAAGAAAGATGTACTCTCATCATCTCATGGGGTAAACACTGGAAAAGGTAAACATGCGTGCATTTATTGCAACATTACGTCATGACATGTTTTTATTGGCCATTGCAGTTGTTCTAGTCGCCATTATTTTCCCTGCCGTACTCTACATTATGTTAAAAATAATTTTGAGTTTCAATGTCAATAAAAAACCACAACTCATTTTATAATTATTGTACATGTGAATAAAACTTAGACATGGTAGTTGATTGCTATAGCTGTTCCTCTTATTGTCTTACCTGCTCAGCCTTTATTATTTTTTGAGGTACCTTTGTTCGTCATAATCGCCACATAAATTAATATTCTAAAGTTTTTAATGGTATATTGATTGAGATTAATGAATACACACGAATCATATGTTTTTTGCAATTTAATTGATTAACAAAGTTGTATTGTGCTGATTCCTCTTCTTAAGAACGTATGTACAATGAAGTGGTCATTGTTGATTTAATTAATTAATTAACCTTGACGCTTGACTCTGGAAAATAATTTCACACACTCCAGGGTGTCAGCATATTAGAATTTTCCTGCCAGAACGCAGAGTAGACCTCCAAGACTTATACGAGTATCTAAAATTAATGACCAACGTTAAATCCGTGCTGCTCTATGGGTGTGAAACGTGGAAGGTCACCAAGGTCATCTCGCACCAGCTGCAGGTCTTCGTCAACCGCTGCCTTCGCCGAATTCTCGGCATATACTGGCCTGAGAAAATCTCCAACGTCGAGCTATTGGAACGCTGCCACGAAATTCCGATCGACCAGCAGATCAAGCGCCGCAAGTGGAACTGGATTGGCCACAGTCTCCGAAGGGATCCCGATCACATCCCCAAGCAGGCTCTGGATTGGAACCCCCAAGGAAAGCGCAAACGTGGTCGCCCCAAGCAAACTTGGCGGCGCACTGTGGCAGACGAGGCGAAGAAGATCGGCAAGACTTGGAGCGAGATCAAACACATAGCTCAAGACCGAACGCGATGGAGGACTGTTGTGGACGCCCTCTGCCCCATCTAGGGGACATAGGACCATAAGTCAAGTAAGTCAAAATTAATGACCCGATCAAGGAACACTTCTTCTAATTTACGTCAAATACTAATATTATTGTAGAGTTATTTTTCAAGTGATAAAAGGATTTTCAACTAGGTAATTAAAGGAATCAGGAGGAAGGACGGATCAGCAAGCTGAAGTGGCAGTGGGCAGGGCACATAGTACGCAGAACTGACGGCCGATGGGGCAGCAAGGTTCTGGAATGGAGGCCACGTACCGGAAAACGCAGCGTGGGACGTCCACCCACAAGGTGGACCGACGACCTGATAAAGGTAGCGGGAAGGCGCTGGATGCAGGCCGCTACCAACCGTGCGATGTGGAAGTCATTGGGGGAGGCCTATGTTCAGCAGTGGACGTCCTGTGGCTGAAATGATGATGATGAATTAAAGGAATCTTAATCATTAACTGTGGTGTCTGATCCGATTCCGCTCAACATTACTTGCGCCTTCTGTAACATTAAAAGCAATGTTTACTTGCTGGGGTGATACTGGAAATTAATATTATGAATATAATAAAAGAGATTTCTGGAGTGTTAATATTATTAATTACATAGGCATTGAGTTGAGCACCTGAAGGATGCCTGTAAAAGTACCCCTATTACCTGAATACATAACGAAAGTCTGGAATAAATGCTTATGCTATTTTGTATCCGTTTTCAAATGAAATTCTTTATTAGTTATGTAGTACTAGCTTTCCGCCCGCGGAATTTTGTCTGTCACAGAAAAACATTATCGCGCGCGTCCCTGTTTCAAAAACCGGTATAAAAACTATTCTATGTCCTTTCCCGGGACTCAACTATCTCTATGCCAAATTTCATCAAAATCGATTCAGTGGTTTAGGCGTTTTCACGCCAGACACACACACACGTGAGACAGACAGACAGAGTTACTTTCGCATTTATAATATTAGTATAGATGCCTACATACTTTTCAGGATTACTTATACAAGTCCCAATTTCATCGCGTCAGTAAGCACATAAAAAGGTCAAATTTAATTTCGATTTTTGTTTAATTTTGTTTTATTCAGAAAACAAACAGCTTACAAACTTGCACACAAACTGTTAACGACTCTACCTACCCTTTCCTATCAAGGTGCCTTAGTATTATTTCTCTGAATTTGCTCAAAAAGGCACATTTGCTAATATTGCTAAGTTGAATAATGGTCAAGCGATTTTTCAGTTTTTCATGTACAATCCTAGTTGTTTAAGGGTCAAGTGTGAACCTGCAAATGATTGGACGCGAGTACGTAGTACGTGCGTAAATTAATTCCCCGCATTACGCGTTCATCGCTCCGTCTGTGCTGCCAATGACTCTAGATACCTAGTTACTTTATGGGCCGGTCCTATGGTTGGTGGCATAATGATTTGTAAGAAATAACTGTTTTGTATTATTATCTTCAATGCCGGTCCAGAGTTTCAATTTTGTAGGTATGTGTTGATAAATGATCGAATTAAAACCTGCGAAAATACATAATTAAAAACTTATAAATGATGTATGTACAAAAAGTACCTATAAATCTAACTGAAGCCTAAGCGTTACCTACATATTTTTTTCGTTGATTAACGGCTGAGTGCCTCTGCAGCAAGAGAGAGAATGGATGATGTACAATTTGCTCATAGGTACTTCTAAAGATTTCAACTTTTGTTTGGATAATTCCAATAGCAGTTTATTACTTACAATTAATTTGATTTTAATATTTAAAAACTTATCGAACCGAACATTATGGTCACCTATATTTTCAGAACGTCTAAGTTCTAAATTTAAATTAGCAAAGTTTTTCCGAAGGTATTTGTGTATTATTTTAATTCATTCATCCTTTATGCTTGTCAGCAGCTTTTATAATGATTGTTATATAGTCAATTTTATTCACGTTAGAAGTTCGGCTTAATATTATGTTTATCGATTAAGGATTGCATTAGTATGTTAGTTATGCGTTTTAGATAACACAGAACACTGACCTATTTACACTTAATTATATATTAGGTGGAAGTGTACATACGGTAGGATTGACAAAAACACAACATTTACTTTAAAATTTTATATTAATAAAAATTATAACAAATAAAATAAATATTGTTTCCGTAATATACGGAGACAGCTATACAAATACACGTCAAATCTTTCTGTTAAAATTCTAACTCTCATAAATGTTAAATCAATTAGTTTATGACAAATTAGACACTTACAAAATAATTATTTGGTCATAAAATAAGTACCTAAAAGTATTTGTCATGCATGATAAACTCAAGATTTTAAATAACTAAATATACAGTTTTAATATTATTCACAATAGATTGTTATACAAATCTTTTACGTATAAGAGATATACATAATCCATAATCACTATTATCGTCCTCAGATCCTGATTCATAATATTTTGACTAATTCAAAAAATGAGATTCTTATAAACCCAGAATCATTGTGAGGAACTTCTTTTACGACAAATACCGCTGTGCGGATCACTTTTACACAAATAATATACAGCTAAAGGAACTATTGATGATAAACTATCACTATGGGTTTAACTAATATAATTTACATGTACGTAGTAGAGAATATATGGCTACAATCCAAATCAGTCTTCTTCATACACTGAACAATCAGTGCATTATTTAATTGCACCTCCTTAAATCTCTATATCCTTATCAATCAGCACAGCACAAGTGCAGCCATCGCACTCTGGAATGTACATTTTAATTTATACTATATCACTTAAAATAAGTTCCTAACGTTGAGTAACACGTTAGCACCCGTTTTGCGTTGGTTTATTGCTACTCACAATTTTAACTCTACGTGCCCCCCCTGTCAGTTTCTTTTCAATGTCTTCTAAACTTATGCCTCGGGTCTCAGGTACGAAGAATATTACGAAAAAGAGGCCAATTAAACATATGACAGTAAACAGCCACATAGCTCCGTACATGTTAAGTGCGAGACTGATGTTTGTGAATGTTTTTGTTACAATAAAAGCACAGGTCCAATTCAAGCTAGTAGCCAAGGATGCAGCAGTTCCTCTAATTTTAGATGGCAATATCTCACCCAACATGAGCCAAGGAATAGGGCCAAAACCAATCGAGAATCCCAAAACGTATATCACAAGGCACGCTAACGGCAACCAACCGAAGTTATCAACATTGACTCCTGCATCCTTTACATAGCAGTATGAACCCAAAGTTACCAAAGTGATTATCATAGATACAGAAGAAATGTATAGTAATATTTTTCTTCCCAATCGATCAATGAGACCCGTCGCTATAAAGGTTGATATAAAGTTAACAATTCCAATGATGATACTAGACAAATTTTTGTCAATACTGCTACCAGACATCATGAATATTTTTTCAGCGTAAAATATAACTGCATTAATGCCACTAAACTGCTGGAAGATCATCAAACCAAGAGATATGGCTATGGCAGGAATGTATCTTCGGGTAAATAATTGTCCAATAGCGTTTCCACGAATATGATCGGATTCAGCTTGCACTCTTGAAAGATCGCGCAGTTCCTTGTCAATATTGACGTTCTTGCCTCTCAACCATTGAAGTGATTTACGGGCGTCCTCCGCTCGCCCTTTAGACATGTACCAGCTTGGAGTTTCTGGGGTCAGGAGCATGAGTAAGAAGAATGGCACAGGTAATGCAGCTCCAAAAAATGCCAACCCTGACCAGTCGAGGTAGTTTCCAACGAAGTAAGCTATGAGTATACCCGTATTACCGAATGCAGTTGGTAGTAATCCCAGAGCTCCTCTTACTTCTGGTTGTAGAGTTTCGCCGCAGTACACCGGAAATGCGAGGGAGCCAATTCCTACGCAAATTCCGATGAGAGCACGGCCAGCGTAGACCATGATGATGCCGTTTGCGTTGGCTATCAGCATCCACCCGATAAAGAACGGTAACGCAGTTGCAGATATGGCTAATCTTCTTCCCAGACATCCTATCAGTGACCCGCCGCAGATGCTCCCAATCAAGGCTGCTAGTGGGACGAGGCCGCCTACCCAACTGCTCTGTAAATAAAATAAACATTTGTTAATAACCAAAAAACACATAGTTAACAAAATGTAAAGCATTGCCATATAATAATCCAATACAAAGGTAGAGTATTTTTAATAGAACTAGAATATTGATTTGACACTATTTAAAATTTGAGGACCAAAATCCAATAAACTACATTATTTAAATTTCTTACGCTGACAAAGAAATAACTTACTTGTTCTTCAGATAGATTCATATCCTCGGTCATCTTCGTTAACGTCGGTGATGTATAACCAGAAGAAAAACCGACGATCAACGATCCCATAGATACGGCAAATGCGGCCAATATCTGTAACAATGTCAGTAATTTCTTAATACTTTATTCTTCACGAACCACTTGTTTCTGCTGTTCAGGTACAAAGACACAGACCTGATGTGGACCATCGTATTTCATGCCTACGCTTAGGTCTCTATTTTTAAACTGTCTTGCGTTCTCGCGCAAGCCTTTCCCGTAAAGCTATGAGGTTTTCTGAGCGTTTCAGCCTTATTATGTACCTTTGCAATGCTAACAAACATACTCTACTTATGTATGTAAGTAAATTACGTCCATGAAGGAAACAGTTTCTCTGTTTGTGTTCGAAGCAAATATGTTTACATGACTACAAAATATATCTGCTAAAGTACGGTCAACTAGCAGCGATACGAAAGGTCGATACGACTGTCGAATTGACAATCTATTCTGTCTCTTCAAATATGTCAAAGTCAGACGGGTTCATCAACATTCGGATATAAATTTTAGTAAACATAGTTGTTGCATTTTATTATTCCGATGTATTTAAGTCTCTATGAAAAAGGGGTAGGCCTGTTCAGTTGCCATACACCGGGCACATTGTGAGGCAGAAATGTTATTATTATTCTCGTTATTTAATTTAAATCTACATTATACAATAATTCAAATTATAACAAAAACAAAATTTAATAAAACATCTATTTTAATGGTTTGCCAGATAGTTTTGAAAACTATATTATCCACAAAAATATGTAATCTAACTATTAAAAAGCTACGCACCCCTGCTATTCCTAATTACCATGACATTGGGTTTGTTTACATTACCGTACTTTATTAAATTATAGATAACAACTTAATTTATGTCCATCACATCAACACTATAATAACTTACTGCTTTATTATACGGTAGCAACTTTCTTATTGATATTAACACATAGAGAAACATAACAAATGTCCAATTCTTACTGACCAAAAGTAATAAAGATGCAATATTTCAAGATACGAGTTAATCAATCGAATCGTAGTTTTCCATTTATTGCATGGCTTATCGATTTACATTGATTTTACTGCAATGAAACGACAGACAATCTATTCACAGTAATAAGCAAGATTATAATGTAAAGATTTTTATCATAGACTTTGAACTAACCTGAGTCCATAGATAGATTTTTTGTGTGGTTGGGCTGTATGGCTGAGCGTCCCCATTGATGGTATAATCAGTTTTAGCTTTACTACTGTCTGTGCTGAGTTGCTTCACAAATGGCACTGAATTTCGCAAATTCTCATCCTTGGCACTCTTTATTTCCATTTCCATCTTGTATTTAAACTCGTTTCCTAAACTGATTTGCCGGAGCTGTTGGAAGTGGCGTCGGGTCTTCTCAAAGGCGTCCTGCTCGTCCTCGCTGCTACTCTCGGTGGAAACGTTCTCTGGGATAGCTGCGTAGTTGGGCGCTAGCGTTCCCTGGGAACCACACGATGTTGCTAGGGATGTACAAGTCGTTGACGCAGAAAGCGTAGGCCGTGATGGGACCCTCGCGTACTTCGGCCCACGAGTGCGGTACAAACGCTCTTCGTCGCCTTGTCCACGTCGGGTCTGTTCGTTTCCCTGTAAGACCAAAATACTTAAATTTATAAAAAACACACAAGAAAACTAACTAAATAACACAACACTTTCAAGCGAGGTTTAAACAATTGCACAAAATTACCAATTTAAACAAATCGCTTCACACCGCGGCACATTAGATAATGAACTGGGCATAATATGCGAATAGGGGTGTATTTATTATGTCCGCTATCTTATGTGCGTAAGCGTTGTGGCCCAAGGGATCTGGGGTCAGTTGGTCTGAGGACCGTACGTCGCACATCTTATTGACTACTGACTATCATATGACCACAGCATGTTTTCGATAACCTAATGATAATGCGAATGCCGGGCACCCTGACCCGGCTTATACACAATTGCCGCCTTAAACTTCATATCACCACATCGGATCAATAGCCAATTCTTTTCTATCACTCCTCAACGTTATTATTGCACCGTTTTATTTAGGAAAAGCGGTGTGCGAGTAATGAGTGTCGCCCGCACCACTGTCCATGTCGAATGCTTGGCGTTATCGGCCGATCTACAGCAACTATAACGATGTTTATAAAACATCAAGTATAAACATTTTCTTTAGTTGTCACCCATTGGCAATTGGCTGCTCAAACAATGTCTGCCTGATTCGATCAATTAGTAATTTAAGCAAACATTAGCAGGGAAAAATTGCAATTCTTATTTATTTACCTAGTATGTTAGTTACCTCCGACTCATTACGGAAGGTATTATATCTTGGCGTGCTCATAAATTTTGGTCCAAAGCGCCTTTCCATTACTTGCAATTTTATTTTGGAATGAATGTTTTAATATAATTGGTACTCAAAATTTCAAGTTATGTTTCTTGTAATAAGTTGACATAAAATTCAATAACGTGGATGGATGACATAAATCATAGATAAAGTGTCTGACTTTTCATGTAGAAACGATAACCTAAAAAGTCCTTAATAATTCTCAGTCGCATGAGACTAGGACAATAAAAAAATTTCGCAAGGCTCATAAAGTATTGTATTTTTACCTCTGCTTGTAGACATTAATTTTTAATTCAATAAATGTATGTATGGTAGGTACTTCAAGTATTATCGCCAATCAGCGTAAGATTTATGACATGATCATTAATTTATGCTCGTTATTCACTGTAAATGTTTTCCTACATGTCACAACACAAAGTATGAAACTGCTTCTCTTATCTTGATGACGTGCGTGAGAGGGCTTCTTCTTGAACCCGCTGTGGGTTCAAGAAGACTCCTCACGTGTCTGTCTATCAGGTCAGGTACAAAGTATTAATTATTTTTTTATAATAAAAACAAACTTATGCGTATTGTTTTTCTTAATTATGCAGAGCAATGACTCTTCATAAAAAGTACGTCATATACTTAGAGGCTCATGGTAAAATACGTCAAATAGGAGAGTATCAATTTAACTTTCATACTTTTACCCAAGTAATAAAATTTGATACGAGTTAATTCGATGATATATGGATGTAGAGCAATTTTCAAAGTGAAGTTTTCCGAACACTCACCATTTGATAGAGCCATTTGTCTGTCTAAGCGAGTGTAGTGTGTGCCATTGTTGTGTGTTTTACTTTAACCGAACCAGCAGAAGTAAGAAGGTAAACTTCTTTAGTGCGCCAAACCCTTGTTTACTCGTATCGATGGCTCATGCTTGAGCATCGTGGCGTGGGGTAAACAGAACCTATATTTTGGACATTATTTCATGGACAAAATTGATGACTGAGTTCATCTACGTATTCTTATCAAGATAGTCGTATTTGGGAAAAGTTTGAGGTACTATAAAAATGCTGGTGATTAAAGCTTTAATGATAAATGTGTACGTAAACAACGCTACCTATTGAAAAGCAACGACAATAAATTCCAACGGCTAGTTCCGATATCGCACCGTTCAAAGTGGCGCTTCTATCAAAAAGCAAATGGAACAGTTTTTTCACTGTAGAGGGCGTTGCTAAAACTGTATGCATTCATTTTCAGACAACTTTAAAAAAAAACTGCGATACATTAAATGTAAAAATTTTAATAACAAACTGATATTTATTACCTACTTAGTCATGAAAAGTACATAATTTGCATAGATTTATTCATATTATTCCATACAATAAATACCAATACATCTCTACATTTCGAATTAATTTCTCAGGCCAATAGATGGCACTGTCCAAGATTATGAATGGCTCTACATGATTTAATTAAAACACTCTTCTCTTTTTCCTCTTAAAAATACACTTTTTAGAAAATTATTGGCTGAAGTTATCGTGGTGTAGCTTATTACCTACTATAAAAATACTTCCTATTTCCTGAAAAAATCTACATAATCGACTCTACATTATTCATTAGTGACATTTTTATAATCTATTCATTGATACCTACTGGAGGAAATAACATCCCGTGCAATAAAATATCGCGGAATGCCTGCATTCCACGGCCGACCTTGCAAGGCCGCTCCGGTTCAACACCGCTGCAATCGTCTACCACTTGTTTACAATATGCATTAAAATCGAAAGTACCACTTATTGTTAAAATAGCACCAGCATGTGCCCTTAGATATGTGCCTTATTGATATGTGGAGTCGACAACTTATGGAATCGAAAACATGCTATGTCAATAATGTTCAGTTTCATTTATGTGGTTACAAAAACTACTTTACAGTAGAACGCAGTACGAGCCCAAGTTCAGCAGTAATATTTGTATTGACTTAGCTATCTAATAGCGTTGCCAAGCAACGGATAAAATCGACCGTCTGCCACCCTCACTCTGGTGGGTGTGGGTCGTACGGGTGGCGAAGAACGGTCGAGAGCTTTCCAAAACAGAAAATTCGAGAACGCTCAAGCGTTTTCTTTCACCCGGCAAACAGAATGCGCGCGGAAAGTTAAAAATGCAACAAATGAAAAGTTTGAAAATAAAACTTACCATTTCCGTGGACAACTGCTTCAAGTATCCCATGATCTTCCCCATTGCATTGGGGTTGTTCTTATTAAAGCTCATCTTGATGCTGTTACTTGAATTCAAGTGACCTCAGGACTGTCAAAGACGTCGTCAGGGTACGTCAAAGTGATAATGTCTATAAAATAATACGATGTATCTTTTCCTTAAATCTAAAAGTTCTTTAAAATCCAGGTTCGCGAATCACCGCTGAATAACACACATCACTCGCAACGTAAACTTTTACTGCGATGGTCGGCCAGCCTGCAGTCGCGGTCTGACACAGTTTTTAGATATGTAAAGTCTTAAACACGAATTGATTTGCAAAGTTCACAATGATTGAATAACTCATTCAACGAAGTTTAAAGCTCGCGCCACAACCTGTAAGGGTGCACAACATTCAACTAGTATGCACAACAAACGTAATGTTGGCAGCGCGGTAACGAATTGTTCAGATTCAAGTTCGCTATTGAAACTTGCAGATGGCAGCGCAGTGTTTTATATAGCAATGTTGGTAGAGGCCGGCGGCGCGCCGGCAACCCCCCCGCGACCCCGCGCCGCTCGCGCCGTACCTGGGCTTCATGTCTGTGAAAACATATTAGTGTGAGTGCACTCACACTTTCAGTGCAATCAACTTACCTGAATTACTGTGTACAATTTGCAGTCGCCTTAAGAATTCGGCTGCCATACTTACTCAGGTACAAAATATCTGTGTCCGAACTCAGTATTTTTTTAATATTTATTAATTTAATAATTACATGGAATTTAAAATTGAACCCTAACTTTGCGCAAAAATTTTCCATGTTAGTGATTGTTATATTTGGAAAAAGTTTGCGCGATAAAAATAACTCGGGTGAATCAACTCTACATTTATTATTTTTCCTATGGCCTTGACCGTCTCTGTTGCGTGTGATACCCATTTGGTTTTTCTTATAGTAACTTATAACTTCCTAAAATTGATTGAATAATCATTAATTTTTCATAAATCTAATGTCTCTACAATAGTTTTTCGTCAGCATTGTTAACATTTTGTAATGCTTATCAAAATTCTTCAGTAGGCGTTTCATACCGATTGGCAATGTGAGTGACGGACAGATCATTTACATAACAACAAGTCTGTTATTATAAGGCGAGACGAGCCTCCGGCCGCTGCGGTTTGCGGTGCGCGGAAGGGTGACCAAACGACTTATGATTCTAAAATCAAACATGCAATTTAAATTCCAGTTACTACAAAGCAAAGGCCGTTACCACACGGATGTAGGTAATTCGTATCTATGAATAAACACTTTTTTCAATCATAGCAAATAAACTTAAAATTCTAACTCGTCTATCGCAGATTCGATGTAGTCACATGATTGCCATTTATTTTTAGATTTGTCGCACTACTATTATTTTTTGTTATTCGTTCGCACATATAAACTTTCGTCATTACCTCACATCACATGAGTATGTGCTATTTTTGTTCTTTCTATTCTACATTATGTATTTTAATTTCTTTTGTAAAGACAGCTCTATTTTCAGTCAGTATACTCGTAATTATTCTTTTTGACGTAGCTCTTGTTTCTAGGCAACTATTTATAGTTGATAAAAATGCTTGTAAATTTAATTATATTAAAACTTAAAACATATTATTTTTAACTGGATAAATAAATTTCTACATTCAAATCTTCAAATCCATGGGAGTCACATCTCAAATTCCCAACAGGGTCCCATATACTTTTTTTGCATCGTTAAAAGCAATCCTTTCAAATCGAATGCAAGCTTTTCTTTTGATTGTTTACTTGTTTTAAGTATAATAACTTAACTGTATCGATACATCAAAAGGCCATTTTTAAATGATATTATAGGTAATTGAGTGCACGCGTTAGGACAGTCACCGCGGAGGCAGGTCGCGCGCGCGTCATGAGCGCTCGTGCCGCGCGCCTGATTGAAATGCGGCCGCCTACAAATTGGACGCCGGCAACAAAGCAATAACTTCAACCGTTTTGTCACCAATCCCCTTATTCATAAAGACCACTACAGTCTTATAATCCTTCTTGTTTCTTTTTATCACATCATCAGGTCTTTTAGTCTCCAATGCAGGAACTTACTCACTCACAACCACAGTTAAATCCCCTATTTGATCTTAAGAGAAAGAATTTTTGAAGAAACTGAAACCCTTTCAAAATTTTCATTTAGCCATAGCCACTTGTTACCAGCTCATGTTGTAATATTTTTCAGTCTTTCAATCTAATGAATGCAGGCTTCCACAAATTCAGATAAATTACCAAAAAATAACAAGGTAAGCTTGTTGTTTCTTGTTAGCAAGCTTGTTACTAAACGTTTGTCTCTCTAACGGTTGGATTTAATTCCTTTTTTGTCACGACACGGGGACGTGATGATGTTCACGAAAGCAAAGAGCACGCCACGCGTGTCACGTCACATGAAGTTCGGCCAATTCCTTCCAATGCGATAGCCACAAATTTAGGCCTCGGTAACAAATCGATAAAGTCAATACCCCAACCACACGTAAATATTGATTTTCTTGTATTTTAATTGCTTCAAAGAGCGTAAATGTAACCTGTGGATCTTATTTAACTAAACTTTTCTGCTAATAACTGTCAGATGGATTTTTTGCGTCGAGAGAGAGCATATCAAATCCCGCAACAACAGTTTACAGGAAAGAAAATTTATTTTCAGTGTCAGCTTTTCTCGTCCTACTTCAAGTGTTATACCTATCTTTTACCCATTTCTAGGTTATTTGTTGCTACAGGTTTTTGCATCACAACAGCCTTTGTTTTAGAAATGTCACACCATTATAATGTCAGCGTGACGTAAATGACCGCCAATGTTTTTCGCTCATAATACGTCAATCATAATTATGTCTAACAGTGTTTTTAAATGACGTATTCTTATCAGGTGATAATGTAGTGTCCAAAAATGTGTTAAACAAACAGTAGCTACCGAGATGAGTCACTTTCAAAGTATCTTCATAATATCTTGAGACGATTAATTGCTTTCAAAATCCACTGTAACTATAATATACTGTAGAATATTAGGTCACGCTTTTTTTCGAGAAATTTAATCTTAAGGAAAAACATGCATTTTTTATATTTAATACTAAACATAACCATCAATTGTAACACTTAATAAAAATTGGCAACTGTGCTACGAAATGGCATCCAGGGTGACCTTATGACTAACTGTACTGTGAAGAACATTCTAGCTCGAATCGAACCCGTAAGGTCGGCGCCACCCGCGTGCTTGTGACATCAATGAGCGCGTGCACCGCATCACGTCACGTCCCTCATAAATCCCCGAAGCGATCCCAAAAGCTGTCTGTCTGCGTGCCCCGCCTCCCACACACACCCAAAGAGCTTTCGCTAGACGTCACACATGCGTCACGATTGATTCAGTCAAAACAGTGCGTGCCGCTTGCAACGCTTCAAACTAGATTACATCAGTCATGTGCGGTATTCACTTGAAAATACAATATTTTTTACACAATAAGTTAACCCTTAGAACGGCTATCACCATGCGTCTAACCGGGGGGCATTCACCACACATGACCTTGCTGACACACTGAGGCAGTTGTGTAAACTTTATAGGCCTACACATACATTATGGTTTCAGAAATATCCGTGGAATATTACCAGTGTGAACATGCGGGCATGACGGGTCTCGACGTTCTCGAAAGTTCTCATGTAAGCGGAATGTAATAAGAAAAGCACATCTTGCAGTCGAAAGCTTGTCGCATTTAAATGCTGACAAAAATATGAATTTCTGTAATCTTTGTTTACCTTAAAATATTCGTGAGGCCGGTGGTGACTGATTTGCTTAAAATTCGTATATCCTTAAAAGTACCTACTGTCTCATAGACTGCTACGAAAATATTGAGATTTTAAAGTAATGTGGAACACACTTCCATTGGATACTCAAATTAATGCATTCGGTAAGAGATTTTTAATCTACGAAACAACTGCGCTATAGACTTGTAGGTATGCGATTTGTCTTCATTAAAATCAAAATGTAGAGTCCTCCTAAAATTACACATTTATTAAATTACAAAATACAAAACATTTACCACTAAACAATGGAAACAGTTGTACATACCTATAACAGTACTAACTAATACATAACTTTTTTGTTACATTTTAATCATTTATGCATAACAAGGCAGTTATTTTACTATAGTCATAGTAAGCTTTTTTAGTAGCAAGACAGTATTTCATTTAATATATCACTTTTAATTTGGCACCGGTCATTTATAGGTATGCAGTTGCCTCTTCATAGATACACCCTTTAACCTTTTAGAAACTTTAAACTGCAAATACCTAACAGTCTCTATAAAATAGGTATATTGACTGCACACAAATGTGTAACGCGTTTAATCCACCTGGGAGTGTCTTATCTAATCAGTTTCAAACTGAGATAAATGTCCGATTAAAAATTTCCATGGAGGGTTTTTAGTTATACCACAGTTATAAGAGTTACGTTACAACACTTCAATATTTCATATTCATTTGTTTAGTTACACAACTAAACGTCACTATTTGATAGCGTCATTTTTCTTTTAAAAAGTTATGTTTTTCCATGGTTATAAATAAAATAGAATTAAAATATTTGGCGTAATACCATATTATCATGATTGATGATATTTAACAACGTAAGTATTTTGGCAATTCTTTACGATAAATCTTGGTTTGCAAACAGAATAATCAGTCCAAAAATAAAACACTTATCTACGTCCTGCCTTAATCTACGTCATTGTCATCAAAGTTATTATACCGCTTTTGATTGCATAGAAAAAAGAATCGATTTTCTTCTATGTTATGGCATTATAAACAAATAATCGGTCGGCATGTAATGTAATATGTATGATGCCCTCGTTAGCGAAGGCACTTTCAGGATGTATGTGACGCAACTAGGGCAATCAATAAATTCCTAGGCTAGGTTTTAAACTGCACTTGCTTTATGGGTTTAACATTATGAAAAACGTTCACAGAAAGAAAACCATTTCATATCTGAAGCAAAAATGGCAACTGTAGCTAAACTGGTAATTTATCGCGGGCTAACATTTTGATAAGGGTAACCCTGAGCCTTTCAATTAAGATGATACCAGTACCAGTACAGCATACAAAAACTACAATTTAGCTAAGGTCAAGGAAGGGATAAAATTACAGTTTAATGTGATCAGCGACACTCGTAAAATGAAGATAAATCTATCTGCTATCATCGCGCTATATTTTATGGAATATACTGCTTCTGAAATTTTTCAGAATGTGTATGATTTTATTGCATAGCTAAGGGAATCTTTTTCTACGGTACAATCGCTGAAAACAAGCATAATGAGAATGCATAGTAGAGCAACTACTGCAGTATGCGCAGTGGCAACGGCCGTCCTTGGCGTAGCACTCTGTTACATAACGAAGGTCAATCAAGGCAACATCCCTTTGCTCGTATTAAAATGGAAATTTAAAAGCTCGCAAAGGACATTTTATAGCAAAAGTTAAAGCACTAGTAACCATGACGTCCTTCTATGCATAAATTGTATAATGTCACTGATTCCACTTTTTTATTTTATTTGTAATTCCTACTACAATAGATACCTAATATATTATGTAGATTTCTTTAGGTATATCGATGTTAATTGAATCATTTATTATGGCCACTACGACACGTGGTGGACGCTAATTCAATTGTTTAACTATTGGATGCATTTGCGTCTGCATATAATTATGATGTGCATAGCATACATTGCCACACCGAGCATAACACTGCACGATTAGGTACGTATTCTATCTCTACTGTAAATTAAAGTGCGTTACTACATCCTAATCCGAATTTTTCGGTTTCAAAATGTTCTCAATTTATTTTCAATGAAATATAACAAATTGTATTTTTTATTGTGATTCTACGTTGTTAAAGGAAGCGTTACGAATTATTTTTGTACAGGCCGGCTATAAATATCTTTCTAAAAGCAGATGTTTAAGAATAGCCGCAGATATAATAAGTGTAACTAAAAATAAAACGAATATATAGCAAACACGCTTGTGCGCGAGATCGTTTACGATTTGTCGACTTCGAAGTAAAAGTAGCAAAACTTATTAACTCTAATGAGCAGCATTGATCACGCACACGACGTGGCCTGATGTGGCGCCACTAGAATGCTTATTAAGAATTCCAACATGCTGATTACCATTACGTATGAGAAATTGCGTCTTGGGGTACTTGTATAAATAAATCATACACTGAAGCGCCATGGTGGTGGAGCCTTGCAGACAAAAAAGAACCTGTAGTGCCAGCAACATAACGAACAATTCAATGTAGAGCAAGTTACACACGCTATACTTACTTATGCGAAAGATCTTTTATGCAGCTAAATAATAATTATTATCTCTATAAACCTCCGGTATATTTTAGGCTACTTTAGTCGCAATAAAAACGTGAAATAAGGGATGAAAGTATTCCATAATTCGTGAAATTATGGAAATGGAAATGTGAAAATGTATGACTATCGTTTTGATAAGAAATAATTGAATAAGTGAATGTTAAATTCTTATTGTCAAAATAAACTTGCTTATTGTAACTTTTGGTTTAAGTAGTGCGACACGCGATAAACTATGGCAGAAGAAAATTAAGCCGGACGAAGCAGCGGGAGGAAGCTAGTATATTACAAACATTATTATTATGTAAACTGAAAATAATAACACGTGTGATATGACTTGAGAATAGTATGCGTACGAGTTAACGTTGCACTTGTAGCGTGCAGTTAAAATTACGGCCAAAATTACTCTATATACAGTAAAGTATGTTTATTTAGCTGTGCAAAAGTAACAGTCTCTAACATATGTGCTGGAGGCTCTGATGGAAAAGTACTGGAGGAGAAGTGCGTCGCCGACTGTTGATTGCAGTGTCGCAGACGTCGTGAACATTTTTTGTGATGCTAATAATTTGGCAGTGCAAAAATATTTTTCATCACTGTTATTGAAGCATCGCCTTTTATTTTTTTACGTCGTCATTATAATTGGGTTGTTTTCCCTAGATCTTTATCTTATCGTATGTCGCCTTGCTGTGTCTGAGAAATTAAGGATTCGTATCAGTTCTCAAGGTTTTTTTCTTAAAGGTTTAACGCTTCTGACGAACCTGAATCCGTGGGCAAACACTAACGTGTAATGTTCACACTCTCTCATCGTTTCGTAATGAAACACGGTAGCGCACACATTGACACAGCGTACCCATACAATGTGAGAATGTGTTGGTGCCTAGAACTAGGCGCCTTCGGTACTAAAATTAAACGCACAGACCAGCGAAACGCGACTTGTGTTAGTTCATAGCAGTTCACTAGAACCGCATTGGTGCAGTCTAGAAATAAACACTTTTAATTACAAAACCGGCGCGTCAAAGACATTTTAGTGTAGAGCGAATTTAATTTGCTCGTGTTCATTTATTATTAGTGATAGTGACACATTTATTATTATTTACTTGATATCCTACCTAAAAAGTTATTACGACAATATTATGCTATGAAATTGTTATGAAATTTCATTTGCGTTTTTCGTTGACTCTACTGTCAATAACAACATAACTTACATTAGAATGTTCATTAAATGATGTTCTTTAATTTTTATATTTTATATACATTAACCCACAGTTTAAAGATGTAGAGTCCGATAAACGAATAGAGCTCACATTTACGGTTTAAGACATTTGTTTCTCCAAACAGAAAATACATTCACTTACTTATTGAGAAACACTGGTTTGTAAATTAATATACACGGAGAGGATTAATGTTGCAGCTTTTAACAATATTAAATTCATCATCATACATTACATGTGATCGCTGAAAAGCCTCTACCTATTAGAATACGATTGGTCACTTTGTTACGCGTCTCGTAGTCACCATTACTACAGACTTTTCGGCGATTGAATTACTCATTGCAAAAAATTTGCTTGGTCAACATAATTATTCTTCATTCTAGATTTGCAAGTATATTATTTGATAAATTACTTTGGAAACCCAAATCGTATAACCAGTTAAGTTTTCGCCAATTCAGCCGTAAATGACATTGTTTAAAACATTATTTTGCACATCGCTGGCGTCAGAGAAGTGTCAGGACCTTAATAGCCAGAGGCGCCAACTGGTGAATGCGCGAATACCATAGCCCTCATTACAATTAAATCGTCGGTAAGGCCGAAGCCACACAAGCAAGAGCTTTGTTTGATGGTAATTAGCGTAGCACGAACCGCATGGCAAGGTGTAAACGAAGTTTCTAAGTGCTAAACGCAATCTCATTGCGCTAATATTGGTAACTGACTAGCAAATTCGTCAAAAGGATATAAGGCAACAAGCTTTAGTGCGACACTACAGTTAATTTTAACTCCACCCATGCGTTGACTAGTAGAAACTTAAGCATCTCTCGTAGTATGCTTTGTAAATCTACTTATAAGCAGCGCTAAGTGAATCTTTTAGCAGTGCCGCTTGGGGTTTATATGAAAGTACTTATTTGCAACCAGTTTCTGAGATTTTCACCTTCTCATCCAAATATGAATCATGTACAAGAAACCGTTACATGAAATTAAATAAAAAACAAGTTGGCAACAAAATATTAATTTGTAACAAGTTCACTTGTCGTTGTTAAAACAATTTATTTGCTATGCTTGACGTAATTAATACGTAGTACGCACGACTACTAGTAGTAAATTTTCGCTGCGATTTCATTGAAATAATATGGAGTACATTTACTTTGGGGCCGCCCACTTGTCTCAAGTTGATATTTATAGAAATACCTATCAACTATTTGTAGTGCTGAAACGAGCATGTCGTAAAGATGCCATATGTGGGGGATCAATAACCTCGTGTAAAATTCGTTTTGGCTCTCCTGCTTTAGCAATCGAATATTCCCGACGGTTTCTCATTCGACACGATGCGAACTAATGATTTATTTAGTTAGTACTCGTAAGTATTTAGTCTTTAGGATATAAGTCTGCCAAGTGCCAACTACTACACTCGTGTGTGTGTGCTCGTTTATTTGACAGTATCTAGTACAAATAGTTAATATCGTTTTTTAGAGATCATAAAAGTCACTTTGTATTTTATTTAGTTTCCATAAAAGTACAAGCGCTAACACAAAAAACACACCGGCAGCAGTCGTTTTGTTCGTAGTTGATGTGCGGGTCTCGATGCGTCGTTAAGAGCTCATGCATTTTCAATTAATTTTAGCCACTAACTCGTGGGAGTTAACTGGCTTGGCTGCGTTCCAAGTTCCGACTGACGCCAATTATGTTGATTTTGACATATTTAGATTACAAATAGGTACAGCACTATTATTGACTTGTGGGCAGTGTCACGTAATCACTTTCAAAAGTCATCGGAACGTTTTATAGCTTTTATGTAGGATCATAGTTCAAATTTCAGTTATGGGACAAATAGCAGTTGGTGACAGCCCTCTCTATCATAAAATGTCATCGTAAAATGTTTTTTTGAAACACGTCTGGCGTCTAAATTACAATTAGGTATAACCTCAGTGTAGCTTTTGTAAGAGTTCCAAAAACTCGGATGAGATACGGGCTTGATACAAAATGTAAGATCACGTGAAAGTTTGCAAACATCACCCACACACAATCGTCAAAAGAAAAGCTCTTATTTTTCAAGAAGCGACATACTAGTTATTAATAAATTATAACAGAAACTAGAATTATAATTGTGTAATGTGATTCAATGCCTCCCACGCGTATGAACATCTATGATATGAAACGTCCAAGAGGCGATCCCGTGATTTCGTGTCGTCGAATATTTCATATTACAGTATAAAGTACCTAAACATTTACAAGTTAAACAAACACTAAAGGACATTTGTAAATTATAAAAGTAGAGCTTTTATATCAATTCCACATTACTCAAACTTTACACTTTTTAAGCTCAATCTTTTTTTACCCACGTGCCATAATATTAGCGACTGCTATCTGTAGGTAGTGAAATTTGGTAATCTATCTATACTTATAATAAATCTGTAGAGAAGTCAATTCTGTACATGAAATATATTTTCAAAATAACTATCAGGGGGTGATTAGTGATCGATACTGATGCCAAAAATGCAATCAGAAATTTTTTTGTCTGTCTGTCTGTCTGTCTGTCTGTCTGTATGTTCCTTATAGAAACAAAAACTACTGGACGGATTTTAACGAAACTTGGTACAATTATTCTTCATACTCCTGGGCAGGTTATAGGATACTTAGGAATTCCCACGGGAAAGGGAATTAGCAGGAAAATCCTTTTGTATGAAAAATCTAAACCGCTTAAGTTAGACGCTTGAAATTTGGCATGCAGTTACCTTAGTAAACTTAAAGCTTAGTTACAACAGGATATTGCAAAATTCCCACGGGAACGGGAGTTAGCGGGAAAAAACATTTGTATGAAAAAATCTAAACCGCGTTAGATAGATGAAGGGGGTAAAACGGGATCCACGCGTACGAAGTCGCGGGCGGCCGCTAGTTAAAATCTAATTAAACTTTTACTACAGGCTGTTTGCGACTGGTTTTGATCTGGAACTCTGAAAGAAGTACCGTATTCAGATAATTAAAAAGAACCTACGTAATGAATGGATTTTTCAGGATAATAACAATATTGTAAAGAAAGATATTTTGAAACACGTTAAAAATATCCATAATTATGTGAACGTCATCTTGGGACCTTGATTAGATATTTTCCGGTACACCTGTACTTGGCTAGCATCTTGTCCAGTACAAACATGATTATTTATTTCCTATATACATATTTGTCCGCATGATGTCGGCTCCGCTAATAAGCATTACTTACTTACACTTACGCACGTCGAATTTTGTATTGTTCAATTGTTAAACAAATTTTAAACGTTCAAGTGCACTTTAAAGTTTCAATTTGCACAAAGTCGTTAAGTGTCGTAAGCAAAAACACAAAAGCCAAATACGCTTTTCAAAGAAAATGTCATCATTATTTTCGGACTTTGCATTTAGTCGTCAGTTTTTTTCCTATGAACTCCTTTTAGTAGCTAATGCTTACTTGCGAGCATATCGGTTTCTTTGTTAAAAAAAAAGCTTGATTCATTATGATTTTCAGTTTAGATGTTCAATTTATTATGTCATGTAATATAATACGTCTGCACGTTATTAAAGTTTTTTGTAAGCGGTTGCCTAAGTTTTCACATGATATTAGAATTTAACACGGGCCAAACAAGCGCTTCATTAACAATAGAATTAGTTTGAAGCACGAATTCACCATACGATTCCATGACGAATAATTAAGCTTTATGAGTCTTAATGTAATAACAGATGACGCAAGAAATACTGCTGAAAACAATGACGTGATTTTCAGATGTAAAATTTTTGCGTACGTGATAATAACAGTGTGATGTTTCGTTAACAAGGTCAATACTGCAGATGGCGTGCGCCGGCGCTGACGTGGGCATTGATTGAATTTTACTGGAGGCGGGGTCGCCATATTGGCATTTATTGAACTTTGCATTTGCTCCAATGTAAACGCTCACCACACCTCCTCTTTTTGTTGTCTACGTATTTTTGTCTATTGGTAAAATTTTACAAGGGAAGAGGTATTAGGTATTATAGGTATAGCTAGTTAGGGAAATTACTTATGCCTAATTTCTAACATAATGAACTTTGGACAGACAGTATTTTATGCATACCTATTTGAAACATTGCGCTTGTCGCTAAGGAAAATCTAGCAAGCAATGTACCTATAATAGCGTAGTGATACCTAGTTGAAAATCTCTACTGTATCTAATTAAAAATAGCCTTAACAGACAGTAAATTAGGCCGGGGCGGGAATGGGTTCAAGTCGACGTATATTATGGAACTTTTTTGAGAAAGGGTCGCTGAAAATATTTTATACTTACCCATGGATTAGTTAGTAATTATAAGTAACAATTTATTATTGCTTGTGTTCTAACTAGTAGGTACCACCAATTTTGCATCGTTTTGTCAACTCACAATGAGTACATCACAACACAACGCTAAATACTTGATAAAAAATTATTGTGTTCGTTTTTGTATACCGTATATTTTCTAGTTTTTCGCAGGTTTTTTGCATACATGTCCAATATGTCCATTATCATCATGACGTATACAAGAATGTACAATACCCAAACCTATGCTAAACTTGTTTGTGTTGAATGACGCACTTCCCATGATGAGGTTGATGTCATTCTGGCACGCTGAAATTTTAGAAATGCATGTAACGCATCACCTAGCTTTTTTACAGTAAAAAATTCAAAGCTCATTCGTTATTTTGAAATGATCTGTTATTTTTCTTCATTGAATTGCCGCAGGCGCAGTGGGTACTTTGTTTTTGCCAACTCGAGGACATACCAGTATCCGGCAGTGCCGCATTAATATGCATGATTAATTCATGTGCCTGTTATTTATTTGTAACTAGCTGACCCGGCGAACTTTGTTCCGCCTTAATAGCAATAAATAAGCAGACTTTTTTTTAATTTCGAACGGGATAAAAAGTATCCTATGTCCTTCTCCTGGCTCTAAACTACCTCCCTGACAATTTTCAGCTGAATCGGTTCAGCCGTTCTTGAGTTATAAGCGAAGTAACTAACACGACTTTCTTTTATATATATAGATATTACGGCCACTGATAGAAAGTGACCATTGCCAGTGGAAAGTTTTAGGATATTATTTCAATCCCAACTGTTTTCTAACAAGCCTCTCGACTCGAGTATCCGACTCTACCGATTTCAGTCAACAAATGGCATGCAAAATTTCCGATTGAAATTGGTACATAATCTAAATTTCCAGTGAAAAAAACCTCTAGAGACTTCTCAATGATTTGAGCGACGAATACCGAATGGAAATAAATGTGCAATCATAAACTCATTCACTTTCCCTGCCTTCTTTATGCAAGACAATGTGAAATAAACTAATCTATTATATCTGTTACACCGTTTTTAAACGATAAAATACAAGTTTCTACGTGTTTTAATTCAAGATCAAGTATGACGTTGTTTATTAGAACAAGTTTTCTTGGCACTTCCCGACATGGGTATTTACCGATATAATTCAATTCAATTCCTGTAAACGATCAATGTGGCCTATAAACCATAGAAACGCAGATCGGAATGAGACGTCTATATGTAGATCTCATAATTGCCAGATATTTCAATATCACTGCCATCGGAAACCCCATAAACCTTAAAAGGTCTGAACATCTAGGTCGCAATCACGATCGTAGCACCAACTTGGTGAATAATACTATTATTACAATTACTGCAATTGTGCAAATAATACCTTCAATTAATTACCTTCGCCGTGAATGTATCGACAAACTGGCAATTTGTGTTTATCTTTCGCCTTGGCCCATATATCTTATATGTGTTTAGTATAATTGGTTGCAACGCCAATTTTGTCAGATGCAATTATTTGAATTCTTAATAAGCGAGTGGCACTGCTGCATACGTTTAGTAGAGTCTGTTAAATTAATTGCTAGAGGTTACATCTTATCTTATTCTTTATTTATACTCGTATCTAAAACATAATTTAATTCATAATTTTTGAGTCATCATCTCAGCCATAGGACGTCCACTGCTGAACATACGCCTCCCCCAATCCTTTCCATGTTGCCCGGTTGGTAGCGGCCTGCGTCCAGCACCTGCCTGCTACCTTTATGATGTTTTTTTTTTGAGTAACTTTTAGAAAAAGGTTGTTATTCGGATAATTCAATAATGACGAAACAAGTCAATGATTAATGTAACATTAATCATCCAAGCTCTTTACTTTCATGATCGATCCGAGACCCTATCATGATATAAGTGACGATCATTCACGCGCTAGTCTAGACACTGTCAGCCGGGTCACACGGTTGTGAGCGTCACAAAACATATTACATGTAAACAAACTGAAAAAGTTTACATATAACTAACGACGCGTCTGCCGTTTGCATGAAGATAGAAAACATTGTATAATTATTTTCTTTTTGTAGCCACAGATGTTTATGATAACTACGCATGTTCGTTAAATGTTATTTGTTCTTTGTTTTTCTATAAACTTATACTCATAAAAAGACTACTTGAAAAAATTCTGATAATTTTTTTAAGGTAAAGAAAGCTTCACTTTACCTTACCCTGTAACTTTCTCTACGAACAGGAAAATTAAGAAGTATTTTCTCATGAAGTCAAACTCCAAATCAAAACATGCATTTGAGTCGTAACTCGCTTTGAAAATCCACGGAAACTTGTACAAAATAATGAATTTCATGACATTTATAAATGCCATCTAAAGCTTCTTCAAATCAGAGTCGAAACATAAGCTTATTAATAATCCAGTGTTAGAAATATTTCCTCTAGCTATGACATTTCCTTATTATCTGTCTCAGATTAATTTATGTAGATGATGTCGTGTTAACTATCTCTTAAATTGACTGTAAGCTCGAGATGCAAACCTCTTCTGAGTTTTTATATCGTCCGGGTGAACTTGTCGCCAAGCAAGGTTTTATTGCAAATATCAAGATTGCAAAGTACATATTACTTAAGATACAATGGATATTGACGTGTGTAAGGACTTTACACCACAGCCTTTTATTACCTGACTGAAGCCTGTTTTAATTTTTATGCGATAACATCTTGATGTAAGTGCGTCATTAAGGCGAGAAATATTGCACACTACCTAGGCATTAACTTTTTCAGCTGTTTTTTAAATGTAATGGATGTCACAACAATTGAAATCAACAAAATAATTATTGGTACCTAATTTTCGTTAATTATTTTTTATCCAATTCTAAATACATTTGGACCATTTTAATTACTATATGTAATTTAAATGCAGGGTTTTTCGGAATTTTGACGATTTTATTTTTTCGATTTTAAGTCTTCGCTTGATCTAATTGTACTCGTATTATAATTTATACTAGCTTTCCGCCCGCGGCTTCGCTCGCGTGGAATTTTGTCTGTCACAGAAAAACTTTATCGCGCGCGTCCCTGTTTCAAAAACCGGGATAAAAACTATCCTATGTTCTTTCCCGGGACTCAAACTATCTCTATGCCAAATTTCATCAAAATCGGTTGCGAGGTTTAAGCGGGAAAGCGTAACAGACAGACAGACAGACAGACAGAGTTACTTTCGCATTTATAATATTAGTTGGGATTAATTTCGTTTCATCTTTATCGAAATTCACAGAATTTACTTTCTTTATTTAGTTACAAACACACACTGTACACAATATGTCTATTTAAAATTACTTACATTTAGATATAATATAGGTAAAGTTGTTGGTAAACTTTGCCATAACTCGATTTAAATATTGAAACAAGTTCGAAATGTCATATAATCGGGAACGATATAAATGTCAACAAGCAACGTTCTTTCTGGTATTCGAGCGACAGATTAATATTTTCTAACAAAAAGAGGCAAGTCAAATAATAAGGAAACGTTTTTTTGTTTCAGACGCGTGTCTCCGGTGTCAAGGTGAGAGCAAGAAGGATTCGTACGGCAAGCAGGACTGCGTGGTGGTGTGGGGCGAGTGCAACCACAGCTTCCACTTCTGCTGCATGTCCCTCTGGGTGAAACAAAACAACCGCTGCCCGCTCTGCCAGCAAGAATGGTCCATACAGCGCATGGGCAAATAGGTTAAATTGTTTTTTCGGCAGCTAAGGACTTGGTTCTAAAGAAAACAGCTTATCGATCCATCAATAATCTCATTGGCAAACTAAACCTTCAGTTTTGTGTTTGTTTATGCGGCTCTTTTAGTAATAAAGTTTTTTAGTTAAAGTTATTTTCTTTCTCTACTTTAATCCCTCAGTTTGATCAGCCTATGTCTAGGAAACTAATTAAGATTTTAACCCAAGTTAGTCGGCAAGCGACATGAAACCGGGTTGAATGCGATGCAAAAATAGATCGATCCGCATCTAAAGTTAGTGTGGTTTTATGTTTCCGTCGACACGTGGCCTACATAACGATATTGAGCTAAATCCGAACCCAGATAGTCTAGCTAGTCTAGCACGACTCTACTCTAGTCTTGTATTTGAAACGAACATTGCGCATTCTGAATGCAAGTCTTCGTTTACTACGTCTACAAGGCATAAGCATTTAATTCTATGATAATCTCATAACAATATGATAAACTATTGAATCTGGTGTCTGTATTATGTTAATTAAACCATTATTGTGGCGTTCCAGCCATGATTGCTGCGCAGTAAAAAATATGCGTATTCAATACAACAAAATCGAGAAAAGTTTAAAACTGTTTTCTTTCAGCTGAAAAACTAAATTGTATAATTAAATTACAAAAGTAAAGTGTCGTTCGTGTTACATTTCGTGAATCTACACTTACTTATGCTCATGCGAAAAGCATTTAAAACCCGAAACAAGTTGTTACCGCTTACATCGAGTGCTAATGTGCAAATTGAAAAAATAAATATGAATTTAGGTACAGTCAATGACACATCTAAATAATACCAGAAGATTTTAAGATTCTTTCAATAGATTATGATTTTTATTTCTGAGGCGTAAGGTTTAAGATTAATTTATTAAATTTCAATGATTTTGGAAGGTTTTCTGTAAATGAGTCATAAGTATAAAAATACCCTTTTAACATGAAGCATACGCCTGATGCGTGGACGATATAAAGTATGTCGATATCATGAAGTGATGTTTACCATAATCCCCACCATAGTTAGTACCATAAATCACTACATTATTGTCTTTATTGGTTTATTGTACACAATAGTTGTGTCTCGCTGTGTGCATTGAGTGCATGTGTTTACTTGGGAAGCTTGCAGAGACACTAATGATACACTAATGACTTTACCCAGTACAGTCGACCTTAGCGTTGATAAAACCCTTTTAATCTTATTCCTATAGAAATAAGGTAAAATAATATTTGCCCCCAACTGTACCCGATTGCCTGAACAACGTGTGATCATGCTGTTTGTCGTATCCAGACCTAGGTATATCGTAAATAATGGATCAGGTTATCATTTTGCAAATGCAGTGTACATTTGCACATACCTAAACAAATTAAATATTTATTATTCGTTAGGAGAATAAAACGATATTTCCATCATCAACATAGCATGCAATGTTATGATCGTGGTAGCTTCCATATTATTATTATTAACTAGCAAGCCTCCCGACATCGCTCGATTAAATTCAAACACATTAATTTCATCAATCTCCGTTCAGTAATTCTTGCATTGATTAAGTGATATCTGTCCATCTGTACAATCTTTCGCGTTTATTCGTGGATTCGTTAATTGTTGATTTGTGTCCAATAATATAAGTAGTAAATAAAATAAATATCTTAGGGGATTATTTATGTTGTCATAAAAACTAAAGACAAAATAAAACAATCAAAGTTCTTTAATATTACTCGCCTTGACATGATCAAGTATGGATCTTCGTGAAACGCCTTGAAAACGTGTTTTAAGTCGACGTTCGACACTGACAATGCCACTGATATTACAATATTCATAATGGAGGAAAAAAACTAAAGATTACAAAGACAAACGGATAAAAATACTTCTTTATTTCACTACCTTCTCGTGTCTGTAAATAATCTTCAATGCCAGCTTAAAAAAGTTACCAAATACCTTGTTCAAACTAACTTTAGATGCTTTATCCTAATAATACATGATTTTTTTATATGCACAATTAAATAAAATAGGAACTTTAATCTCGTACTACTTATTTAAACTGATGCAGTAAAGATACAAATTCTATAACTATAAATAAACACAATCTTTTAATTTCTATTTAAAAGAACTAATCTAAGTATTAGAAAATGTAACAGACTATTAGAAAGAATGTATTAGAAACGGAAAAAATCGGGAAAACCAAATTAAGCTTCACACCTACACCTACAATCGTTGATTATAGCGTGGTACAGTCAGCGTCAAATAGTTTGTGATACCCAAAGCTGCCAAAAAGCTCGAAAACATCTTTGTTTCAATTTCAATAAGGCTTTTTTGACAACTTTTATATCACTTAGGCTGTCACGAACTATTTGACGCTGACTGGACTATCATGTCCAATTTCCAGCCCACTGTAAAAAACTACCAATTCAAATGCCGTTACCACCGGTGAATTAACCACCGCACCGCAACTAAAATGAACCAGGTTCATTGTAACATAAACAGCTGACACAAATTCAATATTAATGGACGTGGTGGACGGAAATCTTTACTAAACAATAGAAATTGTAGAAAATTTATTCAGACGTCATTGTAACTCAGGCGATAAGCAAGCACACATGGCAACTTAAGTTGGAGCCAGTGACAACTTTTTCAGGGTCTCTCAGTGGTTTTCAGTTGCAGCACACCTCTGGTAACGTTATGGATGGAATAAATTATTGAGCAACAAAAAGTAGAAATAAATAATTGCAACTTCCAATATGATGACAAAGATGATATCGTAAGTTATGATCTCCATACTGTTGAACATAGAGCTCGTCTAATCCACGCCTCTGATGCGGTTACCTCTTTTCAACTGCAGTTAGTACTAAAATTGGTTAGTTGCATTATTTAAGACATTGTCCAGCCAACATTAAAATCGAAAACGGTAACTCCGAATTTTAATCTATCCTCAAATCAAGTAGGTATGTGTATTATAACTTCATAAAACACTTCTCTGTTGCTATAGCCATGGTCCGTGTTTCTCTATTTTAAGGTATCCTTCCGTTTGGCCAAATTACTTTTCGCCAAATTTCACTTCGCAAACAACTTATCGCCAAAGTTTCATTTCCCAAATGAACTTTTAGCAACTGTACTTTTCGCAACTAATTCATTTGGTCAAATTATCATTTGGCCAAATTTTACTTGGCAAATGTTTATATAGCAAATGTTTTATGTTGCCAAATATTATATCCCAAATAATTTGTTTGGTCAAATTGACACTTCACATACTTACCCACCGTTACCCACAAATCAAAGCATAAGGCATATGATCATGGTTTTCAAAATAATTTTATGTAAAACATTGCAAAAAATAGTATGGTTGCAAAAAGTAGGTATTGCAGAAAATAGTAGGTTAGGTTAGGTTAGAACAGTGACCCTTAATGCGCGAAGGCGAGCGAAGCGTGCCGCGGCAGCGGCCGCCGAGCGCTAGAATCACCTCTATTGTTAATGAATCATTTGGAAATTTCGATAAAAAGAATGAAATAAGGAAATTAATGTAGAACAAATTTTATATTAACTACCCACTAAACAAAATAATAACCACAAGCTAATTTGTATACCATTCTATGCACCAATCAAATTATTTTGTAAATAGTTTATCGTGAAATATTTTTGCCTAATGAAACATTTGGCAAACCATACTTTGCCAAACAATAATTTGCTAAACAATAATATGCCAAAAAAAACATTTGCGAATTAAAAGTTTGCAATAAGTTGCTTTGCCAAATGAGAATTTGCCAAATGAAAATTTGCGAAACGTTGTTTGCGATGTGATAATTTGGGAAACGTTTTTTGGCCAAACATTAGTAATCCCTATTTTAATGATAATGGAACGCGAAAGCTTACAATCTTATTTCATAAAATGCCACCTGAAAACATGCAATCATTTATTGACAGTTGCTGAAACTTAGAATTCAAGTTTCTAAGTGTATGTGCGCCTTACGTACAGCATTGTTATTATGCAAAGCATAGCCAATATAACTAACTAGCATTATAGTCAGTATTGCGTAGCAATTCATCAAAGTAATCGACAGAGCCAATGTCAAATCAATAAGATCACTTAAAACATTGAATAATTGTGAACGACGCACATCCATCGCCGACGACCCGGCGTCACCTNCGTAGGTAGGTATATCTCTTTTCAGCTGCAGTAACTACTAAAATTGGTAAGTTGTGTTTTAAGACATTGTTTAGCCAATATTAAAGTCGTAAACAGTCCGAATTTTAATCTATCATCAAAAGGTATGTATTAAAACTCCATAAATGTAATATCTACTACACTTCTGTATTCCTACAGCCATGGTCCGTGTATATCTATTTTAATTGTAAGGGAACGCAAAAGCTTAAAATCTTATTTCATAAAAAGCCACCTGAAAACATGCAACAATTTATTGCCAGTTGCTGAAACTCAGAATTCAAGTTTCTTAGTGTAGGTGCGTCTTACGTACAGCATTGTTATTATGCAAAGCATAGCCGATATAACTAACTAGCATTATAGTCAGTATTGCGTAGCAATTCATCAAAGTAATCGACAGAGCCAATGTCAAATCAATAAGATCACTTAAAACATTGAATAATTGTGAACGACGCACATCCATCGCCGACGACCCGGCGTCACCTGGCCAATGCGGCCCATTCTTCATAAATTGAACTGGATTGTTTCTCAACATCTGTATAATAACAGTCTAGTAGAAAAACCACAACTTAATAGACACCTAGATTTTATCTTTCTTACGAGTAACTATTGTTACCTACCTACCTACCTAGTTAGCAATTGACGCAAGTCGTAAAGTAAGCAAAGACTTCTAGGGAGATAGTTGTCAACCATAAATTAAAATTATTTACATAAACAAGACTGAAACGAACTAAAAAGTGGTAACTTAATAGGTAATTCTACTGAAAATAATGTTGAAAACTCCATTAATTACTGTAAATGAACTCTACATTTATAACTAAGTACCTACATTAAAGCTAATTGTAACCGCACAGCAGAGTTGATAAGAAGTCCATAATTTCCTATTATTTTGGATACCTTTCCTTATAAATAAAAATGTCTACTATGTAATACACATCATTTGTTTCAGTAAGATGAAAGAAATAAAAAATAATAAAAAGTAACTTGATTTTTATCGAAACATCAACGAAATCGTAAAGATTTAGAAGAAAAGAATACCGTTCATTGCTTCAGGTTTTTCACCAACGCGACACAAGAGACTGTACACACGTGTGTCCATTTGTTGAAACTCAAAATTAGTAGCCAAGAATTTACCGCATAAGTTGACGAAAACAAAAGTGATTTAATTTATTATGTTTCTCTGCTAAAATAACTAATGAAGTAGGTATCATACCTACTATTAGGACACTTACGTATTACGGTATAGGTAAGTGTCCTATTTTATGCAATGCAAAATATTATGTAGTAATTGTTAGTTACTATTGATTTAAAATTACAAATTATTGTTTTTACATTGATCTTATCTATTCAATAATAATTACATACTGGGAACTACATGGTATATTTATTTATTGTTATTAGTACGTCATTGTAATGTGTGAACCCCCTTTTTCTCATTATTCAAAAAACTATAAGGTAATACCTACCACACACTAAACTAATTTCTCTCGTTGTAGTAACTAATTATATTACGTCAGCTTAATCACTACCTATATTATTTACCTAAATCAACATGACAAAGTCATGTATTGTTCAGTCATAAGAAATACCCTGTTAATGATTAAAATTTATTTAATTTTGCAGTTACAGGATGTTATTCCGACATGCATACCTACATAACGTTGTGTGTGAGTTACGGGGAAAACGGCAACTTAATACACATGAGACCGCTGTACTACTTGTATAAATAAATAACCAATATTGGTAACTAATAAGGTTTTGAATATTACCACAGAATAATAATAAGTACTAGGGCTTTTTGGAAAAACAATGTAAAAGGTAGTAAAGAAATAATAAACACGAACTACTTAAATTTTTCAAACTATTGATATTTCACATCTGCTCTACCAATCTAAAAATTAATTATTTAGTACCTACCAAACGATTGCTGACGGCCGATGGGGCAGCAAGGTTCTGGAGTGGAGGCCACGTACCGGAAAACGCAGCGTGGGACGTTAACACATATGGACCGACGACGAGATAAAGTTAGCAGGAAGACCCTGGATTCAGGCCGATACCAAACATGCGATGTGGGTGGAAGTCATTGGGGGAGGCCTATGTTCAGTAGTGGACGTCCTGTGGCTGAAATGATGATGATGGTGATAAAAGGGTTGCTCAGCTCTACGTTCCCTTAACTGTAGTTCTGAGAGGCCAAGACAAGAAACTATAATATCAATAGAAGTACTAACTACCTACCTCACTATTATTTATTACCTATGGATTACGTAAGACGAGTGATTACGTATTCATGTAGAGACTTAAAGAATCTAGGCCGCTGTAAATAATACGGCGCCTTAGTCATTAGACTGAAGGTTACTCTAAGCCTCAGGGTATCTTATTACAGCCAAATTCAATCAAACAGTAATAATTTCATATTTGGAATACTTCTGTTTTAATTTTTGAAATAAAAAACGTATTAATGAATGCATATTCCGCTCTCCAGACTTCCTAGACTCGCATGAGTTCAGGTGGCCTCGATGTAGAGTCGAAAGCACTTCGCTATTCTATTGCGCATATTGGTAAGTATATTATTAGAGTCAATTTGATTTGTGCAATAAATATGCAAACACTGTTCTCAAGTGTTCAGGTAATAATAGTTGAGAGTTCCTGGTTTTTTTGCTAAGTCGGCACAACTTGATAGCGTGGCATTTGAACGAGACGCGGCGCACACACCCGGCCAGGCCCCCGCGGTCGGCCAATCAGACCGCTCCACCGCAAACTATAATCAGTACTTTCAATGCATTGGACTAAGCAACCTTGAATGGAACTAAACATTACGTCAATCAGATAATAATTGTATTATTTGTAAAGCCCATCTGCCTAATCATCGTTAAAATAATTTTAGTTCTTAGGATAAGAACGCTTCTAATCAACGCGATTATTACGATTAGTGGTACGAAGTTCGGTGACATATCAAAAGCTTAGTAATAACAACCGGATATTTTTTTTGTAAAATTACCTAAATGATTGTTTGTTGGAACAAACAATGAATTGTCAGTTACTGCAAGTACCTATTCTGAAAGAAAGGTGTGGAGTATAATTGTCATTAAATCACAACGCGATATTGCATATTACCTTCCAATTTTATACGTTTAAGGCACACCCACCCCGAAATTGCCTTTCAGACGAGGGCTCTATTCTGATGCATTCATTGTTTAGCATCACCATCATTTATGGAACTAACAAGGATATAGATATTTTTACTGTTTGTTTGCTTTTCTACGATATTTAATACCTGTACCGTCATCAATATTAACTAGAACGATCACGATTATTCAAAGATAGCGTAAAGCACAATGTTTTGAGGAAAATGTTGTTCTACAGTGAATGGACAGGCACAATTTGCTTTGTAAGTAAAATACTGGACAGAATCTGCTATGACACGTTTGTGAACCAAAAATGCTGACTTTCAAATCGCACAAACATGAAAAATAAACGTTCGTGGGATTCGTGGCCGTAGCATCGTATCGTACGATTTATGACGATGCATCACGTGGTCTATCTAAACTATATTTTTGCTGAGCTACTTTTGATTGAAACTAGGTAAGTGTGTGTTTATATTAATTACTGCATCTTACGAGTATCATAAGGCAGTCATTCAACCGCCGTCCCTCCGCCCTTCAAATGAGATGTAAATTACGCTAACAACGTGTCGAAGGCCTGCATCAAACAAGTTTCAATTCATTCATTACCAACTAAAAAAGACAAAACAGCTAAAGTTGTCTGATTTGTTGTGCTTTTTTGTTCAGTTAAGCGAGTCTAAAGTTTATGATAGCTGTAAAAGCACCCTTTTAAAGGACGCTCTAACAAGAATAAATGATTCACGATTAAAATTTCATGTTCGCCTGTAAAAGTCGCATGTTTTAGTGATGAGATGGTCACTGGACGGACGCTCTGTCCGGCGTCAGTAGTAATTTTCCACTCTGCCAATGAATAATGAGGCTATGTTTATGAAACAATACGCCCATCGACATTGGACTGTGCATACACGGCGCACAGTNGAGCCGGATCACCACAACTTTCAATGCATTGGACTAAGCAACCTTGAATGGAATAAACATTACGTCAATCAGATAATAATTGTATTATTTGTAACGCCCGTCTGCCTAATCATCGTTAAAATAATTTTAGTTCTTAGGATAAGAACGCTTCTAATCAACGCGATTATTACGATTAGTGGTACGAAGTTCGGTGACATATCAAAAGCTTAGTAATAACAACCGGATATTTTTTTGTAAAATTACCTAAATAATTTCCAACAAACAATGACTTATCAGTTACTGCAAGTACCTATTCTAAAAGAAAGGTGTGGAGTATCAATAAATCACTAATAGGTACAACGCGATATTACATATAACCTTCCAATTTTATACGTTTAAGGCACACCCAGAAATTGTCTTTCTGACGAGGGCTATATTCTGATGCATTCATTGTTTAGCATCACCATCATTTAAGAACTAACAAGGATATAGATATTTTTACTGTTTGTTTGCTTTTCTACGATATTTAATACCTGTACCGTCATCAATATTAACTAGAACGATCACGATTATTCAAAGATAGCGTAAAGCACAATGTTTTGAGGAAAATGTTGTTCTACAGTGAATGGACAGGCACAATATGCTTTGTAAGTAAAATACTAGATAGAATCTGCTATGACACGTTTGTGAACCAAAAATGCTGACTTTCAAATCGCACAAACATGAAAAATAAACGTTCGTGGGATTCGTGGCCGTAGCATCGTATCGTACGATTTATGACGATGCATCACGTGGTCTATCTAAACTATTTTTTTTTTGCTGAGCTACTTTTGATTGAAACTAGGTAAGTGTGTGTTTATATTAATTACTGCATCTTACGAGTATCATCAGGCAGTCATTCAACCGCCGTCCCTGCGCCCTTCAAATGAGATGTACCTAAATTACGCTAACAACGTGTCGAAGACCTGCATCAAACAAGTTTCAATTCATTCATTACCAACTAAAAAAGACAAAACAGCTAAAGTTGTCTGATTTGTTGTTCTTTTTTGTTCAGTTAAGCGTGTCTAAAGTTTATGATAGCTGTAAAAGCACCCTTTTAAAGGACGCTCTAACAAGAATAAATGATTCACGATTAAAATTTCATGTTCGCCTGTAAAAGTCGCATGTTTTAGTGATGAGATGGTCACTGGACGGACGCTCTGTCCGGCGTCAGTAGTAATTTTCCACTCTGCCAATGAATAATGAGGCTATGTTTATGAAACAATACGCCCATCGACATTGGACTGTGCATACACGGCGGAGGTAACTCGATGCTGAATCCAGAAAATTCGATGACTACCAACATTCGAGGGAGTGCGATTGTATTTTCTCTAAGACCCTGGAAATGCCGATGGAAATGTTTTCAGTTTTGTTTGAAAATACTCGATTGGCACATTCATGCATATCCAAATTTTATTAATGGCTTGATTAGTTCGTTAATTTTGATGACTCCCTAAAAAAAATATACAACAAGAAATATCTCCTGGATATAGAAGCACCTTCTGCTGGTTTTGAGTGAATGGCAAAGGCTATCTTTGCCTAAGAAAATATAAAGGTAAAATACGAGAAATGAAAGTTTTCAGCAAGGGATATTATGAAAAGACTTTGATAAGAAATAATAAAGAATTAACGCAGTTACTTACTTGTTGACACTTTTATGTTATTATTCTTAATAGCCAACATAAGTACCCAATAATATATTGTAATAAGTACTTACTACAAAAACATGTTGTTTTTCTCACGTTTCATAGTTCCTTGTAGTTTAGTATACTGGTTTTGAGAACCTTGCTTTCACACGCGCTTGTTTGTTCAGCGAAGTAACGCACTTCAACCGAGTGTTTATTCCTTTTCTATTATTGCGAAATTTCATAAATATGAATTCATTATGTATTTTGTTTTATTGTGCAATCTTGTGAACTTTTCCAACCAGTTTAGGATATGAATCAGCATTAGAAAGGAAAAAAATACACATCAATCGACAAAATTGTTAAGAAGCTCTTTATAAATACATATTTTTTTCCAAATATAAATAACAACTTGACACACAAATAAATAATGATTCATTTTAATAATAACATTTTTTTGCGTTTATTTAACAAAAAGCAATTACTATTCAATACAATAATATTATTCATTAATAAATTACTATGTTAATGGAAAATCGTTAACTTGATATAAAAATTGTAAATTAAAATTATGTTATTAAGTGGGTAAGGGATATAAATATAATTCTTAGGTTCGTGTTAAAAATAGCTATACCTACTATTATTATGCTACAAAACATTTATACAACGAGAATTTTGATAGATTCAGACTGAAAAGGTGTTAGGTAAGTAAACCTTTCGTAGAATGTCATACGACGGAAGTATCCATGAAATTTTTCAGTTCTTGGGTTCTATGGATGTATTTAAAATTTCTGGCTTTCTTATTAAAACTAAGCACTTTCAAAAGTAAGTAGTGTTTATAATTTCATGTTACATACATAACATGAAATTCAGAGGATAAAGTACCTACTTGATGAACTCGTTAAGCAATTTAGTACCGAATTCTAGGGAGCTTAATAGACATTAATTAATGAGAGTCACGAGATGCAGGCTGATTGTAATCTGTTGTTTAATTGCCCATTCGTAACAATCTCAATACTCGCCTCATTTGCAGTACTTAACTCATTCGAGCTGTTAAACTTCTAAAACTATGCATAACACCATTAAAATTATCACTTGTGCTTAATACATTATTTATTCGCGATCCTATTTACTTATTTATTTAGTCCCCTTGACATGATCAATAATATCTTGACAAGTTTTCAATCACAGTTTTTGATACATACTTAAATTGGTAGGTGCTGTATACTCGTAGTCGTACATACTTGACAACTTTTACTTATTTTTTATTAATCTAAGTGTGTCGCACTTAGATTATTATTTTATTGTAACTATAGATCACTTTATACAGTGTAGAGTGGGGAAAAAATCTTTAATTGGACTTTGTATTCATAATTGGCTAATAAAGAACATACCAACATCAATTTCCTATATTTTTCTGTATTAAAATTATATTAAGTGTCAAAAGCACTGAAACAATAGGCTATTTGAGTTAGAACTTTAACGACTGGCAGAAACAATAAAATTAAAACTGAATTTCGTAAGTTCGTCATATTTATGATTGAATAGGCACTAACTCTTCTGTTTGTTTGTACATGCAAATGGGTGTCGTAATATTGTACCTTAATATCGACACGCATCGCCGTGTTAAATAAATTATCAAATACTCAGAGACCCTTGAAATATCCACCATTATCACATCTGCTCTTGACAAATATTAAAAAATACACTAGGTAGTAGGTATATTGAATATTTAGCATATCGTTCCGGTACTTACCCGTGGTTCTTTTACTGTCCGATAGAAACGTTTATCAATGCAATCAAGTGTACCTACCTACTAAGTTATGCCTTACTGAAACGCCTTAACAATTTCAGTATACCTAATATAGCATTTTCAGCATAGTTAGACCTATTATTAAATAAGGAATTTTTATTCATTAAACTTGTTAACACCATCGTAAACTGGTATTAAATGATTTCAGTAAACTCTACTATTTGTCTGGCAAAGGGTATTTTAATTAAAATACCTACTTACGAGTATAAGACAAACAAAAACGAATAAAATATTTCAGCTTTTCGTCCTGCTTATACCAGTAATAAGCGTATTTATACCAATCTAGAGGCAATCGGAAAATTCCACTCCTGATCAGCACCAATTATATCAATCTAGCAGGCGGTGGCGCCAATTCTGCGCCGGACCAGCTAACTGTCAGTCACGTAATCGTTTTGTTGCTAAGCTACTTTACGCAAAATTGTATTCGGTGTCATAGTTTTTAGAGCTATACCGCTAGTTTGAAATTAAAAAGAAAATGTCGAAGGGATCTCCGTAAATATTTTTTTCAACGCTGAGACGCCGACTGAAAAACTGTTAATCAATAAAAAATGTTAATCAGTATTCTTTTTTTAAGCAAAGCGATTAGCGAAGATTACTTTTTTCAAACTGTTTGTAATGGCACATCATGTATGGCATCGCATGTAATTTTAAATGTCCTAGTGACTCTACATATTTGTTAAATTAGGTCAAAGAAGGAAAAAAAAATGTTTATTGGCATGACACATCAATCTTAAAAATACAGCATAAGGTAAAGTAAGAGTCAATAAATAAACTAAGCTGGTTTTACAAGTAATTTGTATTGGACTTTGAATCAAGATACGCACTATGGACTTCAATTTAAGTTAATGTTTCTGTTATTTGAAACGCAATAACGCAAAGTCATGCAGTGTTTAACGTTTTCGGAAATTCTGCTGACGAACTTTATACTTTAGTTTCGTCATGAAATTCGTATGTAGAGCTGCGTTTTTTCATACTAACCAATGAAGTGTGATGTGCGTGAAGTGGCTGAGATATGATATATTAAAATGTAACGTAATAAGGGCTATTGTAACCATCCAGTGGTGAACTGAACTACAAAAAGGTAAAGGTACATAAAGTCTGTAAAGAGACGAATCTGCAGGGTAAGGTATCCAAATGCACACGTACCCTCACCCCAGGGAAGCCAAAACTAAATCAAAATAGACTGGAAAAGCTCATCCAACTATGTAATTACAAAAAGAGGCCCAAAGTACTCGTATATCCACCAAACATACTTCGGGCCTCTTTGTGTAGATAAGAAAAAAGATTTAAAGTTACTCTTTTAATTAAAATGTTTCAGCACTTTTTCAGGAAATTCAGTGAGTTTCAATGTAGTTTAGTTTTAATTTCATTAATTAATTCTTCATTAATTGAAGGTCAATGACGTCAGCGTGTAATAGAAAGTCAGTTCGGGCGTGCGTTAAGTCATGTAGCCGGGCGGAGGTGTGGCTGCGGGCATCGCACGCTGGCCGGCGCACGCGCACTCTTGCGTACGCGGGCCCTCTACACGGAACGCTGTGTGGGTGTAAGTACAACAAGCAAATAAGTACAGACTGTCCATCATAAAGAAAAGACCATGAATTATGCCTAACCTCTGAATAAGTCATGAAAACAACAAAATACATCGAGTATAGACCATAATTTTATTAAGGATCTGGAAAGTTTTGTAGATACATATTTCAAATCGCAAGCATATTATTATGAAGCACTGATATTATTGAATCGCATTTACGAGTAGATAAGTCAAATGTGTGCAGGTGTGGCAACGCAATCAGCTTGAGAAGTGCACATTCTGTTACTTGTTTGGTGGATGGTACTATCGCCTGCGCTCAGATACACGCCAACTGGCACAATCGCTAGCTCTATTGCATCAGCTGTAACTAATAAATTTCGCTGAATTCAAAGACAATATAGAATTAAGTAACACCAACACCACCTTTGTTTGTTACTTAATCATGTGTTAACTACTTAAGTATTTACAATTAACACTTTCAGGTTACGTAAACTTATTAACTAGTAATTGAATGTAATACAGTTACAACTTCCTTAAAAATTTAAATGCTGAAAGGAAAATTAATTAGCCAAAGTAAAGCAATATTGTGAAATAGGCTGATCATAATCTGAAATGAGTTGAGGTGTAACAGGTAACACACTCGTATGTATTTAGCATAAGTTTCAATCTGACGCAATAATATTCGTTGCCAATTTATCATAAACTTAAAACTGAGAAACAGGTAGTAATAATAAGCTGCTCTATTTATTACCTACCTACCTACATGGAAACCAAACTAGACATAAAATAATAAGACTCGGCTCTACATTTTTCTTCTCGCCTTGATCATTTAATAGCAACTGAGTTTGTTAGGTTGGTAACCTGTTTCATCATTGCTGTGTCCCTGATTTCTGCGAAATCCGTTATTAATATCCTTTCAAAATAAAGAACTCGTTTTTCCCGACTCTGACGCACTCGGCCGTTGGCAGCTTGTGATTGGCCGGCTCAACCAAGCCCCCTCCGCGTCATTCAGTATCGGTATCACGAACCGTAACTCGTGACTTGGCTCAGCCACGTCAAACTCTATTATTTTCTCTTTATTGTTACGATAATAATAGGTATTTTTTTCAATGCAAATGTCGCGCGTCGGGAAAAAACGATCTAATATTTTTGTTATTCAAATCAGAGTAACAAGCCCAACTTCCATTAAGAAATACCTACATAACTACTTTTGTATTTGTTAGGTATTCTTTTTATGGATAAAGCGAAATTGGTGTTAAAACTAGAACATCAGCCATTAATAATACATTTGCTGAAACTGCAATCGTGTAGAATATTGCGAATGTTATTTATTAATGAGTCATAACAATATTATGTTATAAGTTTGGTAATATTTAGGTATCTTTGAGTAAGCAATACATTTCTTTCCAAATTCACGAGAAAACTAATTATTCCATCAACATTGCATCAGTTTCACGCACGTGCTAGCAATACCATGGCCTTCAAATGGCATTAGTTACAGGTTCCAAAGCAAAACGTGCCGAATGGATGTGGGTGTGTCCACTTAACGGACACTGAAAAAAGCTCAACGAATTAGATTTTTTTAATAATTCTTAGAATTGCTCAACTTATAATTATTCCTGTTTCTTGGAAATCATTATGGGACATTGAGGTCATTTCCTAACAGTTTCATCATTATTTGAAAACGAGTGCCTGCACTTTGAGTCCTATGTAGTCATTTTATTTAATATTATGCAATTATTTTTTATAATAATAATACTAAAAATACATAATGAAAACTAGGTATGTTTCTTCCTTTTCTTGGCGGGTAGCAACCTCCCGACGCGCAAATCATTTTAAATAAGCGAAATGCGACGGACACACGACAGTGTTTGTGCGCACTTCATAACAATGAGGGTCAATTGAGTCGAAAAGTTCGCAAAAAATCTTAATAGGCATGATGAATTTACATTTGGGACGTTAGCCGTTTTGCGTCAACTGTTTGGGGGGTGACGTCACTGGTTTTTGTCTCCATTATGCAGTGGACTTGGTAACAAGCAAGGTCATAAAAACAAATCGAGACGGGCACGCAAGCCAGACAAAAACCAATAAGTACCCATCAAGGCCTTCATAAAGTTTTCAAATGATCATAACACATAATTAACTATACTTGTTTAAATACCGTTATGACTACTATAAAAAGAAACCTCCATTGTTTTAATACTACTTCAATGCTGAAAACATTCAATTGTGCTGTCTCTACGTTAAGTTGTACCAAACTAACTTTACCAACTTAATAACCCAACTAGTTACAAAATATGAGGAATTGAGGACTAAGTGTTAATGTTATTCCCTTCAGTAGAGAATACAAATTATCCTACCTTACCTACTAATGTAGAGTTTCATAACAGGAATTTTTAACGCGTAAAGAGCCCAATTGTTAATTATTTCAGTTAGTTACATTGTTCAATGTTCATATCTAATCAAATAATATTTTTAAATAAGCAAATACATAATATTATGTACTCGTATGTAGGTAAATATACCCTACATATCGTAATTATAATTAACAAACTTACTACCTATTTCTTTTAGTCTAATACTTACTTTAGTAGTTTCAAAACTATTTATGTAATTTATTAGACCCTGCTTTATTCCAGATCAAGGTTGTGTTTACTATTCATAATTTATAAGTCCCCAACTACCTACTTAATTCAAAATTACCTCTCAGTTACCTACGTTCTGAAAAAAATTTTCACTCCTGCTTTTATTTTCCAACTTATCCAAGTTTTTACTTAGTGCTTAACCTATTTGAACAGATTCGTGATTTAACCAGCCAGGCTATAATTAGTATTAAATAAAAGAACATTGAATGGCTCATAAAAAATATCTGAGTAAGTACAGTCACCCACAATCACTTAACGACCTCGAAGGCGTACACAATCAAACCTTCAACGCACACAGGTAAAGATAGAAGGTGTGTTCGTATCCATGCACAGCACTCGAAGTATGCAGGAAAGCACACAAGGATATTCGCCTTTGTATGTTGGCTAGAAGTCAGTACATACAAGAATGCGATTCGTTTGAAAAGCAGCGCCAGCGCAGACACGCAAGCCGGTCACCTGACCGTCTCGACTACCCTGCATTACCGAAACGTCACTTTAGAGACCTCGAGGAACACAAAAATATGTCATATAACCAAAGCATAGGACTGAAATTGCATCATCCCTGCACATTCTCGTCATAACATCGACTAGACACTGCCAGGAATGAAGATTTTCCAGTTTCCAAATGAAATGCCGTATGGTTTTAAACGGTTAGGATATTTTCAACTTTAAGTTGTTTGTTAGAAGGAGATTATTGCAAGCATATTTCTAAGCATTCATCATGACTAAGGAAGAAGTTCCACTAAATCAGTGACGCAAATGCCACTCCTCTTTTATGAGCCGAAAACAAACAAAAGTAGGCGTGCATGCAAGAAATGCGTACCTGCTACCTAATCTTTTCTTATCATATGAGTTTGTAATTATTATTGAATGTAGCTTATGTAGCATATTACTTAGTAGGTGTAATCTATGGACCTAGGTATTTAAGATAGCTGAAAGGACAATGGGCAAAATGGTACCCGGCTCCAATAGATATGAATCTAGTATCGTTTGAAAGGTCTTACCAAGATGAACAACTTTTACTATGACCACCAGCCTCAGATCTGGTTGTGTACGAAGATATACATACTTTTTTGCAGAATGGTACCCGGCTCCAATAGTNCTTACAGCGTTAATAGGTAGGTAGGATATCCTATTTAAGTAGCCTAATCTATTTTTTTAATTATTCCTGTAGAAGAGTATAACACGTTTAATTAGTGAAGTACAGTACCTACTAATTAAAATTAATTTTTATTCTTTTCATTACATTAGTGTTTAGTAACTTGTTTTCCATAGACTTTCATAGTAAAGCAACTAACTTGCATTGAATTTTTCTTAATTGCTTTTGATCCATATTGCAGATTTCGTGTTACAAAATGTATTCGATATGATTAATTATTTACCTATGTTATCTACTCGTATGTAGAGCAGTTTGCGTCCAGAGGTTTATAAATTCAAAATAAAATAAAATAACAATTACAACACAAAAACACTTCTTGGTTTCTTGCGTCTTCGTCTAGTCTGGGCTATGGAAATTGACGCATTTTGAAAAAAAAATAGGATTAAAAATATTTTTAGCAGATAATTATGAAATTATATACTGCTCAAAATGATCTTATTGATATGAAAAAAAAACATCAAAAAGTAGTTTGACCCCGACGTGATTTGAACACGCAACCTTCTGATCTGGAGTCAGACGCGCTACCGTTGCGCCACGGAGTCGATGTGAAACCGGACGAAATACAAACTTATAAATAAATTATGTAACTTATTAGTAGTACAATTTTTTCAAAATATAATGAAAGTTGAATAGTAAGTTCACGAAATATTAATTTATTTTTAAGAACATTTTATATCCATCACAAAAACTTTCAAAGGATCAGAATAAAGATAACAACGCCATCTAGTGACTGTTATAAATATGAGTGCTCTTGCCACAGGAAGAATGCTGTAAACAGCAGGTAATGAAACAGGCAAAAATTTTCGATAGGTGGCACTTTACCGTACAAGTATGTTAAAAACTAAAAGGGGGCGCTGATCTTTAAATATCGGTGTGAATGTGATGCTTTAATAAATTCATTAAATTGCCCGTGTCTATTTTAATTGGCTTTTCTGCCATAACGTTGTAATTTCTTACCCCAATAGCTTTGTACATCTTCAATCAGTCACAATTTCACAAACCTCTAAAATGTGCTTGAATCTGATAAGCACAACATAGATTTATTTTATTTGTTTTACTAATTGACATACACTCTTTGTTGTTACTATTGGAAGAAGCAAAGCTCGGGGCTTGTATTTACAAGGGTTTTGAGTGTAAATAGTTTTGTATTGCTCTGTTATTGTATTCTTCTTTTGCAGACTGGAATGAATTGAAACTATTCAAAAAGTTATCTTTCTCGTCACCGCACCTCAAAATGGCATCGAAATAAACTTATAATATTATCATTCTTAATTTATCTACAATAATTTCGACCACCATCCTCAAGCCCCTGTGGCCTAATGGATAAGGCATCGGCCTCCTAAGCCGGGGATTGTGGGTTCGAGTCCCACCAGGGGTACATGCTTCCTTTTTGGCCCAAGTTAATTAGCATTGCATTATTTGAAAAAAAAAAATAAAAAACATTTTGTATTAAAATGTATAAAATGATAATTTATTGTTTTTTCACAAATAACAAAATGCATTTTCAAGATATTAAAAACACGATAACCACTAACAGTACAAAATAAAATTTAATTCGCACTATATTTGCTGCTCCACGAAGAGGCAAACATCTTAACCCAGAATGTCGAATGTAGTAGCCAACTTGATGTGGCAATCGGCAGTCATCGTCTGAAAGAGAAAAAATCATAATGTTTCTAGTCTAGCATAATTTCAAATATTTACCATCATTTTGTTACATTGCGTGAACAATGATGTACAATGTAAGTACCTATTGAATGTAGATGCATCTTTATATTTATGCTTATCAATATATCATTATTTTCGCCGCTTCACACATCGGCGCCGTGGCTTAGTTGGTTAAAGCGCCTGTCTAGTAAACAGGAGATCGGGGGTTCGAATCCCCCCGGGGCCTATGGCATAATGGTTGTCATTACTCTTTTCTTTTTTAAATTAAAATATTTAATATTTTTTGCATTGTATTAAAACTTTTTGTTTAAATTATTCATGACTACTGCTTGCACACTCCATTTAAACAAACAAAATAACAACATTGAAGTATGAAGGTGTAGTTAGAAGTTAGAGTCACACGTTTATCAACCGACTTCAAAAAAAGGAGGAGGTTCTCAATTCGACCCGTATGTTTTTTTATTTAAACTTTAGCACACATAGAAACAATGCACTGTGGCGGACTTCATGCCGGATGGCATTTTCTGCCAGTCAACCACGGGTCATTTGATTTTTTAAAACATTTAACTATGGTTATCAACTTCTACATTCGGCTAGTAGAACAGGTCCACGGCGTTCCCCAAAAGATCTAGTAAAAAAGTAAAAAATTTTGCATTGTAACTTACTAGCACAAATATTTCCCGATGTAGACGCAGCAACGGTATAATAGGCAGGTATACAGAAGTCGGCGGAAGGGCACGGGTTAGTCAGGTTGAAGACATGGGTCTCGCGCTCAGGGACAGTTTGACACGAGTGGGACTCATCGGCGCCGCGCCAAGAGCACACAAGTAGCGCGCCTTGTCCATCGTTGCGAATCTGCATCAATAGTTTTCACTTATAACGGGGTCTTGCAACAAACATAACTTTTACAAAAAAAACTTGTAACGGTCCATGTTATTTGATTTCTCTTATCAGATATTTTTAGGGCGTAATTAACTGCAAAAACATAGGAAGAAAGGAGCAGCGCATCGCCTGTTTAATTTTAAATTTTAATGTTAGTAAGTACGTATACTTTTTGAAGGTGTTGCAGGCTTCCAACTCTTGCAAGTTATGGACGTATATTTTTTAGTATAGTCCATGGATTGATATCAATATTTTGAAACTGATGTCAATATTTTAATTTAATTCTAATATTGGTTAAGTCATAGAGAACCTTGAACCATTACGTAAGAAACAAACAACATCACGACTTTCTACCAATTAATTAAGTAGGTAAAGTCACATAAAGTTTCGTTTGGACTAGTACTTACTTATAAGATGACAATATTGATATTAGTTAGTACAAATAGTTGTTGTAAAATTGACTATGACTTACTAAAAATATAGCGTCACAAGTTTACAACACATCTTTATAGTTTATTTTATACTTATACAAGCATCATTATAAAACGCAAAACCACATTCTTTTCGTAATATTTTGTACCTACATTAGTGATAAGAACAATTCTTTGAATACTCACTTGAATATTGATTAGAGGTTGTAGTCTGAGATGAAAAGGGTGTATCCGATAAATCACCTTGCGTTCTGGCAATACAAAGTCCTCGTATTCTACTTGGTCGAAGGAGCTACCGTTGAATGGACAATGGGGTCCAAAGATCCTGGTCGGTATCACACTTCTTACCACCGAAGCATCTACAGCCTCAATTACAGAAGCCACGCTCGTTGATGTTGTCTGGAATAACCAAGATACAATTAATCATTTCCAGTATTTTAAACACATGTTATCACGGATGTGTTACCATGTGACTTATTAACTTTATGCTATCAGTTAATGATATACCTAGGTATTCGTACATTAGTTGGTACCTTTAAGAACAGATATAAGCAATGCCTTTATGTAACTGTATTTACTTTAGATAAGTAAACAGACTTCTTGGAAGTATTGGGTTATCGAAATTTCCACAGTACCATGTTATTTAATTAAACATTGTATAATTATAGATAATTCAGATTCAGATAAAAATGTTTTGCCTGCCTTGGACTCGTGTGACCTAGTTTTATATTCCCCCTCATATTATCTTTGTTACGGTATTTAATTGTCCACAACAAAATTTATACAAATATTATTATGAATTTCTTATTGCGTAAGATGGATTTCGTTGCAGTTTCTTTTGCCATTTTCTTTAATAAGTTACATTTATCTACTGATTAATGTAACTTGTTCGTTAATTTGTGTTATGCATAGTTGGAAAACAGTTTTACTGAATTTCATAAATAACTATTACCGCAAGAAACAGTTCCGAGTAATCCAAATACTCATTGTTTATGTTCTGAAAGTCGGTCAGGTCTCGTGCTGCGTATACGAAGTAGACGTCAAAAAAGCTGGTCCTAAGGGAGTGCATAAGAACCGTGGCCCTTTCCAACTCAGTGCCTGAGGGTCGGTCACTTGGGCTGATGATGAGCATCATCGTGCTAGGTCCAGCGCTGACTTGCAACTCGGCCTCCTCCAAAGTCTTCTCGCGAGAGATTCTGATAGATCTTGATATGATGTTCGGGAGATTCAGACGATTAGGCCCTGCGAATTATTTTAACTTAATTATTCTGCGCATTTTGGATTAGGAAGCTTCAATAACGTGATATTTCGTGCGAGTGACAGCAAGGGTAAAGGCACTTAAAAAAACAAGCTCTAACGAATATTTTCTTTCATGGCCACATATTATTTACATACATGGGTCAGTATAATTGGCGAGGTAGTCGAAAACTGCTGTTAGATTGTTGCAAGGTGGCACTATCCACTCGCCGGTATTCCCATGAAGCAGCGCCAAGGAGCTGCGCTGCAGATTGATCTCCAAGGCTCCACCAAGCCACCTTAGAATGTTAAATTCGTATTTTTGAAATTGTTATTATTATGATATAAATTGTTATTATTAAGATATAATTATGTAACTTATAATGAATATTACAACATACTTTAAGGTTCCAAGTATGCACCTTTGCATGATTCAATAATGCTAAGAAATTGCTCGAACAGTTATCGAGTAATTTAGATAAGTAAAGGTGAAATCTAGAGTAGGTATATTCGTAATGTTTATTATATCCTGTTTTTTATTTATGAAGCATACGCGACACCTACTCGTATTTAGACTTACTTTAGTGTAATATCTACCAGATAAAGTACTAAGAATGTAATGCATTATGATTACGCTAGGTGGCGCAATTTCCTCAACATTAACTTTTTAATTTTAATTGAAAACAATTTATTAACTCACGACATAAACTGTTCGACATCATATTGTTTCCAGGCTCCATCCGTGGCCACCACCATATCGATGACCGGTACGCTGATGCTAGCATGGCAAGCCAAATGATTCTGACTTAGGACGTTCGCTAAAACAAAATTTAGATAAATCCTCGCATCTCTGGCTAATAACTTTTTAACCAGCTGACGACCTTCGCACGAGCTAGATTTAGTACCGTAATAATAACAACTATCTCATAGGCCTAGATTGTACATCACGAAAAAAGCAAACCATGTTGACCTTGGTGAGAAAAATATAGAATGTTGCCTGACTATTGGCATTTATATAGGTTTCTGTCACCCAAAGGCTGTTGTCTTCGTACCTAGTTAATAATAATCCTCTAAAAAGGACTCATAATTTGGGATGGCTTGATTTACTTACATTTTATCAAACCGATTAATAAAGCGATAGTGCTGCCACCATCACGTTTTATTGTTTTTTATAAACAACAAAATGTTCTTTTGTGCACTTTTGTAGAAATGAAAAAGACTATCCATGGAAATATACCTACTTTAGTATCATGAAAGTACTCCTGCAAGTATCTAACTACCTATCAGAATTGTCACCATAGTAATTCATGTGCCTATCTTTTACTGTTAGGCCTTTGACTCATTAAAAATACTTACGATTAAGATTTTAAGATACTAACGAACATAGCTGATGAAAGCTGCTACAGCTGCCTCAGTTATCCTGTCCATTTCGTCACCTGCCACATACACAGTGATCTGCCTTAAGGCCAGCACTCGTGCGAACCTGGAAGCCTCAGTCAGAAGCATTGGGCCCGTAAACAATTGGTTGAACAACGCTTGCCGATTGCACGCCTTCACGCTAGGGTCGAAAGACACGCCCTCGTGAGAGTAGTACATGTCCAGGATCTGTGACAGACGCAAGGTGCGCCTCTGTTCCACCCATTTCGGTATGAAATTTGCTAGAATCAGACCTGGAAAAGTAAATGATTTATTAGTTTTTCCCAAATTCCTCATAAGTCGTCGTTTACAGATTACTGATAATATTAATTTTATTTGAAGCGTTAATAAACGCCCAGTTGTCAGCAAAGGAAACTGGGTAGATCTTCCATAGAAACTCATGTTATTAAACAGATAGTACTAGCACAGTTAATATAATACTAGGTTGGGATCAAACGCATTTCCTATATTTTTATGGTGACCAAATCAAGAATTAAATGAATACCCACCATCGACACCTGCAAGCATTTCCGCGTCAGTAAAATGCCAATCCACATTCGAAGCATTCCTTGGAAGTAAATAAAAATCTCGAGGCAACAGAGTATCGTTCCATCTGTTGCTACTTCCAACACCAAGCGCGTGGGCCACCGATCCTACTCTTGGGCCCTGGTTAACTACAACTTCAGCTAGATCACCTAAAATAAATATCAATGTTCGTCACGAATATTGTATGAAATTATAGATAAAAAATCTTTTTGAAGTTCTCTTATCCCTCATACATCCTGCAAGTATGTATTGTACAACTCAGGGGCATTTGCTTACAGCACAGCCACATTCAGGACAAGTTACCTAATGCATGCAAATACCTAATGCCGAAGGTATTTACAAGGAAGGTATTTAGGTACAGGGCTATAAATTTTTGAAATTCGATAGGAATTTTAACAAATAAATCAACGACATACCAGCTAGTGTAGCAACCCACACGTTACTTATATCTGGTACTGCAGGCTGCTCCTCTGCATTAAAAGCCTCTATGTCCTCATACCACTCTTGCTTCGCTAACACCATGAGAGGCTCCGATATGCCCGCCTTGAATATGTCAGCGTTCAGAATATCCGACATTAGAACACGCTGGGGCTCTAACGACGCTGCAACTGCTGCTACCAGAATACCTGGAGCTATTGGTCCCCAGTCTGTTTGTATGACGCCTTCTTCAATCGGACATCTACTGTGGATCCTACAAATTTATTTTAATTTATAAAAACTAGGCTTTTCTATTAAATTAAGTAAGATAATGATTATTAAAAATAGAGTTACTGACCTACCAGAACTTTGAGTCGCCATATTTTGCCTCTGCTGGGCTGACAGTGGGCAAGCAATGTTCTCATCTCCTCTCTCCCACTGTCGCACAGATAAACTCATCATTCTATGCAAGAGACATTTTTCTGACAAGGACAGTATGTCATCCACTTCTAGAAGATTCTGGGTTGGCAGAAACAGGTCCATGAGAATCTGGTACCTATGGAACTGGAAGCCTCCAGCTCGAAATGGTAAAACAAATTCTGTTTCTACACCGCTCTGGGACTCTTCAACGCCATCTAGCCTGATACTGAAAAAATAATATGGGAGGTGAGTAAATAAAGAAACCATAAAAATAATACTGATAAAAATTATGACTTATTGATACCTGCGGAGTAACGAAGTACTAAATAGTTTAATATCAAGTCTAGAACTGAGTTCCAGTTTTCTCAGTAGGGAGATGTAGACGTCCAGACGTTTTGGTGCCATAAGAGGCGGTCCACCACCTCTGTAGCATTCTTGTAGATTAACCGGGATCCTTGGGACGATAGCACTCTTGCACACTATGCACAAAATACGAGTATTGATATTTTATAAATAAACTATAAAATAAATCCAAAAACGTTTTGCGTGATCTAAGCACGAAAACATTTCATAAGTACCGCTCTTTAAATTCGTCACATTATTAGAAGAAAAACTGAACAAGTGTTACTTACATGTAAAAAGTAATAGAGAAAACACGAAATTAAAAAATATGCTATTCATTTTATATGAAAAAGTTCATCATTAATTTAGGCCAAACTAAAACACTAGACACATTGTATTACGCTTGGCGTGTAGATAACAACTGAATACGGGAATGATAAGATAGTGAATCATTGAGAATACAATTTGCGACAATCTTCACACCCGATTTATGCACCTTGACTAAGGTGACTTATATTATGAATAAAAGTACAATAGTAAACAAAAATCGTTTATTTCATGACAACACATATGTGAAACCTTAATTTTGTCTTTAAAGCTATTCTAGATAAGAATTCTAGATAGGTGCTAGATAATTTTGTATGACGGTTTATCAAAATTATCATTCAACTACATCTTTGTTAAAAAGATTATATGTGTTTACCTAGATTAGAACTTGCCTCTAATGAAGTAGAAAAATATGTAAGTTGTAAAAAATAAAGTTTAAATACAGACTAATAAATTCTTTCATAAATGTAGTCTAAGCAATATTTTATAGCATCTTGGCCATTCACTACATTTACAAAAATTATATTACATTATAATAATTTGCCATTACAATCTGGAATTATGGAATGAATGAAATTATGTAACCAAACAAGATGTATAATTATGTAATACCAGTGTAATATTACATCTATATCTCAAAGCAGGAATTGAAACAACCAGTCAACCAGTAAGACTTCAACCAAACTTGCTAAATTACAATTCTATATTATATAACAGTCTTTGATGGTAATCTAAAATAATCTTATAATAAAATAAATACCATGATAACAATAGTGATGTTGATATTAGAAATATTAAAAGTTATTATTTAACAAACCTGCATCTACTTAATACATAATATTTATAATATACAATCTGGAATCAAGAACAATAATTATTGAAAGTTACCAATTAAAATTGAAGTTTATTTTATGACATTCAGAATACAAATAACTATTTATATGTATTGATAACATTAACATTTCATTATACATATTATTATCTAGTCTATTGTTCTTTACTATTATTACATTGTAATTATAAAATAAATAGTAGATAATTATAATCAATACACATTTGTTCTTTAGTAAATGCCAGAAATCAAGCTTAATTTGTAGATTTATTGTAAAACTAATTTTGCTGGTTTTCCATCAACTTGCCTAGAAGAGCCATGTTTGAGAGTAAATTCTCGCTTAATGTATGCAAATAGCAAATCAGTTATCAAGAATATCTGTGCTGTAGCAAAGGATAGAGTCACTCCGAAGAAGAAGTTGGCGTTGGCAGAGCCGGAGTATATCCAAAGATGCCACACTGTTGGTCCCAAGGCTGACGTGATAATGAACGCACATCCCACTATGAACTTTTGTTGCATAACTGAAACATGAAAAATACATTTGAGTCTCTCAAAGGAATATTAATTAATATAGTATTTTTGTAAATGGTCAAATAATACTACATACATGTAAAAAGATGCTTCCACATTGGCAACAGAGCCAAGTAAAATCCAACATCGCCGATACAGGGATAAGATCTGAATATAGTTGACAGTGCTATTAGCACAGTAGCCAAAAGTACAGGTTCCTTCTTAAACCGCAATGTGAGAGGAACCACATAGAGGGCCAATGCATTGATTTGAAATGCACAAACAAATAACAGCCTAAAGTGCTCGAACATCTCTGTGAAGAAGTACCAAAAGAGCCCAATGTTCGGTTTCAGGTCTGGCACTGTGAGTCTGAAACAATTAAATGATAAATTAATACTAGAAATATTTATCAAGCAAATAATGGAAAATATGAATTAAATCAGGTTATGCCAGAGAAAACACTATTCAATAATTTTAGATTACTTAACTACTTTATGTAATTTGGTAGTATGGCTATATTTTACTTACATGAATCCATATGTATTGTAGACATAGTCATAAGATCCATTCATTATGTATGCTGATATGTAGATGAGGAATCCCCAGCAGATAACAAATACCAACAGTGTTCTAATGTATGAACACTTGTTGCAGCCATTGTTTACATCCGCCAACAATATAGAAATGGGTACTATCAGAAGTACTGGGTACAAAGCTTGGTGTGTAGCCAGGGCAATAAACACACATGCCAACACTCGGTAACCACTTGAAGCGCCCCATAAAGATGTCGCCACCAACAAATTCTGTATTACAGTTGTAGTCATCGCAGCACAGTTCAATACTGAATATGGATTGAAAAGGTAGACAGACAGCACATACTCAGGCGCTTCATCCAACTGAGCATCATTTAGAAGCATTGTCTTTGAATCATCGGCCGTGTCGCTCAAATGTTTCTCTTGAGACATCTTGAATATTCTTATGAAAGATTTAGATGTTTTGTACAGAAGATATGCTGTTAGCAGATCCAATATTGTGAAGATGAGTGGCAATAAGAATGGACATCTCTTCATTAGAAAGTGGAAGAATATCAACATCAACGGCGACTCGTGAAACGCATCTCCAGCGTAGGGGTTGATACCTTGGTCGTATAGGAATACACCTTCAACTAATCTCTTCCAGGAGTTCAAAGGAGTGGCAATTTCAACTCTATTAGCTATTGTTTGCCAATAATCTAAGTGAATCAACCAGTACCTCACCAAACCGGCGACTAAGAATTTTATCATTTTCGCCATGTTTAGTTTTGCATTATTTCACGATTTTTATATGTGACAAATTGTAGTTTAATATTTTTCTCTTCTTCAACTCAAAATTCAGAAACGATTTACTTTGGATCAGTAAAACATTTTGTAGAATTCAATCATAGAGAAAAGTAATGAATTCAATCACCAAACCATAAAAATTATCACCACAACTGACACTGACAAATGAATGTCAAAATAAGTAAATGTCAAATACAGTGGGTCCGATTCTCACGGTCACAGTTAATTTTGCTTTAAACATATTTTAGGCGTTCGGAAGTCGGAACTCGGAAGTACCGATCTGTCTCATCTGTGGTGCCGAGAATATTGTGCACGCATTTTCCCCATCTGACTAAAACTGAAAAATTCTTAGGCCTAACCTTTGAAGGTATTTCGCAAAATAGTTTTTGCTACTTTTAATACCACCGCACACCAGTCCGCCGACTCTTGGAGTATGAGTATTCTTTGGCCGACTGGATTCAGCTCATTCAACACTAGTGCGAAAACATAAGGGTTCGAGCAAACTGCGAGCAATGAGTCGACTAATAAGGGAGAAGCTACACGGTGCGGTGAGGTCCGCATATAAAAATCAATAATATTGCATCCTCCTTTTTATAAGTCGGTTAAAAACAAAATTAAACTTTCATGTTAAATAAAAATAGTTTAATATCAATAAAAACACATACAAAAACTTTTATTTATCACAGACAAACTCATACATCATACTCATACCCTGCTTATCGCAGGTAGGTAGATAAGTTAATTATCTTTAAATAACCCCGCCATTTTTGAAATAAGTATAGAGTAGGTAACTTAAATAGTTTTTTACGACTTTAATGGGAATAACTGATCATATGGAACTTTCAGGAATATTTTGTTGGCGACTCGGATTCCAATCTTGTTCCAGTTGTCCTGGACGTATGGTAGCAACTCCCTGTAGAGCAGCCTCCAATTTTGATTCGTGAATCTATTTCCCAGTTCAGCTGTAAGCACAAAAAAAATGTAGGTGAGCAAACTTGAAACGATTCAATGCTAAGATGCGTAAAAACTTGTAGGATTGTAGAGTTGATCCTTTTTCTTGTAAAATAAACCATTCTTTTATTTTTCGTTTTTTTTTCTTTTGCGAAATGATCATCTTATACATTCGTTCCCAAAGTGGGGGGCGCGGGCTATCTGTGTACTTAAGTATAAAAAACCTGCGACCGCTGAGAGAATGCATTCGATACGACCAATAAATAATCTTGACTGGAATATTTTTTTGTAGGTTGAAATGTAATTTTTTGTATGGGGGCGCGTCTTAAATAATAGTCAGTCATACTCGTAGATTATACAAGTTCATATAGGTTACTATTAAAATAATGTCTAAAAGTTTTCGTCATGTGCCAGTGCACAGTTACCTACTTATGAAGGTACTTAAATTATATGGTGAGTGAGCATAAACAAAACAAACTTAAATTTTAAAAAGTACTTATTAATTGCATACCTAAGCTATAATACTTAATTTACTTCATACATACAAATAGGAGACACTAAGTATTTATGCATGATATGTATTTCCGTTTGATAAACTCAGTAGATAATGATTTTGGTCCTAAATAAATTGTTCATTAATTATATCTCACCTAACTGGATGTCAGGCCATCCACATGATCCACAGAATACCAAATATGATAAGTGTAAGGTAGTATCCTAGTTCCACGAGTACTTAGGTACATTTTATTTTGTTTTAAAGTGTAACTAAATCATCAATATTGATTGAAAATCGACAGGTATGTAATACATAATAATACCTAACCTAATAATGTTAGCGTTTAAAATATAAACTATACTATACTTACTCAATTCTTTACTATCAGGGTTTTCATTCGTCAGAAGTGACTTCATGTCTCCCACGTCAGGGCGCATGTAGAACGCATTGATACGTACAAAAGTGCCATTTTCAGTTTTTTCAGGAACACCGTCGAGTTTCCAAGTGTAAACTAAGTCCGCTGAAAGAATATATATGTTACGGCTAAAGATAGGTGTGAAAATAAACTTAAGATTAGCCGGCTAAACTTAAGTTTATCTTCGACGAGGTGTTAATGTTAGTTTCTTCTATCTTTAGCCGGCTAAACTTAAGTGTAACCGCAGACCCCTGGCTAAAAATGTAGAAGGAAATGGAAAAGGAAACAATGTAATAATGTTTACTATTTTGACACGAAAACTTTATTAAGAAATAATCACTTTCATTACACATACTTTTATGTACCTATGTAGGTATTCAAAATTACAATTATTACAATAACAAAATATTAATTACTTAAAACAATATCTACCTAATCATTAAAATAAAATAATAAGGAACCACTTGGTCATTACAGAATCTTCTGTAGGTATTTAAAATTACAAAATAAAACTGCGCGCGCGTTGTCTCCCCACCGCCCCCTCAAGCCCTCCGCCGGCCTGGCGCGCCCATCGAATACATTTTTAGCCGTTTCGTTTTGGCTAATGTGCACATTAGCCGGCTAAAGATGGAATATCACGACGCAAACTAACATGTTATCGAACTTTAGCTGCTTCTCGAAGACAAACTTAAGTTTAGCCGGCTAATCTTAAGTTTATGTTCACAACTATCTTTAGCCGTAACATATATATAGTAAATGATATAATTTTAATAACATAATTTAATTCATAAACTTACACGGCTCAATAATGTTTACTAAATAAAACACGAAGGATTTTTCTAAGGGTTTCGGTATAATGTAGGAATCAAAATAAGAACAAACAAAAATAGGTCTAGTTAAAAATATTTTTCTTTCTTTCTTTCTTTTTTCTAGTTATTATTTAGCGTAGCTATGTTGACGTCCCAGACAAATAACGCTAGCGCATAGCGGAGGGGCACGTCCCCAGAATGCCCACCCCAGTAGGCTACCGGTTTAAAGAGGATAGATGATAGTAGGTACTCATTCATGAGCTGTGATACCAATCGCACCCCCCTCCCCCCGTATCATGGCTGTTAAGGACCAGGCCCCCTGAAAAATGACCCTAGATACGCCAATGGACGTCAAGCTTAAAGATAAAAGTACTAACTCATATTTGTGCTGAATTGTCCGTTTGCACGTATCTGCAGCGAATTATAGCGGCCTTCTCCAATATACTGGCCCCGAATTTTAATTCTCGGAGTTGTTACATCCACCTCGAGATGAAATCGGTCTTCGTCAGCTTTGAGTCTGTAATTAAAATACATTGCAGTGAATACATAGCAATCGGCAAAAACCCACTGAAGAATCATATAAACACATTAAATTGAAACAATTATGTCTATAATTTCAGACCAAATGACACACTTCCTTGTTCTAGCAATTAGGCATAAGTAAATCTCTGTTTTTGCAAATCATTCAGTCATCTACAAAAAGTTGCATAGATTTTTTAAGCGGGTTGTTTAAGTTGTTTTGTTGTCCCATAGAGTAGGTAGTTAGATTCATCGTATTCTCAAGCTCTAATGATTTTTTTTTCTTCTAATATTGGAATGATAATTAAGTACCTACTTATTATTTTACTTCTTGGATTATTATTGGATACCTATTAGATACTCTTATACCTTCAGAGGGTTAGTTAATATAGCAAGTTTCAATATAAAATGAGTTACCTTGCATCGTGAATTTTCGAATTCTTCAGTCCCTCAACATAGATGTCTTTTGCTATTAGTTTAGCATAGATCTGAAAAAAGTCATTTGAATGGTTTATTCAAAAGCAGTTTGTGAGTAATATTATAAATAGAAGTCAAAAACCATGCTGGATGTAAGTAGGTACGTACTATAACACAGTAAGAACAAGTTTTATCTAATTTTAACTCTACATATTAAGACAAGGCTAGGAATATTTCCACGACATAATATTATTAAATATCATCTAAGAATATGGTCCATGCCAACATGCATCCGCGTCATGTTCAAATGCGTATAGTTAACTATGTAGAGATTACAAAATAACAAATTACAGTGTCTGAGCTACAACTATTAAACCCAACTTAAGAGAGCCCAAGACTACAATTTTCTTAGTCTAGATAAGAGCATAATATTATTATAATACCTGGTTATTTTTGTATTCCAACCGCAAATCCTTTTGGTTGTATGGGTCCACTGGTGGTACATCCAAGTCTGGGATTCCATCAGCTACAGAAGCAAGGCCGTCCTGGACTGCTTCTATCAAGCAATCGTTAACATCTTCAGAATCTCGATCGCATACCTTTAAATATTTCTCTGAAAATAGTAAAAGATATTTAGATATTTCTCTGAAAATAGTACAAGATAGTCGTAATTATAAAAATGAATCGCAAAATGTGTTGGTAAGCGCAACTCAACAACGCCAGGACCAATTTTACAAATTCTTTTAATTTTCATTAATGTTCGTTGAAGTCCAAGGATGAATTTCGATGAAATTCGAATAATTTCCGGGAAAACCGCGGTCGAAGCCGCGGGCGGAAAGTTATGGTGGCNAGTAGGTAATAAATGTAGAGCTAAGTCGCGATGATCTGGTACAGGTACCTAGATAATTTCTTCTTAAAATACTATTTCTTCTTAAAACAGCGTTATAATAGTATTGCCATAGAAACATCTAGGATAGAAAACGTTTTAGAGGAAACCTTGGCTCGGGAAATTACCACCAAAACCAGACGGTACGTAGAAATTAGTTGAGGATCGGACTGGGTGGCGTGCCTTGGAAACGCAGTCAACTCACGTAGTTCAAATCATTCAAGAGAAACCATTCAAGGTGCATGACAAAAAATGAAAAATAATAACTGACCTAGGTACAGTAGTGGATACGTAATTAGAAACACCCAGTACAATTTGGTGATTTGAAAGTTTAATACTTTTTTACTACAATTTCTGAATTCAAAATTCTTCTTTAAGTTAAAATACACTTACGTCTACTAGTTGAAACAAACATCAATAAGCAATATAAAAATATAATTATTAGAAACAAGTAGAATCTTAGTCTAGAAGTCTGGACGCAATAATACTTAGTTAATTTATTTTAACCAAGCGTGCGGCTTTTTGAAAACAAGTTAGGTACCTACTAGGTCACTACTTTTATATATTTTAACCATTCGTAGGAAATAACTGTAATATTAAATTCTATCATAAGTCCATCGACAAATTATGTTGGTCAAGGTGTGCAAACATCATTCCATAGGAATCTTTAAGTGTAATTTAACCTTCGAGGGCAATTCAATAATAGAACTAACTTGGATCTAAGGTTTCTTGAGTAAACAAACATGTTACGAGTAAGTAAATAAATAATCCTGAGGTATAATTTTGATAAAGTGAACAAAACAGTGATCGGTAGAGTTAACTTTGGCTAAATCGAAATTAACTAACCAAAACTCTTTAATTTTACAATCAACTCATGGCAATAATGTTGCTAACTCTAAAGAAAAATAATTTTACGTCTAATCATTATTTTATGCAAGTCAGTTGCTTAATAGCGACAATTGCATATCAATTGAATATAATTAAAGGGTTGGTGTCAAATGGCAAGATCAGAAAATGATATACTTAGGAACAATCAAAACGATCCGGAAAACATAGTACTTAGTAATTGCGAGTAATTCAACGTGCAAGGCCTCAGGTCAAGTCCAAGACAAACTGCGGTCTCGGGAAAGTTGTCTTTAACAAAACCTATTTTTTTAAAAACAATCAAAACCCGGTTTCTCAAAAAAATAAACAACTATAAATGGAAAGTATACATTCTGTAGTTAACTCATTGTAAATAGATATGACACCCGTAGCTTTACATTGATAATTTCAAATCCATGGACGGAGAAGAAAATTACTCTTAAGTAGGTAGGTCCTTCGCGTCCAGGATTTACAGGGCACCTAGTGCACCTACAGATGATTACTAGCATTTAATCGGAATAAGGTATTATAGCCCCCCTAGACAAGTGGCAAAATGTGACAGTTGTAATGTCGAAAGATGGTCGAAATGCCTTTTTGTATGGAGTTATAATGAATTCGATTTTCGATTCAATCAAAAAGTGCCACTCCTCTAGATCTACAGATAATCATGGATGGTCCCCACCTTGCATGAGGATGCAGGCCAATGCAGGTACGGAAATATAACCAGACACAAAGGAGAAACTTGACAACTTCGGTGCCAAAACAAAAGCATTAAACATATGGACCTGCAGAATACCAGAATATGCAATCATGCATCTATCTATAGTTATCTACAAACAGTACTCTACATTTACTTTTAAAGCTCAATTTATTAAGCCATAAGCGACGTAAATAAATATTTTATTAACGTCTTTGTTTTGCAATAGGTTTGTGATAGCTAAATTACTTAATCAATCAAATGTTCAGCAGGATAATAAAAAGGTTCGGCTAATAGGGGAGAGTTCGGTATATTGTACCGCCGGGTAAATTGTACCGCCGGGTAAATTGTACCACCCTCATATTTCGTAAAGTATTTATTTAATGTCTGTAATTGCAACACTCAGCGATACACAACTAAAATCAATTAATATCGGCCATGTGGTTTTTGCCGTGACAACAAACACGTGTGATTTATTTTGAAAAGTATTTTTTCATTGTTTTCAAGTAACTTTTGACAATACATGTTTAGTTTGTAATTTTGTTAAATTTAATGACAGGGTGTTTCTAATACATTATTTAAAAGCGTAAATTAGTGTGGATTACAATCATTTGAAACATTTTTTGCTATTTATAAGCTATTTTTTTTACCGATTTTTTGTAAGCACTATCACCTAGTCGGCTAAATTGGACCACATCAAGTTGTATGGAACTTAACCAAAGAATTTTGAATTTTTTTTTAGTAAATCATATTTTGAAGTTATAATAGCGTAGTTATGTTTGACTAACAATAAATGAAAGCAAAAGACTGGCAAAGTAGATAAGGTACAAGTGTGCGTTACGATAATTGGAATTACAAAACTTGTACTCAAAATCGTGATAACGTGTAAAACAATATCGATTGTCTATGTTATTAACTACTGTTCCTTTTCGTTTCCTAATTTGTTAAGAATGTATCGTATAATATTTTGCCATAGTTTTTTTATAGGCTTGAAATTTATTGAAATCCAATTTAGTAACCCTGTGGTACAAATTATCGAACCGGTTGGCTAAATTGGACCGAAGCTCTGAACTCGTACTTTGTTGATTTGTGCTAAATATACAACAATCATGTTAATTAATACTTATGAAATAGTAAGTTGAATAATGTATCTTTTATTATATACCATGGACATTAGCAAAAACAAAAGAAAACTATGTGTAAAATGGGATTGAAAAAAACTGGTCCAAATTAGCGGACTCTCCCTTACATAACGTATTCTTGTAAGGTTAGAGAAAGGTTTCTTTAGAAACTGAGAGAATATTAAAAAAGGTAGAGCTGTTACCAACGAAAACATTTTTAATATAGGCTAAGGTCATGCAGAATAAATTTAATTAAGTGCATATTTGACGTAATCTATTATTATTCACTTACCTATGTCAACAAGTCCATTACAAGCGAGAGTCGTTGCCAAAACTAAGACATATTTTAAAAGAAACTTCATAATTATTTCTCAACACTATAAAGCAAATGATATGAAGGATATATTTTGTATTGTTATTTTGTACACGAGTAGCGTGACCGAGTGACTGACTTCGTGTGCTGACTGTATGAGCGGTCAGCTTTGGCCGTTGGGCAGATTGCATAAACAGCCGCCACGCAATGTCACCCATAGACCTACGGTACGGAATACGCGAATCACGGCTTCTTTTCTTCATTATGTCAGTCATTCTTAACAATGACGCCGGTTAGTGCAGTCATCTGTTGTAATTAAGAAACATATAACATAATGTTATAAGCAATTTGTGGGTTAAGTAACAAATTAACGGATATCGTTCAAATTAAATTCGTAGAAATTGGCTCTACACAAGAGATAAGTCTCCGTTTGCTATTACTTTTTAGCTTTTTTGGTTCATTCCACAAAATGATCCCCTCATCAACAAACTAACACTATTTAAGGATGCTCCTACGTGGTTTAAATTACAAATCATAAGCATACACAATACACATCCAATTGAAGCATAAATAAATAAATAAATAATCGGCCTGGGTCGTTATGTCACAGCATACCTGCAGCTCCTTTTAATGAAACCTGTCTAATGGACTTACTTAGCTTAATCACCAACTTATGCAGACAGGAATTGCACCGACAGTCGTAACAACCGTATAGATTACATAAAAAGACACAATCTTCAACGTCTAACCGAAAAACACGATGCAAAATAAGACAATATGCAGTCTCTACATATTAAATATTCAACCAAAAACAATTAAAGTTGCAAACGAGTCAAACTTGTTTTGCCATACAACTTGTTGATCAACAGTAGGTCATCTTATTGAGATCTCTGTCGAAGATTGCTAGAACAAAGATTGCCTTTTTGAAATATTTATAGCAATTTTGCCTTCCAGATGCCGCATGCTAAGATGGTATCAAAATTATCTTCGAGCCTTTTCATAGCAATAGCAATTCAGCTCAGAGAAGTCACTTGCTAAGAATGTTTGATAATGATACTTTAAAACTGCCTTTTTAAAAAAACATAGCAATTCAGCCTCACAGAAACATATAACTTGGAAATAATCAGTAATTAAAGTGTTTGTTAAACACTTTCATAGTCCAAATTGCTGACCTTTCGGATGTGACAGGTATTAAAGTATTCAAGTCTCTTATCCGAAAACGCCCTAGGTTTAGTAATTAGAAGTGCATGACTATTTAATGATAAATCGTAGGGCAAAACCAGTCAACAAGTAAGTAGTGGGTGTGTAGAGACACTCGCTGTTTGCCAGGGCTTTAACTTACTTGCACCTCAACTTGCGAACATTTTAATCATTGACCTAATAATATATGTCTGATATTCCAGAGTGCATGCAGTGTTGTGTGGAACAAAATTAGAACGCCATAATTAATGACCGAGATTATATCGCATGTCATTTTCAGTTCAGAGGTACTGCTTTTGGTAGCTTTTGGCACATATCTTTGACATTTTAGCACCGAGTTCATAGCGCAATGCGCTCCGAGCTACGCGTCAGCCTTTGCATGAACAAAAAATGCACGCGAACCTAAACCAGATTTTTGAGCTTTAAGTCACAGCCCTGTTTTGAGCTCTTTGCTAATTGCATCAGCATCCACTTATTAGACCAAGTTTTACTAACAAACATGTTTCAAAGCTTTACCACAGAATATTATTAAGTACGTACTACTACTGGTACTACGTACAGAAGTTTTACTTTGCGAAGGTATTTAAATAAATGTATGCTCAATATCATTAAAAATATGGTGTAATTTAGCTTGTCTCAAGAGTCAAGCATCATTTTGTTGCCAAACGTCGTCAGTGATCGGCACTGCGCCGAAGCTATAGATAGGGCTGACTTCGGTAAAATAATGTGACGTGAGGTGCCAAACTGCAGAAAATGGTGGAGGAAATACATGATTTAGCATGAATTATCATGAATAATATTAACTACTTATTTACCTCTCAGTGTCGTGAGGCAACTTAAAAAAGTACATTCTGTGTTTTTATTATTATTTAGGCCGTTAAATACTGCACAGTATTGAGTACACAATTTTCTTTATTTTCTTCCATCATACACAAGAATACGCGTGCGTGAGTCAATGCTCGCACGTATGTGAGGCCTTGTCGAATAGTAATCCTGTAGGGGGCCATCGTGCGTGTTTTGTTTTCGATGTAAACTCGCGGAGATGAACAGGCCTGGCTTTACACTTAATATCAGCGCAGTGCGCTTTGGGCTTTGCAGTGTTGCTATGTACTTTTAAAATACATTTTTTTTAAAGGTTCTTGAAACCTTTCTATAAGTATCATTCATTGTAGCAGTTTGGTACTAGCAGACAGGCAAAAAATTTAAATCAATGCTTGGTTTCCGATGTAAAAAAAACTTACTTACAAACTGTATGTAGCTTAAAACTGCAACCTTAATTGCACAGTTCTTAAAGAACCTGGCTGTCAGACTTGATAAGTGTTAAACCATTTGCGACTGACTTTGTGTCCCTACTTTTTGCGTGCAAATATTCCTAAAGAAACCGATCATTGACATAACGGAACATTTAAGATTAACGGCGATAATAATAACCCTAAATAAATGATGTGCGTTTCTCTAGCGCGTACCTACATCCTTTATTCTCACTTTAAATAGTGGTGTTATTTCAACGGTAATCCACAGATGTATACGATTGAACTTTTGAGTATCGCATCTAATCGCTTTGCTTGTTCCGTTTATCTACATTCCAATCATGATTAGTGATCTAGACAAATAGGTCTCTTTATTTCCATGCACTAAATGTGTATTACATTAACATTTGCAAGTTATTAACGTTGTTATTTGAGAAATTGATGGCGCATACTTAAGACAGTTAGTTAGGCACTAATCTGAGATAAAGTGGAGCGGCCTGCTCTTAAAAGCGTTCGTCAAAAATATTAATGAGACTTATTTCGAGCAGGTCATCGACACTGGTTCAGTTGTTTTTGTGGTTAACATATCTCCATCGTGACAAAGATTGACTAAAAGCACCAACAAATCTGACATAGGTATTCCTTAAGGAAAACTGGACTAAAACGTTTCAGTAAAAAATAGAGTTGATTATTTCTTTTTTAAAAGAGGAAAGTACCTAAACACACAAGTTAAAAATGAACGATTCACAAATACTTACCTGTAAATTTTAATTTCATGAATATACTCATGAAGTAGCTCATCAATGTTGGTTTAGCAGTTTCAGGCTGAAAACCGGAAACGCGAAAATAAATTCGAAAATCATGTTAATTCATTCTATTATAATTAAATTATTTGATCATTTCATTCAATAAAGTCAGCATTTTTTTACACATTGAAATACTTTCAGCAAAAAGCCCTGCGACGACCACACGTTTTCAAAGCGAGTTAGTTAGTAGGCAAGGTCGACGATTTTTATTTTAATAAAGAATATTAAACTTTAAGGTTTAATCGTACAATTTAAAAAATACATTAAGTTTAATTTATTTCGCTATCTTCGTACTGCACAAAATACCATTCTAACGAACGATAACTGAACATTAGCGCCAATATTGGAAGCCGCGATTTCACGGGCCTGGCGTCTTGGCGGCGCCCGTGGCAAAAATTATTTAAAACTTACCTGTCGCAGAACCTTTAAATTACAGTGGGTATCGAATTGAGCTCTTTACCATCCCAGCGAAGGTCAACGCTCCCCGAATCATTTCTTTGTTGTGATCCGTGTGAACTCTAAAAAAAGAAAACACCATCAATCGAAAACACCCTCGCGAATGCATTCAGTCGAATGGTTGTCATATTTTATAAAGCTCGTCTGTATCGAAATGTCGAGCCATACAAAAGAAGAAAAAGCTCTGTTATCTTTTTAACCTAATGTAGAGCGTCAGTAAAAATATTATAAAGCCGCGAGGTGAGGAGCCCGAAGCATTTTGCGAAGCGACTCCTTGCGGGCCGCACATCCTCGCGTCGCGCCCGCTAATCCTTCGTAGTATTAGTGAATGAATAAAATGGCAATGGGAACTAAACTGCTAATTCTCTGGATGGGGCTCTTGGCCTTGACATGCGGCAGTGACTCTGAGAACAGTAATGGATTTTCACCGAAAGATGGCGCCTTTTACACCGATGATGCGGTTATAATTAATGGTGAGTTGTTTTGTTTTTCTTCTGACGAATTGTTATTACTAATACGAGTATTTGTAGCATTTTTTTTTTAATTTTGCCTTATGTGCGTGTGATGTTCAAAATGTGTAATGCCTTTATAAATTTTTTCGTGAATTGACACTGAACTTCAATTTCTGTTTCAAGATCAATGTCGATATTTTGAAATAATTGACTGATTTATAGGCGAATGAATGGGACTTTGAATACTTGCACGGAGAAGAAAATTCCTAGAAGTCATAGAAAAATAGGTTCTAATTTTCCTTTATTTTTCGCAAAACGAGTCATTATTATTCTTACGGTGTGGGCACTAAAACAATGCTCGTCACAGTCAGTATGAGGTTTTGAGGCTAGAGAAAGTTATTTGCAACTGAGATGTCCGGCCACAGGCGAAAACGATCGGAAATAAATTTTACTCGATCGATATTTGGCACTTTGCTATGTAAATTAATTGATACCATTACGGTATCTATAAGATAGTCTGTCTGACAGTAATGTAGAGTTTAAATAATGTGCTTTGGTGATGTTGATGTGTCTAAATCGTCAAAATCGTGTAATGGTGGTCGACAACCCGTGTCCGATTATCTTGAATACAAAACAAACGTGGGACACTATTGAAAAAAATCTTTAAAGAGCGAATTATACCCGCATGTAAAAGGTTCCGTACTACATGGTCAATTAACAAGTGCATTTCGGATAGAATTCTTTATAATTTCGCGATATTTTTTCTGTATCTATTTGAGAATAATATAGGCCCATTTTGGGTCATTAAATTACGTCTTTTTACAATATCAATATCTATCCATGAACCTAGTTTCTGAAATTTTCCTCATAACGAGTGAGTAATCATCAATAGGATCTGTTATTCAGTACGGGACCCTAAAAATCGGTACGGGATCGATTCAATGCAAATTGTCAAACGCCCACACCCCGCAGCCGATCACATCAATCAAAGCATTGTTCGCGCCACTTAGACGAGCGCTTAAGTAGTGCGCTTTTTTGCTCGAGGACATTAATTAGATTGAACGCCGGAGATTGAGGACGGGTGACGCTGCTGACATTTTCCTACATTGGATCGCTGAACCCGGAATCCTGAGAACAATTTATTTTTTAGACAACCGATCCAACATGTTTACTGTCGTTAAAAGTCAAAGTCAAAATCTATAATTTGCTACCACAAATTTTTTCGAACACAAAATGTACCTGAGGGTAGATTTCTATTTTAAGGGTTCATCGGAATATATGCAAAGTATAAACAATAAGTCCGAGAATTCTGATGTCAAGTTCAAGGATGGGTGCTGCTAGGTGCAATAATCGGTCCACTCACATGCCATATACATATAGACGAAGCTGTATAAGAAACAGGCGAGACATGCAAAACCGACTGTTATAGATTAAAAACCACTCCCTTACACTGTAATAAAGTTTACTTCAGCTTAACATTGCAGCAGCATACAATTTTACATGTTGGATCTAGGAACCTTTAAAAGACATACATTATTGTTATATCGCCAGAGGAAATAAGACTTAATCACTGTGCATTGAGGAGCTTAAATTGTGTAGAAGTAAAATTGTAACGGCTGAAGCCTCAATATCAGCTTCAAGGTTGGCTGTTCAAGCTGCAAATCGGCAAGAACTAACTTTACGAGTCCAATCAGTTAAATTTACTACTATAGAATATACAAAGATGAGTCAGATAAAAAGAGAAGCAATAAAACCTCCACTATACTAACTTGATATGAACAAACTACTATAATCTTACAAGCCGGGCCCATAACATTACTTTTTATTATGATAAACACTGGTTTGCTTGTATTTTTTATGGGGCTTTAGTTATCATTTTTATTTATTAATAAATTATTGCATTACATAGATAGGGTAAAGCTGCAAAATTATTTTATTAAATAAAATACCAACTTTAACTTAAACTTTTTACCAGAGGCTTATTGGATAAATGAGACATTTCAATGGTATGTGTTCTAACCAAGGCATTACACATTCCTTGAACGCAGTCCAGTCAATGCCTAAATGACGTTGGAATCGAATAAAGTCGTTACATTATAACGGTAACGGTATGCAGTGGTACGAAATAAATAACATACATGTTTACATACGGCACACGCGTTGTAGTGAGCTGACTAATTCTCGCTGATCCTTTTTGGAATAACAATGCGTGTTTGCATAAGCGGCAATGAAAAAAAACGGTGCTTTACTACACCATTATAGAAACGGAAGACAGAAACATATTTTTCTCGTGTTATAAGCTGTACTAACTAAAGTTACCTACATAAGAAATAGTAGGACACGAAAAACTAGGTAAAACGTTTTCGGAAATGATTTTTTATATTGAGAAAATATACTGCCTCAGATTTTGAGCCACTATTTTTTTCAAATAACTACACAACTAACATCGGCTATCATACATAACACTTGATACATAAATACCTGAGTCCGGCACCTAAGTTGCGAATTTACGCACAAAATAAAGTTGCGGATGAATTCTTTCTTATCTAACCGCAAAACCAGAGCGAGTTCATGGTAAGTAGTACGCGTATTTCTGAAACCATAAAAAGCGACCTTAATAAAAATAAATATTGACGGTGCCCAAACAAGCTTTCGTGGGTGGCGACTGGTTTTGGGATCTTACATACTACATATTTTGTTGATGTTACGGTACTCGTAACTGAAGATACCGTTAGTACTTACTTAATGGATTATAAATTAAGTCATTTCAAAGTAATTGGCGAATGTAGACATGGCGTAATCAATAATTCCATACAACCGTTTCATAAAAACAATTATGAAGCTTCTCGCAAAGAACTGTTACTTGTATAATTTTGATGCTTAATGATAATGAAGGCAAAAAAAATATTGAAATGAGACCGTCTTAAATTTAACGGAGCTAATAACTTGTAGCGAAGTCTGCTCTATTTTTAAAAACTACGGCTGAACAGGTTTATTTAAAGCAAAAAAGCTATAAATCTCCAATCAAAAGGAGAAGGTTCTTGTCTGTCAACTTGAAATTATTTTTTTTGTGTTTTTTAGCGGCCGTGAGTCGCGCGAGGAGGGACACAACTAATAGCACTAGAGATGGGAAACAACTTCTGTATTTTCAGACTAGATCGGTAAGTTTTTGTAGAATAATTCATGCTGTTTGTTTCCTTAATAAAGAAAAATAAAATATATATAAATAAATAATTTCTGTATACACTAAAGGCAACTACTCTACCGGCTAATCAATCAGCATATAGCTCAACCACTGAACAAATTGTGCTGAAAGGCATGCAGATAGTTATTATGACGTAGGATACAAAATATAGGCTAAAAAGGGATTTCCTAAATTACACCCTAAAGAGATGAATCGGGGATCCACAGTTTAAACACGAGCGAAGCCGCAGTCGAAAGCTAGTTTTAGAATAACAATCACGCAAATTTCAAAGCAATTTTTTAATGCTATCCTTTTTTTCAGCAAACTGATGGAGCTTTTGGCATGGACTGTGAAACAACCCTGGGTAAAAAGGGGACATGCAAGAGTTTCCGAGAATGCTACCCATTGATAAAGGTGGTAGACGTGTCAGGTGTTGACGGATGGGTGATGGGACATTACGACACATGCAGCTATATTAGCGCCGACAATATGGAGGTTAGCGCACATAAAATGATAATTACTTATCTTTAATTTAATTTTTTCGAGCATTAGTATCATTAACAGCATTTCTTGTACTCGTACAGATAAGTATCAGTAAATAATAAAGTCATTTATTTCCAACAAAAGGTTATAAAATTATTTTTCTAGCGGCTGCTGCACTTAGACTAAGCTGTGCTTGTCAAAAGTTTATGCAAACTGAAATTTCCTGATTTAAGGACTCACGGTGTATCTCACTTAACAGTAATTAAAGTCTTAAACAAGATATATTGTAATATTATTATGCTCAAAGTATTTTGTATGTATTTTAGGTCTTTGGCGTATGCTGTACCGAGCCCGTAGGAACTCCACCTCAACAGGAGCCTGACGTTCAGCGACTGGGAATCTTACCCGCAGCCGCACCTATGCAACTACCCCCAATGCAGTTAGCTGGGTAAGATACAAATCACCAGACAAAATAGTCATTTTTATTGGATTTATAACCTAATAATGCTGTATTTTTACATAACAGAGGTTGTAATAACTGTAATATCAATAAATTCCGACGCCAGTAATTCCGACTATTTTAATGGGTTATGTGATTTACAAAATTATTGCCATTTTTTATCTTTATTAAGGTGACCCGCATACAAAGTATGTAGTTGCATATTTGCCCCAAATTCATGAACTAATCCTCGTGTTTTGAATCACACCGCGTAGCTATGCGCCACCCACATAACGAAAGGTCACGTCATGATTATGAGGCATATAAATCATAGAATTCATGGTCATTGTACTTTCCAGCCTGCAATGATGATAAGTCGATTTTCTGTTGAGGATCCCATACTTAACTTTAAAATTTTCCATAAATATTGCATCATGTGTTGTTACATGCAATCCCGGAAATAATTTACAATATTAAATGTTGGTGTATAATACAAAGCGTTCTATTTTTGGAAAGTGATTGTACTGTATTTTTAGTAAGTTGAAAAAAATAATTTTTGGTATCCGTAAGCAATGGAATTGATTTGTTTTCAAAAAATTATGATTCAGTTTACAGAGAGGCGTTCTGTCAGCTCTCTCCGCGCAGTGGCCGTTTGGAACAAACTTCAACTTCCGGCAAATCCCGGCCAACTGGCCGCCAACCATCCCGCCACTGCCCACCCATCCGCCTGACCACACTGCCCCGACACACCCACCCTCTCTTGGTAATTATTACAGATATTGATAATCAAGAAGTACTAAAGGTAGATAGCAAAGCCTAAGAATAGGGTTACTTGACTTAAGATCCTATGTCCCTATGTCCCCTAGGGGTCATCCATAAAGTACGTCACATGTAAAGAGGGGGGGAGGGGGTTGACAATGTGTGACATGGTGTGACAAGGGGTGGGAGGGGTCCTACGTTTCGTGACATCACATTTCAATTGTTTCAAATATTTGATATAATGTTGATTTCATAAAAAAAAGTACTTAATTTAAATGGAAATAAAACTAATTTCGGAACTGCTGTTAATTTAATAATTTTTCGATGTGAAATTGCAAAACATGNCAAATATTTGATATAATGTTGATTTCATAAAAAAAAGTACTTAATTTAAATGGAAATAAAACTAATTTCGGAACTGCTGTTAATTTAATAATTTTTCGATGTGAAATTGCAAAACATGTGACGTCACACTAGGGAGGGGGGGGGGTCTCAGAAATGTGACCACCTGTGACAAGAACGGAGGGGGGGGGGTCAAAAAATCATGAAATTCGTGTGACGTACTTTATGGATGGCCCCCTAGATGGGGCAGAGGGCGTCCACAGTCCTCTATCGCGATCAGTCTTGAACTTCGCGTTATTAAAATAGGGTTGACCCTGAATCATCTCATGAACCAAAAACAGGCAGAGAGAAGACGTGTACTTCAAGAAACAAACAACGACCTTATTAAACAATTTAGAATCTCTGACCAAATTATTTAGAAGGTATAGTGTAAAACTTGAAAAAACTTTTTTTCAGTTGCAGGTGTTGTTACCACTAGACCACCAAGTGCTACCACTTCACAGACAACATGGGCAACAAGGCCTCAGATGACCAGCAAGCCCNCCAAGCCCACTACTAAACAGGTAACAAAATAATTCTCAGTGGCGCAACTATAGGGTGGCAGGGCTGACAAAATGACCGAGGGGCCCCCGGCCCAAGACCTTAATCGATGGTCGCTTCAGGCCGATGGTCCCGGGGCCCCCCTGAAAAATAACCCTACTTACGTCAAGGGCCAATTTGTCACGGGCCTCGGATGATATAGTTACGCCACTGATAGTTCTAAAAAATTAAATGGTAACCTATGTTATCCGTGGTCAAACTAAAGAATCTTAATTGGTATTTAAAATATTGTATTTCAGACTTGGCCACCTATGTACCCAACACAACCAAGCAAGCCCACACAACCTCAACCAGTTGTTGACTTTTCATGCGGAAACAAGAACGCCAAGGTAAATATTTATAACTAGCTTTTGCCCGCGGTTTCAGCCGCGTGAAATTTAGTTTGTCACAGATCGTCATAAATTATAGCCTACTAGCTTTCCGCCCGCGGCTTCGCCCGCGTGGAATTTTGTCTGTCACAGAAAAACTTTATCGCGCGCGTCCCTGTTTCAAAAACCGGGATAAAAACTATCCTATGTTCTTTCCCGAGACTCAAACTATCTCTATGCCAAATTTCATCAAAATCGGTTGCGAGGTTTAAGCGGGAAAGCGTAACAGACAGACAGACAGACAGACAGACAGACAGACAGAGTTACTTTCGCATTTATAATATTAGTTGGGATATGTTATTCTGGGTTATATACAATAATACTGTAAACATCAAAATCCGTTCGGTAGTTTTTGCGTGAAAGAGTAACAAACAACCAGACATCCAAACTTTCGCATTTATAATATTAGTAGGATTATTACAATTTTATAGTATTTATAATATTAGTAGGAAATTTCAAATAACTTTATGACTGTTCATCCAAGACCCGCGCAAATAAACAGAAATGCCATGAAATAGAGTGCAAAAATGAAATTTTTGGTTTACGATTTATAGATCAAAGAAGACGAGCGTATCGTTGGTGGCCATAATGCCGAGCTGAACGAGTGGCCGTGGATAGTGGCTCTGTTCAACGGCGGTCGCCAGTTCTGTGGGGGCTCTCTCATGGACGACAGACATGTCCTATCGGCTGCTCACTGCGTGGCGCAGTAAGTGTTGTTGAAAATTATTATTTTTTTGCGAATTCCTTCGAAAGTCCTCCCAAAAATATTTTGCGAAAGCTCGATACATTATAGGACGCATTTACACCTTTGCAGGTAGGATTTTATGAAAAAAAAAATAGTGTGGAATTATGATCTTAATCTGACAATAGTGCAACATAAAACTTTTTTTGGTTTTTTTGCAGAACTTCTGTTCAAAGATGATAGACAGCTTAAAGGTCTGTTCTACATCATTGCAATAATACTTACTAAGTTATTATAATTAATAATTCAGAGCTATCAATAATAAATAATTTATTAATCGATAGTCTTGTACAAAAGACATCAACGCACTCTTGCAAAAAAAAACAATAAAAAAATTCGAAATATATTTTTTTCTTTTTTTTAGTATGACATCTTGGGATGTAGCTCGTCTGACTGCGAGACTTGGAGACCACAATATTCATTCGAACGCTGAGACTCAGCACATCGAAAGGAAAATTAAACGCGTCGTACGACACCGAGGTTTTGACATGCGAACCCTGGTAAATACACAAACAATTTTGTACCTATTTGTACCTTTAACCGTTTTATAGCCGGACTAAGTATTTGAATATACTGTAATTCATTTCACAGTATAACGACATCGCCATCCTGACTTTGGATCAGCCAGTAAAGTTCACAAAGGCGGTGCGCCCTGTTTGTTTGCCCAGCGGAGGAAGAGCTTACGCTGGTTTAATGGCCACTGTAATCGGCTGGGGCAGCTTGCGAGAGAGTAAGTGATCATAAAAAACATATTTTTTTACTTAAATCTCCAAGAGTTAAAATGCCAAGACAATGATCTTTGATGAAAATAATACGAGTCTATTTTTGTGATGGATCTAACACAGCGAAAAGGCTACAAGACCATGGGTAAAAAGGGTAAAATTAATATGAAAATGCGACATTGATGTACGATGCACTATATCATTTACCGCAGACACTCTATCTGGACCCAAGTCACATTAACTAAATAGAAGCTATAATGAATATAATGTAAACTTGCCTTTATTTTTCTAGGTGGTCCCCAACCAGCGACTCTGCAGGAAGTTACGATTCCGATCTGGTCGAACGCAGAGTGCCGGCTCAAGTACGGCGCGGCTGCTCCCGGCGGCATTGTAGAACACATGCTGTGCGCTGGAAAGGCTAACATGGACTCTTGCAGCGTAAGTGTTAAAAAAAGAAAAATAAGCTTCAAATAAAAAAAGAAAATAAGTGACATACCTTTTTTTCTCCGATATAACTTTTTTTCACAACTTTTTACTGGAAAATCAAAGTTGAAATCACAATTTTGGAAAGGTCACATTTAGTTTTGCAATATTGTATATTTTTTTTTTGTTTTGAGGCCTATTATTAAAAAAAAACTTAAAACTCGATTCCCACTGATTGTAACTGAAATTCAGCCAATCACAGGCTAGAAACTTTTTTTTATCTTTCAATCTAGTTTTTAGTTTGAGCAGGCCTGTTCATCTCCGCGAGTTTACATCGAAAACAAAAAACGCACGATGGCCCACCTACAGGATACTATTCGACAAGGCCTCACATACGGGCGAACATTGACTCACGCACGCGTATTCTTGTGTATGATGGAAGAAAATAAAGAAAATGGTATGGTAATGGTATTTAACTGCCTAAATAATAATAAAAACACAGAATGTACTTTTTTAAGTTGCCTCACGACACTGAGAGGTAAATAAGTAGTTAATATTATTCATGATAATTCATGCTAAATCATTTATTTCCTCCACCATTTTCCGCAGTTTGGCACCTCACGTTACATCATTTTACCGAAGTCAGCCCTATAGCTTCGGCTCAGTGCCGATCACTGACGTTTGTCAACAAAATGGTGCTTGACTCTTGAGACAGGCTAAATTACACCATATTGTTAATGACATTGAGCACACATTTTTTAAATACCTTCGCGAAGTAAAACTTCTGTACGTAGTACTTATTATTATTCTGTGGTTTGAGTTTCATTTCACTATGCGGACTTTATCGTGAAAAATGGTCCTTATCCTTTAATTTGTTATTTTTATTTTTTGGTCATAATTTAATGTATTTATGATCTCTTTTTGTTTATAACAGGGTGACAGCGGTGGTCCCTTGATGGTGAACGAAGGAGGCCGATGGACGCAAGTGGGCGTTGTGTCTTGGGGCATTGGCTGCGGCAAAGGGCAATACCCAGGGGTGTACACGCGCGTCACCGCTTTCCTGCCTTGGATTCAAAAGAACTCGAAATAAACTACCTTATAAGCCTGAAAGAACCCGCATGAGATGTTTGAGAAAAGTCTTACAATCGATTTAGTTGAAAGAGTAGGTCTCTAATATGCCGAGAAATACACATTTCGAATCTAGCATGGTAAACTGTTTAAAAAAATCCAAATTGATCTAACTGCTTATTCCATATAAATATTTTGTGCGGGAACTTTTTTAATATTCCTAAAATCATTCAAAATTGAACACGATGATTCATCAATTATCTTGAGAAAGACAACCCTGCAGAACTTGCCTTTCTTAATAAATTGGTGATTGTAATGAACAGTATTTGCGGAAATGGTATGGGGACTGAATTGTACTTAGTTTGTGAAAATCGTGCCAATTAGTTTAAGATTATAAATAAAAATATTCGATTTAAAATGGGCATTATTTATTTTTAATTTTCTATATACATTCTAGCTCTGTTGTTACTTTTAGAGAAAATTACACTACTTCATATTATTAAAGATTCCTAATTCAGTCTTAATAACATTACAATAATAAAGCTAGTACATGATTGTATATTAAACATCAGTATCACATAATTTCCTTACAGTAAAATATCACACACTATATGGTTGAGTAAAATACAAATTAATACATAACATACCTCTTTTTCTACATGTCAAAGTTGGAAACATGCAGTTGCTGCAGTATATTTCTTGCTGTAACAAGAGAAAACATCGAAATTAAATTAGGCTTAATTGTGAAAGAAATAGGTACCAAAAACTTGATAACAACCATATTCCAATTGTTACACAGACTTGTTGCGAACTTTTTGGCGACTTTGGGTGTCACGATCTATTTGATGCTGACGTACATTTATTATACCGGGCTACAAATAGTTAAAGTAACTCCTTACAAGCTGGCTCATTTTCGTTTATTAGCTATAACTCAATTCCTCTAATTCGACTCAAATCAAAAAAATCATTCAGTATCCATTCAAATTTTGCAAACGCAAACTTAGAAGTCTAAACATAGGTATTTTTATACCATCCTAAGTCTTAATTACCTTGAAAATATCCAGTGTCGTGCAAATCATCTGGCGTCGGCACGAAAGGCGGCTCCGCGCTGAGCTGGTTCTCCCAGTCGACGTTCCTGAAGAGAGACATCTTCTTGACTGCGGTAGCCGCAGGCCGCTCTTTGGGGTCCATGGTTAGAAGACCCTCGATCGCACCGACGGCCTCGGCTGATAGGGCTTCGTCGCCTTCTGGCCATTCAATGTCTGTAAGGCCACCATGCGCCAATTTTAACTTTATGTGATAATTTTATGGGAAGATATAATAACTTATAGCTTTATAGCTACAAACTTCTATGGAGATTTTAATTTAAATAGTTTCATCTTATGGACGTATCAAAAACATTTTTTTCGCGCAACAATAGAACCGCCTTCGTTGAGTCTCATGTGTACGCTTGTTAAGTTCAAATAGTCTTACATACGTCTTGACGTCTAAGCCGTGTTTACATGCAGTTTGAACTTTCACATAATTTGATACAGTCATAATAATAAAATTAAAAGTTGTGTCAGTATTTACTTACTTCTAGATAAAATATTGGTGAAGACGGCTTGTGGGGTTTCATCGTTAAAAGGAGGAACGCCAGTCATAAATTCATAAAGACACACGCCCAGCGCCCACCAATCCACTGAAGGGCCATGTCCTTGCCTGGTAAATACAAAAACGATGGATTTAAAAATATACCTACGTATGGTAAACCCTTGCCAATAAAACTATAAGAAAAGATTCAGATAGTTTTGAGCTTACCTCAACAACAACTCAGGCGCTAAATAGTCGGGTGTTCCCAAAATTCTTTGATCAGAGACTTGATTTCCACGCCGCACGCTTTTAGGCGTTCTGTATGGAGTGTGGGCGGTCGCCACTGGTGTTTTACAAAGGTCCGTTGGTGATCTGTCATCCTAGAATAAACATCCAGCTTTAATTATATTATCTTCCACAATAATACGATTTCGATGTTTATAGACATATTAATATATCCTGTACTTACTCTGCTCATACGCCGTGACGGGAATATCTCCAAACTAGTGGAAATATGTTTACTGAACACGATATTTTTATCTTTAGCTCCAGATGCCGGTTGATCATCCTTGGGCAAGTTAAATCGCGTTGCCTTGTGCATTTTCTTGGCGCTCGGTGACTTGTCATTGGACACTGGAGTTGAGAATATCACGCCTACATTAAAATGGTGACTATCATCTTGAGATGCCCATCTACAAAAAATAGTACCATTGTTTTACTTATCGAAATGTCACTGCTGCAGCTGATAGACACATTTTTGTTTTTACATTTTTAAGTTACCTCTTTTTAAGGACACCCTTTATTGGATTCTTCCGCCTATCTGGGGTAGGATGAATAGCCATGCGTTTTGGTGTGTTCTGACTTAGCTCCAACGCCATTATCTCTTGAGTAAGCCCACTGTGATTCTCTTTGGACTCAGCAAGGCTTGTCACACCTGTAGGCGTATCTCCATCCCCGTCTAATATTCTTTTCCTCTTTTTCGCTCTGAAACTATTGACAAAAATGGTTTAATTTTGGGCTCAAGATATCTTAGTTGATAGGTTAAATGATATAAGATCATACCTAGGTATTCTCTTCAAGGAATTCCCGCGGCACACAGGAGAGGTTGACTGGTCATGTTGGGAGTCAGTGAGTACAGCAGACTCTCCTAAGGATGACCCATTGTTGCTGCTTATGTCAGTAGACTTGTTGCTCTTCGAGTTGCTACTGTTTTTAGAACTTTCGCAAGTGTGGTAGGAGCTGAGAGATTCAGATCCAGAATCTTGAGACTGAAAAGAAGTTTTTATGCAGTCTTTTTATGTGACCACCATAAATAGCAATGGAAGAACAAAATCTTGAAATTACTATGCATAGGTCATAGAGCCCCCGCGCATTAGGCGGCCAAGCCGCGCGGTCAGATCGCGGCGGTCAACTATTTCTTCTGTAGTATACGCGCGCGCAACGCGGCCTGGTCGATCTATAATATTTCGTTGACCGCAGACATAGCCGCCTAATGCTCGGGGGAATATACTAGATAGTTACATAATATTTTTTATACATACAACTACATCATCCAGGTTGATGCTTTCTGCGCTCATGAAGGGATGGATCCCAGAAAGTTGAGAATGCTCCATCAGCTGAGAATTTTCTAATCCACTAACACCATCAAACATACCCTGCAGTTTACCTGTGAACAATACATAGCACTTACAATTTTAAAAATATTGCACCTTGCAGAGGTAATGAGTATGTTAACAAAACTTGTAACTAGTGCAACTATCTAACCATTTCAATTAGCACAGGTATAATTTTGTTTTGTACTACTGACTTTAAAATTAGTCATCAATATAGGATTAATACAAAGGCAAGCAATGCAGTACTTGGTTAGTTTAAATGCATTAAGTTATTAAAGCATTGATTTTCATACTAGTCTCCTTAAGTTCATCAATGAGGTTCTCACAAGCATCAGCAGACATGACAGAGGTGTGGGTGGAGTCTCCACCGCCAGAACCAAAGGACAGGTGTGAAGTTAAAGACAACAGCTGGCCGGGTGTTCTCATGTTCAAACTTGGTGTTCGATTAACAAAATCTGATATTTCCAAATCTGTAAAAAACAATTTATTGCAATTACATTTTTCAGTGTGTTTTTGCATTCTATAAACAGTGAGGTATTTTGATACATTCTTAGATCTCTAAATATAGAGCTCTAAACATCATGTAGCAACTTAACAATATCTTTACCTCTATGTATTTCAATTCTAGACAAACCAAAGTCTGTGAGTTTTACATGACCACTTTTAGCAATCAACATATTGTCTGGTTTCAAATCTCTGTGCACTATATTATGTTTGTGCAAATAATCCAATGCTAGAGTTACTTCTGCTACATAGAACACCGCCATTGACTCTTCCAGAAACCCATAAACATTTAGAAGAGACTTTAAATCTCCACCAACCATGTATTCCATTACCTGAAAATTAGTAAAATAAAAAATAAAAATTATTTTACTAAAAAGTGTTTGCACTATGGTAATGAAGACATAAAATTAAATAATTGATTTATTTTACTATAAAAAATTAATTAGGCCCTTTGAAAATTTCCAAAAACAAACTTTTCTGTTCACTGCCTAGAATATGGCTACAAAACTGTACCAACTTATGATACTGATGTGACATGGCATATTAGGGGCCAGTCCCCTCCTGAAAAATAACCCTAGATATGCCAACGTGTACATCTTCTGTACTTTAAACATTAGGTAGAAGAAACTTTGAGGAGGTCCACCTGGTGGTCAATGGGCACATTACACATATTGTTGTAAATCGATGCAACACTATAGGTAGTGCTGAGGTAGGCCTCAAATACTGCTGTGAAACATAAGCTAATATTCTTACAGACTTACCAGATAAACTGAAGATAAGGACTGCAATGAATAGAACAAATGCACGCAAAACGGACTCCTTGATAATGCCAGTGCATTCCTCTCAGTTACAACTTGTGCAACCATGTTTTTGTTTATCATATCAGATTTTTTCATAACTTTTATGGCATACATCAGTTCTTTGTTATTCTTTTTGTGCGCTAGAAATACTTTTCCAAATGCACCACGACTGATGGGCTTGACTATAGTAAAATCATTAATATCTGGAGCCTAAAAATAAAGGAAATATAAGTAAGCACAATAAATAAAGGACTTCTACCCAATGTTACAAAAAAATACCTACCTTGGTTATCACGGTTTCATTGATAGCATTTATTTTTTCCAAAATTGTGTGACATTCTGTGGTGTCTGATAATTTTGAATCATTTGAGGTCATTTTTGTACAATGCTATCTTTCTTCTTCTGATAAAATTAAATTCAAACCAACGTAAAATTAACCTTTGAGCTGTTGCCGTTGTATGATCCTGTCACGCCTGTCACTGTCATTTTTGTCAAATCTGTCACTATCATTCTAATATTTAGTATAGATGACCCACGCTGAACTGTCCCACCAAACTCAATGACAGGGGGGCGCTACCATCGTTCAACTATATGGTTTCCAACATGGCAAAAATCTGAACCAGCAATCCGGTATTGACGGTGGCGCCCCACTGTCAATGTCATCGACAGGACAGTCTAGTATTTTGGAACTATAGTCCGAAATCATGTCATACCGGAATAAATTAAAATTTAAAAAAAAAGTGAAAAATAATTAACACAACCTACAAATAACATTCAAAATTCCATTTTGAAAGTAAATGTTGCACTGCACGCGTTGTTGGTAGCAACCACACCAACAACGCGTGCAGTGCCCCGATTGCGCTAATTTTTAACGTCTCCAAATTCATTGGCGCTTCTTCACCAGTTGCGCTCCGTTTTTCATTCCATCTGAGGTGCAAATTCGGTACCGCGTTAAAGTTCATGCGCAAACCGCAAACAAAAACAAAACACTCCATTACAAGTCCGGAAACCTTATTTTTTCACTAACACACAACAAATGTTCGTGAAGGCGTTTGAGAAAAAGTAGCTTTCTTTTAGCTTTTACACAAAGAAGCGTTTGTTTTTCGACACTGCGATACGAATTTGTGATTTTCGTTCGTCGTCTCTAGTCGCGTTTTAGTTGAAAATATTTAGCGCAATCGGGGCCAAGATCGCAATCGTAAATTATAATGGGTCGCGCGACCTGTCATTAGCCTTTGATCGCGCCGGCTATCAATCATTGCCTGCGATGGTGCCGATCTGTGGGTCTAGAGAAAGTGCACATTAAAATCGCAAACGAGTCGAAAAGTTGTCGAAAAGCCTTTTTTGTAGGTATGGAGTTTTGACAGATTCGATTCGATCAAAAAGTAGGTACATTTTGTCTAGGGGGGCTGCACGCATTGGTGTGATTCTCGGCTTGAGAAATCTGCCGGCGCGCCATCGAAAACTTGTCAAATTAAATGTAGAAAACGCTTCTATAGTTTGTCATAGGACCTACTTTTTTCAACTGTGTGACATGTTCTATGGTAAAGAAAAAGTTAACCAACAAGACCATATTAAAAACGTTTATCTCCACTTAGAATTTCACTCATTGCAAAATAGTCACTTCTCGATTCTGCAGGTCGAAACGCATTGGCTGAAAGCTTGCACTAGAGATGAGCACATCAAAGGCTGATGTGGATTTTCTTCATAACATTGTAAAATCTGTAAAGTAGGTCGTTTTGTACCACAGGACAGAGCCCCGATTACGGTAATTTTTAACGTCAACAATCCAGACACGCTTCTCGATTCTGAGATACGATTGGTCGTTCAACAGCGTACGTCAGCTGTTTTGACCAATCGTATCGCAGAATCAGAAACGCGTCTGGATTGTAGACGTTATAAAAGTTACCGTAATCGGGGCTCAGGCCACACACGATTAAAGCCGGTACGGCTAGCACGAAAAACTTTCGAGTTCGAATCGTTTGCGTATTCGAATCGCATTCAAAATATTTATACGAGAACTACTTACAACAGCGCCCTTTTAAACGTGTCGTAAAATGAACTTCGTATGAGAAATGGTTGCACGAAACTTATTTTGAGAATCAAAATTGTCACGTTATCGTTTAATTCGAAGGTTGAGTATCGAAATTTGTCGAATACGCAAACGATTCGAAGATGAAAGTCGTTCATGCTAGAGGTTCGGGTCTTCAGCGCGTGTTTTGTCCTACAACATTCAACATTTTTTGTAAGCAATTTCATTGAATGTTGAGATGTTTTTGTTGATTATGTAAGGCTTTTGCCCGCGCTGGGAGATCCAGCTTATTAGGCATAACTACTTGCCTCATAACTACGCATCCCATATGTCATTACCTTAGCACGCCAGTCCAAACAAGGTTTAATTTTTTGTAGCTTATCGTTTGTTACTTTAGGAGGTTCAAATGTTTTATTAGTATTTTCTACAGTTTTTTCATACTCGGCTTCTATAATTTTGTTTATAGATTGATGCTCCTTTTTAAGAAATTCTATTCTATGAGCCCAATAGTCGCCATCGCCCTCTTCCGTTGGTTCTATTGACTTAATGTCTTTAAAAATTAGGTCATCATCAGGATCCTGTTGGAGTTTTAAGAATTTACACACAGAACAATATGGAGGATTTTTAATATAAACTTGTAAAAACTACCTTATCTATTTTACTAAAAAACATTTAAGTTAGTAAACCTTTAAGTAAATAATTGCTTACTGCTGCTAGGTCATCCAATGCAACTACGTTTTCATCTTGGATAGAATTTTGTATATTCAATGCAGGAGCTAAAGCAAATGTATTATCAAAACTAACTCGACGCGTATCTTTACTTGATATTATTCCCATCTTGAAAGTATTATTTGAGTCAAAGAATAGAAAAACAAATAATTTACAACATTAATAAATTTTAAAGTAAATGGCAGACATTAGACAGCGGATGGGTAGACAAGTGATGTACGAATGACATAAGAATCTTCTAAAGAGGATTTTATAATTTTAACTTCTGCCGTCTAGTTCTCCTACTTTGCTGAACTTTTGTATTTAATGTTGCTAATGATGCGACACCATTTTAAATTATGGAAATTACATCGTAAGTAATGCTCTAAAAATATTGTGCAAGTGCATACAGAATTTTGAGCTTTTTTTCTCTAAAATTGATTTAGCGTAAATTCGGACCGTAGTCTATGGTAGTCTAATAACTTTTCTCTGCAGTCTATTAGTTCTACCACAGATATGGATAGATGCAGCATGTGTCAAAAATTGTATGAAGCCGAGCGTGCCACTTTTTAAACGTCATTAGTGTCATTTTAGCGAATTTTAGTGATTGCCGCAACGTAAAAGTAATCGTATCATCGTACTGCATTCGCAAAGTCATCGAAAGATATCGTGTGACTCGATTCGAAAATTTATTAATTCCTATAAAACTGATAATTTGTTAAATACAAAACCAAAAACATCTTTATTTACCTTTTTAAAATAAAGTAATTCTTACAATTCGTCAAATCTCGTTATTTTTTTTACCCTACCAGCGTTTCAAGACATAAATTTGTCAAGTGCATGAATACATGGATCAGTGTGTGTCTTATTGTTATGAGTAAGTACGGTTCCTTGGGATCGGTATGAGTGCACCACATAATTACAGGGACCATGGTTTTAACTCTTATGAGTACATAGCAGGATATGTATTAAAAACAATGCTACTTTATACTTCTTCTACTGCTACTTTATTCTAATTAATTATTTGCTACTTGTGCTGTTAATTACAATTCTCAATCCGTAAATAATATCTTCATTCTACCGTGTTCGTACTACTGTTCTCGTAAAATCATCGTANTCATTACCAGAGCCCCGATTACGGTAATTTTTAACGTCAACAATCCAGACACGCTTCTCGATTCTGCGATACGATTGGTCGTTCAACAGCGTACGTCAGCTGTTTTGACCAATCGTATCGCAGAATCAGAAACGCGTCTGGATTGTAGACGTTATAAAAGTTACCGTAATCGGGGCTCTCGTCCCCCTCAGGAAATGGCGAAATTTTTTTGTATGGAAATAAACGCGCGCTGCTACTCCTGTTATTTCTGCTCTCTGACATCACTCGACCATGTATGTCCATTTGGACATATCGGAATGGCACGCTTTGACGATCAACTTGCTGTATCTACTCTAATCCTAATCCATATCTGTGAGTTCTACGATTCTGTGATTAGTTCTGTCATGATGACAGGTGTTGTCAATCTGACAGTACGCCTGTACGCCTTTCTGTTTGTTCTGTGTTGTTCATTTTATGTCGCAAGAAAATACAAAATAAATTACTTATCCACAATAATTTTGTAGATAATGTCCTTGTACGACGATCTTGATACAATAAAAGCCCGCACGACAGAAAAGGTAGCAGGATGGTCTTCAGGTATAAAATTACTGCAATCACAACTGCAACTAAAAAAAGCTGCAGTAACTCAACCTAAAAGAGAAGCTTTACGTCGTTCAACACAGGTAAAAGGAGCTAAAGTTTGATATTGATTTACTTTATTATGCAGTTAATGTGCAATTTCATGAAAATAATTCGGTTATGATTTTTATTACCCTAACCTGTAATTTAATATTTTACATTGAAAGGTTTTAACACCTGTTATCGACCTGAAAAGTAAACAAAAAGATGAGGATGAGTCAAATTCAAACAGTCCCAATTCACAACCTAAAACTCTGACAGCTTCACTAAATGTTCGAGATTTTGATTGGAATGTAGCAAATGAGTATGATCCTATGTGGCCTAATGATTACGAAAAAGTTGCCAAAGGTTGGTATAAGTTTTATCATTCTATTATTCCAAAATATTGACTTGTGATAATCGACATTATTTTATAAATGTTTTTATTTTTTATTTCTTAAACTTTTTCCAGAAATGCAAGCTAAAAGATTACAATTAGATGGTGGAGACAGAACTGAAAGGACAGAAAGAAAACGAAAAAGTAGATTTGGTGATGATGATGATGTTATCCCTGAAAAAACACTTATACCAATGGTAAATAAGGCAAATTTTTCACTTGTTTAATTGAGATAATTCATTCAGGATACTTGATTTTATAAAATTACTGTTACAGTTAATAAAAGCAATGCAAACTATTTTTCTGTTGAAAAGTAACTTGTAACTAATAAGATATCACAGTGCTTAGCTTTCACCTTAATTCCATCTATTGAATGGATAACTTTTAAAATTTTGATTGTAAAATGTTTATTATTTCAACCACAGCAACCTGAAGAAGAAGAAGCTGAAGAAATATCTAAACGTGCTGCTGGTGCTGCAATTGCCCCACCACCATCATTGACTGTTGAGACCCCATCACCACCCCCTGCCGTACCCAGCCCTAACCCCCCTGCAGCTGGATTTTCTATAGGTGGCTATGGTGCTAGCTCAGTAGCTGCCAAAATTATGGCAAAATATGGATTCAAGGTATTTCAGAATTATGTTTGCTAACCTTATTTTTTAAAGTTTTTTTTTCACTTATCTATCTTTCCTTGTTGATTTCTGGGTTTTTTAAAGCCAATTACTTTTGCTTAACTATATCCTTCTCATTTAAATGTCTACTGATAAACATATTTTTTTAAATTAGGAAGGTCAAGGTTTGGGTAAAAAAGAACAAGGCATGTCAGTGGCTTTACAAGTAGAGAAGACCTCTAAGCGTGGTGGAAGAATTATACATGAAAAGGATGGAGGAGCCATGCCACCACCAGCATTTGCTATGCCTGCTGCTCCTGGACCAGGTTATTATTTTCATCATTAATTATGATTTTTGATATTACTAAATTTGAAGAAACTGGATAGAGACTAAACTAATGCCAATGGTAGTTAATAATGAAAAAATCTCTTATAATGTATAATTTATTAAAATCCTTTTTTTTGTTAATATTTTTTTTTAATTTTATGATTATTTAATATTATGCCAAATGTATTTTTCAGATTCTCCAAATGCTTCTTCTAATTCCCCACAAACAAAACAAGAGCCATCAATTACTGAAATAATGAAGTCACCGAGCAAAGTAGTTTTATTAAGAGTAAGTAAATTATTTTCTTTGGGAATATTCAGATATTGACTTTCATAATAAAGTTTAAAAATGCATTTTTGTTTGCAGAATATGGTGGGCCCTGGAGATGTGGACGAGGAACTTGAACCAGAAGTAAAAGATGAATGTAACACGAAATATGGAGATGTTATAAAAGTTTTAATATTTGAAATGCCAAATGCGCCTTCTGATGAAGCTGTGAGAATATTTGTGGAATTTAAACGAATTGAAAGTGCTATTAAAGCAGTTGTCGACCTCAATGGCCGATTTTTCGGCGGTCGTCAAGTGAAGGCGGGATTCTATGATGTAGAAAAATTTGCTTCATTACAATTAACTGAATAAATAATATTGAATACCATAAAATAAGGTGTTTCAATTTTTCATGTTAGTTGGAGAGACTTACATGGATAAAAGTTAAAAAGTATTATTAAATATTATGAGTAATGACACTATTATTTTAATTATTATTTATTTATAGCATCTAAATCAAGGTTTGTCTGGGAATTCCAGGGAATAAAATACATTTTTAGTTGATTTGATACTTTATACGTATTCTTATAAAATCTTTGGGTTGTGGCCAAGCTTGGCCTGTTGTTTAATCTGTGGTCAAAATGACAGATAGTTCCAATGCTGCCAACATGAAGAAGTCTGACAAGGGATGTACGCAGAACTTTATCGAGTTATATGTCGATACTTTTTGTTAATAATTTGAAATTATTTGTATTGGTATAGGAAAAATTACCTAAGAATTAATAAATCAAAATGTTGCATGTTCGTTGGTACTCATCTATTTAATGTTCTGAGTATCCGCAATAATGACGATCTAAGCGTATTCTGTCAGATCGTTAGTTCACCGAGTTGGAGGCCTGTGGTGGAGACGCTTTGCTTTAAGATCCAATCGTTGTTAATACAAAACTCCTTTTGTCCGATTTAACTTTCCCAAAAGAGTTATTGTAAAAAATCTGGTCGACTTATGACACTACTGTCGATATCAATTACATTAAGAAATAACCACATCACTACTGTCAAGCTGTTTTGTCAAATGTCGTGTTCAATCATCAATTTTACAAAAAGTCTGTCTTTTAGATTTACTTACAGTGATTTTGAGGCATTGGAAGTGATTTGCATTACTAATTGATTATCAAGTTACGGTCACTAACCTAATTAAAAACAATGATTAAGTATAATTACTATGTGTAGTCATTGAATGTAAGAACCAACTAGTGTTTTAAAATTTTCTTTTAATATTATTAAACAATGGCTTTTTATTCTTGCAATCGTTACAGACTCTTAGTTTTAGTTTTGTTAGGATTGATAATGTGGCAAGTGTTTCAGTTGTTGCCAAAAAAACAAGTACAAGTGACTGAGGTGAGTTCACAAAATCCTTCATAAATTCCATTCCATAGGCTATCCATTCTCATATCTGACATAATGATAATCCCAAATAATTCTTCTATAATATAGTTTGACGTATCTTATCTATCCATAGCAATAGGAGGGAAATCAATGGTTAGGATAGGAAAGCTTACTGTTTTACTTGTAGCCATTGTGAACATTTTTTGAATGAATGCCAGTGTTGTGGGATTTATTTATTTTATTGTATATTAAACCGATTTTCCTAAATTATAAGTTGTTTAATCCATAACCTGCAGATTTGAGTTTAAAATCTTTTAAATTTCTATACTAAGATTTTGTTCCTTTTCTTTTTTTATACATCATGTAGTGAGGAGCAGGTTTAAGGGTCTTTCATCAATAATACAATAATAAATAGTCATTAGTTTTTTTGTTACACTTTCCAATATTAAATCATAATTGTTCACGAATTTGAACTCAGGTTTGAAATAATTTCATACTTATTATTAAAATGAAAAAGTCTGCTTTATATTCACAAATAAGATTAAATGAAAAGTGTTATGAAAAGTTTTATAAAGGTTTTTAAAACAAAAGATAAGATATTTTACTACTGAAACAGTATATTTATAGGTACACATTAGATAGTTTAGTTTATGAAGCTATGAGATCTTAACCAAAAGTTTCCTGTTTGTGACAGTACACAGTAGGTATTCCTGACATTAAGTGTAACTTTGACCTNGTTTTATAAAGGTTTTTAAAACAAAAGACAAGATATTTTACTACTGAAACAGTATATTTATAGGTACACATTAGATAGTTTAGTTTATGAAGCTATGAGATCTTAACCAAGTTTCCTGTTTGTGACAGTACACAGTAGGTATTCCTGACATTAAGTGTAATTTTGACCTTGTTCAAACAGTTAAATTAGTCATTATGCATTATGTGACAATTTTATTTTATTTTGTTATTTTGCTTTTTATTTTCATACAAACTGAATGTTTTATATGAATGTGTATGGAACAATATGAGCCTATGTTTAGTAAAGTAGCAGCAGTTTCTGTTATACATTACAACACACTGCATCAATATTAAAATGAAATGTGCACAGATACAAGAAAATAATTTTTTTTAAGACAAGGACGGGGTGTGATTGGTATCATAGGTCATGAATTAGTACTACCAACTATCATCTTCTAATTGGTAGCCCAAAATCCTGGGGGGCACCAGACCATTCTGGGTTGGGCACCACTATTATATGCGCATGAAAATAAGAAGAAGAATAAGAAAATTATCTGCTCAGTTGTACACCAGCTACAAGAGATATGTACACAAAAAAATTGGGGATTAAAAAAAACATAACATCTCTGAAATGGTGATACTTTTACTAAAATAATTTTCTTTATCATCCATTAGTCTCCTTAACTCTTTTTGGGTAAAATTGGGTAAAATAAAAAAGAAATAAATATTGCGAGTGTTTTTCTATTAAAAATAAGTGTTGGTCTTAAACTTTCAATACTGTCATGTTTTTTGTTACGCCTACAACGTAAAGTCGGAAAGACCACAGTCAAAGACAAGTAGTTATTCTATTTATTGGTCAGTTTAATAAAAGCTTGTAAATAAAATGAAAGCTTTCCAAAAGATATCACAAGGCCATCTGCTATAGTCAATAAAGTGTTGAAATCGTGTATTACCCAGTTATGTACGTACGTAACGTCATGTGAACCTTGGTGACAGACTTACTTGGTTCAATTGACCATCAGTGCCGATAAATCCCGGTCTGGACTGGTTTAATATGCTAAAGCCGGCAATACACGGACCGCTTGAAGCAGTCAGGGTCGACAGCTTCAAGTTGCGACTGCACAATGAATTGCAGAGTTCTATGGACGCACATACACGAACAGCTCGAGCAGTTGCAACTGATTCGGGCGTTCGACAGCACGGTGAATTTTCATCGAGCGGTCAAGCAGTCGCCAGCCATACACTGACTGCTCGAGCTGTCGACAGCTCTCGCGCAGTTACCTCCGCCGCGTCTTTCCGTTCTATACATGGCCAGAACGCACCCATAGGAAANGTTGTCGCTGGCAGCTTCAAGCTGTTGACTCTTGACTGCAAGAGCAGTCCGTGTATTATGTTGATCACTGACTAACTGCTCGAGCTGTCCGTGTATTGTCGGCTTTAGGTTATTTGGAAAAGACGGCAGCGCGCGTCGGGTAGGTAGTTACTACTTATCTATAAACTGCCTACCATTTTGTAAGGAAATTGTTACTTCATAAAGAAAGACAGTAGATAGATCTGTGCATAATTTATGGAGTCTCGTTAAAACCTCGTAAAAGCTAATTTAACGTAACGAGTCAACGAGTGGGTTCACCACAATAGTCCAGCGCGGCGGGGTTTGAATCCGCGTTCCTCGGATCTCGATTCGACCAGTCCGACCCGACAATGACACCATTGGGCTATTGTCGTATATGAACGCAAATAAGATTTTTTTAGTGGAACATTATTTTTCATGAATGACATCTAATTTTACCGTATTTCCGTCGTAATCGATTTTTCCTTTATGAAATGAAAAATAATAACATTATTGATTTACAGGACATAGTAGAACTGGAAGATGACAGGTATAATAAACACAAGAAAGATAAAGTGAAAGTTAGAGTATACTATGAGGCTCTATGTCCAGATTCTAAGCATTTCTTTATCAAGCATTTATCACCTGTGACGCAAAAACTATCAGAGTTCCTGGATGTAACATTGGTTCCTTACGGGAAAGCCACTGTGAGTATAATAAGGGTTTATATTCGTAATCTAGAATTCTAGACATGAAAGCTATCTTTATTATTAAATGCGCTAAGTAGTCATTTACAGTTAAAATTAGTAGGTAGGTACTCGAAAGAGAAAATACTTTTGAAGAGAGTGAAATAGGCGATGAAATTGTATCGGTAAATGGTAATATCCAGTAACGTATGTACATTATGTAGTAATGAATGAAATTACAGTCATTATCTGTGCAGGCGAAGTGGGCTAAAACTACTTTTCCAAGTATGTTAATGTTTTTGTGGGACTTGTTCGTTCTCCGTATTTTAAAATATGATTCTGTTTCGATTTAGATGCGATACGCTGGTATAACTAAATAATAATATGGATCTCATAAGTAGAATCGGAGCGTACATAATAAAAACAAAATCTCATATTATTTTGAATTTCAGACCAAAGAGAAAAATGGCCAGTATATTTTCAATTGTCAACACGGCGAAGAGGAGTGCTACGCCAATAAAATCCATGCTTGTGCCATCCATGCACTGAACAACACGACACAGGCTGTGAAAATCACTGAATGCATGATTATTGACAATTTGGATGCTGATGCAGCCTTAGAAAGAGTAAGTATTTCGTTGACTTCGGTTTTTATAGGCTTATATGCAATTGGTAACTGAATAACATTTGGAGTTTTAAGAGTTTGATAAATAAGTTAACAAAAAAAATAATATCTGTACTTACCAGTAATTCATTATTGAATCTCGTTAAAAATAACAGCACTTACATGTAATCGAATTCTCATTGGTTCATTGTACGAATCGAATCGAATCACCACGTTCAGTGTTTTAATTTATTGTAAGTTATTCAAATATATTTTTTTGTTTAAGTGTGCAAAAGATGTGAAAGTCGATACCGATCAAATAATCGGTTGCGCTTCGGGAGAGCAAGGGTCAGCATTACTCAAGAAGCATGGAGACGACACCCATATAATCAGCCCCACCTTCATACCGACCATAACTTTGAATGGTTCTAAAGGCAACCAAGCAGCCATTTTGAAAAATTTCTTGTTGGAAGTTTGTAAATTAATTGACATGCCATTACCACCACCATGCTTGTGACGAACAACTAGATCGGCACGATTGATACCTGTCCGATATGATAAATAACGTGCAATTTTTCAGTCTTCAAATGGCGACACGTAGGTTTGATCAAATTCACACAAAGTAGCTATTAGATGATGTTCACGAATGATAACATTTAATACTTTCGCCTAACTAATCAAAATCGATGTTCCTATTTTGAAAATCTAATTAATCTAATCTACAAATAAATTGGGTGGGTACCGCTCGCGGTGGAAAACCCGCAAGGGCTTGATTTTTCAACCGTCGAATTCCTTTTGTGTCAAGAATAAAATTGACATTTTGTCATATTTCCCAACTAGGCTCAATAGGCCAATTTTATTATTAGATAAGTTATTCCATGTTAATAACAATCAACCTTAATTGTAACAATTTTTTAGTCAGAACCTTGTTAGAACAATGAAAAATAAATGTGAAGTGCTCAAAAATTGCTCATAATAAAATATGCTTATTATTACAGAAACGTTTTTATGATTTCTAATTTTTATTAAATCTTTTATTAAATTTATTTTTTCGAATAAAGAATTGATCAATTGTATAAAGATTTAGTCATGAAAGAATCAGGATTTTATTTTTTTATTTGTACTCTATTCAAAAGTATTATTTTTTAATTCAAACAGGTTGTAATAGATTTAACTTAATCTTGTGTAATTATTTTTTCCTCTTTTATTGGTTAGAGGAAGTTCAATGTGAATGAATTATTATTTATTTTTATTTTATTGATGCGCCGTCGTTCGTAGGTACTATGTATTTGGGTTTGATACATACAAACCTTTCCTAAATGTTGTAATTCTTTTTTAAAGTTGTACTTTTTGACTCGTTGTTATTCTCAACTTGATGACTATCGGAATAAAGAGCTGAATGTATTTTTGAAATATTTTTTTTGTATGTTTTCTCGCACTATGAAAACGTAATGCCCTAAAAACTATGTTGTGAAAATGATAAAGTATTACCGTTGAAACATGACTTGACTTTATATTTTCCTATAAATATTTAAGCTAATCATTAGAATTTCTGTACATTAACAATTAAAACGTATTTAACGTCAAACTCTATTTTTAATTGTCTTCGCTGTTTCACAGAACTATGACTACTATGATCAATTAAAAATATGTATTAAAATAGGCATATTATACATATAAGTAGTAAGCTAACGTTTATATAAATAAAATGCCTTTCTTGCCATTTCCATTGAAATGTATCTTCATACTTAAATTGTATGGAAAACCTAAATCATAATAATTACAATGATGATGAATTATTGAAAAGTGACCTATTTTTATTTTACTCAAAATAAATGCTACAATATTATTTTCATAATACGCTAGTAAACTAATTATGAACAAAAATGTGTAGGTGTACGTTGTATTCATTCTTAACCTTCATTTAATGAGCACGATCGAATATTTTATATCAACACTGGGCCCAATAAATCATAATGTAATCGAAGGTTACATTAAGATTAGTGCGATCGCTAGCGTGAAGAAAATGCATTTGTATTATAATAAAAAAATAATCATAGAATACATTAAAATAATAGGAATAATGCGATGAAACTTTACGAAATACAGTTTGGATATGGTATATTTATTTAATGTTTTTTATTTATTTTAAGTTGTTTGTGATTTTTTAATCAAACATTCGGAATCAAGAAAACGTAAGCGACGGATTTCATCCGAGACCATTTGATTACAGATTCCGGATGCTTGGATAAACTTAATACCTAACTTTATCCTTCCTAACAGTATCCAATCTGTATTGATCATAAATCTCTTAACCTGTAATACTTTAACCGTATCTTTTTATATAAAATACGGTGTAAATCCATTAATTTAAGATCTTGTTTTAACTTTCAGTCAAAAAGCGGTTGTAATATGTAATTTTGGATTAATTTTATGAATGTGATTAATAAAACAATTTACACAGTGTGTCATGTTTTTTCTTTCTTTCTGAAATTACACAAACGTGCCTCCAGGAGAGCCACTAGGAACACAGTAATCGTTACGTTACTATACACGTAATAGGTATAAATTTAATTAAGTAGTACTTAAATTACTGAGATTCAATTGATGCGCTCCCGTTACACAATTAACCATTACACCTTCTACTACCATTACCAAGACTGCTTGTAAGTAATTCGATAGGACAGGGCCATTAATCATTCCGATCAAACGGCCACTTACCGTATCATGTGCGACGGCAATAAATTAGTGACTCCCACTGAAGTTTCCACCTTCCCCGTGAGTCACCGCCCAAAGCAAACAACTCCAGTCAATTCAATTTAAAACCCGCTCTGACAACACCAATTTGCCTGCGTCTAAATGGCTACCTTTGCTCCAAAAACCATTTCAAACACAACAATAAATCTTCACTGGAATCACGGTCTAATTTCGTAAAAGCCCCGTCTCGCTTTGCTAATTAATATGAATGGCATTTGCATCCGGCTTTTTCTCGCGTACACCATTTCCAACTATTGTTTTGCAAAGATTCTCACAATTTATTCTTGTTTTTAACCGACTGTACAGACTAAAGGGGGTTATGGAGAACAAAAACAGCTGTTTTATGGCTCTCCTGAAATGAAAAGCTTTTGTATCCTTTTATACAAATTGGGGCCTGTAACTGGTTCAAGTTTTATAATTTAATTTATGGAATAAGATGCTCTGAGTTTATCATTTAATATTAAGCAGCTATATTTTTGTAAAGATTTTTTGAAAAGTAAAATACACATTACAGAAATAACACTTGTAGATTCGCTAAATTATCATCATTCAGTCGATTGCAGTCCACTTCAGGACGAACAGGTTCTCGAGTTAAGACCTACTAAAGTAGGTACGTCTCGGCAACTAAGCAACTAAAGTGACGTACCTACACTCCTTCAGCTCGATAACAGGCTTCAAGAAAGATGATACTTATTTGGCACAAATTTTAATTTCGAAGTGCGTAAGTAAACCAAGGAAAACTGTAAAATTCCGATATACCTAGGAACTCGTAAAGTTTGTAGTATTGAATTACATGTAGGTATTTTTCGGACAATATACAACTGCAACTGTGGCGATGGCTGGCTTGGCAGTAAAGCCGCTTACACACGGTCAACTGACGGCGGCACGGTCGTGTTCGCTCTGACCCGCCGAGTCCCGGTATGGATGCACAAATCTAATGGATTTTTTATGTTGCCAGAAAAACCGACTGCATCAATAAAAGGGGATCTTGCCAAAAGGCTTTATTCGTGCCCTGCGTATATTTTTTATTGTTCAGGAAAGTCGCTCTAGGGCTGTCGGAGTTTCAGGAAAGGACTGAGATCGAAAATCTAAAACTTATGTATTGGTTTTCAGCAGGTATTATGCCGTGCCTTTCCTATCTAAGGATGCCCAGTAAAAAGTATTTTCACCTAGCTGGAGCATCATTCAGCCCCGTTGAAGCTTCAAATCTTGTAATCCACTCCCTGGATATTGCGATTTTTAAGCAATGAATTTATTGAAGAATGTTTTCACTACAACGTTATTGTCGATGTAGGTAAATGAGTAATTTATGGGTTAATCTACAGACACGAGTCAGTTATGAAAACCTTATTAACTATTTTTTTTTCTAATGCAAAGGATGATGGGCATATTGGGCGTTAAACCAACAGAAACAAAAAGTGTACTAAATTAAAGCTTAATACTAGTACTTCATTTCATAGTATGACAACAATCCTGAAATACGCGGGGATACGGAGATAGAGGTCGTTGAATATGCAAAGTTTCCATAGTATTTCATATCACATTAGGGTAATAAAAATAGTATTAGGTCAATTAGATTGCTTTTATCGATCATATTGAGAGTATTCTATCATATCTTATTATCGATTCTATCGATCTAAATGGTACCTAGGTATGGACGCTTATAATGTAGAACATGGTTTAAATATACCATTTGTTGGCCTCACTCCTGAACTGTTGGACATAATAATGGATAAATAACTTAATGTATTTTAAATGTAAGTAGATAAGTATATTAATTAATATTTTTTGTTTGCGCACTAAAGCACCTATTACTATTACACATTATGTCAATTTCCAAGCAAACCCGGGAGTTTTTGGTAGTTATTTATATGAAAATACATTTCTGATATTAAAATCTAACAAATAATAGTAGTTACATTTCTGTTGGTTTTACGCCCAGATTACATAGAAAAGTGCCCATCATCCTTTATTTATTTGCTTAAAACTACCTACCGACTTATCGATTATTTGGATGAGTTAAAGTCTCACTATACAGCATTTTCTATCAGCAATCCTTAAGTTAATAGGTAGGTATAAGGTAAAATATCATTTCAGATCAGCGTGTATTTTTGTATCTTTGATAAGCCTTTAAGTTAAAACATTTTCTGCAAGCAGCCAGGTAGACCACTTACTACAATGCTTTTGATTGTTGCAAATTACATATAAACATAAGTACCTAAGCCACAGGAAAATTGTCATCTCGTAACGATTTGTATCTTACCTAAATTATGGGCGCTGGTTACTAAGGGAGGCATATGCTCAGCATCTTTACATACCAGACTGAAAGCCTTCTAAATCTCCAAACAGTTTACATAAATTAATAGGTTAGACTTACCTAGTTAGAATAATGGCGTCGAAATACTTTAAGTAAATTAGCACATAATATTTAGTAATAAGTTGTATGTTTTAAATCGCTTTGCCCATATAGCGTTGCTGCCGGTGGTGAGCGTGCCGTGTACTCTCATTAAAACTTTCCTCAGGCTGGCTCGCACGTGTTTTTAATTTTTATCGAGAGCACTCGTCGTTACGAGCGTGCGGCTTCGGCTGCTTTGATTGCGGTAATGACGTCTCTCTGCCCGGCTGTTCTCCGCTCTCGCCACTCAACGAATACCGCGCACTATCTTCAAATAATAATTTCTTTTCAATTTAATGATGTAGGTACCTACTGGACATTTTAATTACTAAGCTTAATATTTTTCAGATTCGTTAAAAATTTGCGCTCTGAGATGTTTACTTATTCGTTATAATATTATCATGTACCTAATATGAGTGTCCCTGAAGTGTCTGTAAGAGATCGCTTTTAGCTACAGAACCGCCTGAATCGGGCCGTTTGACTTTCAATTTGTATTTCTTGCGTTCAATTTTAAGGATCTAGTTTAGATCAACATTGGTAATAAGTAACTGTCTTATCTTTAATCAATGTCTTCCTTTATTTAGCAGCTAACTAAATAAAAGAAATATTTAAGTAATGGCTTTAGGCTTCCCATAATAGATTCATCTAGTTTTGCGTATTATCTGCTAGTCTGCTACGAATGCAGCCAACAGAAGCAACAAATCCTCTTAGCACGGTCACTGCCGCGCAGCCGTCTGCTCCGACCCTGCTAGCCCGCGCAAGCAACTCTAATGGATTTTTCATGTCGATTGAACACGGCATAGGTATGCGTGCAAGATAATCAATTATTTTAAAACAAACAATCCGAGTTTCCAGGGCTTTGTTTTGACTACTAGTTGTAATAAGATAAGATGGAATGGTAAATTTTAGCTGCTGTTTGCTCATCTAACAAAATATGTGACCAGAATACCTTTCACGTCGACTTTTAACAAAAATTTAGAGACTAGATTAAATATTTTATACAAAAAAAGAGTTGGTGGTGACACATAATAAAGTATCTACTTAGTTATGTTCCTAGATTATAATGTCGTTGATAATAACAAACGATGACAGTTTTTATTTATGCATGACAAGGCAGGTTCGTTCGTTCGTTTCAGCCAAATGACGTCCACTGCTGGACAGAGGCCTCCTCCAAGGTTTTCCACAATGAACGGTCCTGCGCTGCCCGCATCCAGGCTCTTCCCACGACCTTCACCAGATCGTCGTTCCACCTAGTAGGAGGCCTGGTAGACAAGGCAGGTATTTGACCGCAATCGCAGCCAACCTATTAGGTTGTAGATACGCAAAACATCTAAACACGTTTCAACGGTCAAAGTGATTTTGTGGCTCTCTTCAGGCCATTAATAATAATCATTAGGATTGATACCGTCGGCTTATTGCACTGCCTTCAGTCCCGCGCCGCAAATTATGACATTAATTTTATAATTATTGTGTAGAGCACAAAAGAGCGGGGCGCACAAAAAACACGTAAGCTCCTTCCATTGTTGGGCGGGAAAACAATGAATGATTGTTCAAAACTGGTTGGGAAATGACTCGGGGAAACTGTCGTAGCGTACTTTGATGTAAACGAGCCCCGAGCGCAGCAGAAACGCGTAAGTAGCTGAAGACAGTGAAAAATGTTTTTGACATGGTAACTTTTACATCTCTAATTGGATTATGAAAGAAGGAATAACTTAGGTATTATGTGGTACATTTACAAATAATATGATTTGTTAAAAAAGAAAATTTAAGAGTTATTGAAAGAAAAATTACTATGAAAAAGTGAAAATATGTGTGAAACTATTCGTGTAGCAAACCGTTGGCTATTTGCAACATTTAAACTTAAAATAATTTTCAGATTTACAGGGAGCTTGTATATACGTCGTTCCATAATAGACTTCCATTCTTTGTAAAACAACATAGGTTGAGGTAAAATACACTGTGATGTAAGTGACGAAACCATAACGTCCGGGAATATTATCTGAGAATAGATTGTGCCTCAACCTGGGCTAGATATTCCTAGGTGCAGACTAGTCAACGTCGACTGACAACATTCTCCGTTGTCTTGATTAATGATTAATGTAGAGCTGTATGGTGCACAAACCATCTTTGCTACAAGCTGAATGATCAATTTATGGTTTCAAGACAAAGTTCAGTCTCGAGAAGCTGATGACCTCAAAAACGTTGCCCGTTCTAGGTATTCACAAGGCAATTGACACCATTATCCAATACTTCTGACTTGATTCAGGCCCTGCAAAACCTGATTGGTAGTTATTATAGAGTTAGAAGCAATTTCAGGTACTTATGGGTGACGTAGACAATTTTTGGTCGGTTTCGAGTCGATTAAGTCTATATCTGCAGTTTTCCGTCTAATTTATAAACGTAGCGAAGCGGTCACGATATTAAATCCGTCATAAATGTTACATTGTCTGCGCAACTAGTAATCAATGACTGAGGTATCCGCCTCGTAATTATTGCCCGTGATATGCTGCGATAATGTGTTAATTACAACTTGTTCATAAATTAACACTGACGATGCCATTTTAATTGAAGGCCATGAAAATTCCTTCTTTTATATAAAGCTAAGCGAGCAGTCATGGGGGCTACTGGCGTGTGGATGGCCCACCGCCATGATCTGGACCATATTGGCAATAATATTTGCATTTGCTATACTTGGAAACACTAAAGAAACGCTGGTAAGTCAGAACTTATCAAATTATATCCCATGCGTGCCATTTATAGTTCGTGGTGTGTATCTACAAACAAATATACAAACATTCTTACCTATTACACCTATAGGTACGGAAGTAAGATCCTTATTTTTCTAAAAATAACTTCATAACTCAGTCCCATTTTTTTCTGAAATTATATTATTTTTTTATGAAATACGTCACGGTAGATAAGTTACAGCCACAAGTGCTCTACTTATTTATTTTACTATAAAAATGCCATAAAATAATAAACATTTGCATTTAATCTAGACTATTTTACTTTATTATCAGCGATTAACGACAGCCGTAAAGTGTACTCACGTAATCACACAGTTGCTATAGTATGCATTTCTCTTTTGCTATAACTTACAGAATGATGCCAATTTTATTATTAAGGAGGTTTAATAATTATCTGTTTAATGCATCATTGGTTCCTGATATTAAAACAAGTGAACATCACCAAATACAAAACAAAGCACCGATATCTTTTTGTGAATATAAATGTAGAGCCAGCTTTAACTATTCAAGAGTAGGCAGGTCTCTTATTACTATTCAGTTGCCAGTGTGCTCTCCTCTGTTGATCTACATGCGTTGCCTTTGTGAACACCGTAGGGGAAATAAGTCGTTCCAATATTAAAAATGAGATAACATTCTCAAAGAAAATATTAAGTCGTGATTCCACCGGGACCTACCCAATGCGCATCAACTTGTATCATAACGTTAAATATTCATTTAACTTGCGTGGGTTTGTCTCCACTGTCGTTTTTACCTTTCTAAGCTAGGTTACTAGCCACGTTAATGTTGAGGCTTAGGCATCAGACTGTTTGTTTAATAAAGTAGGTACGTAGGTACCTATGTATTTAATATTTTGGGCAAGTTTTCTCTAGTATTTTATTTGTACCAATATTTATCGGTACAATTCGTATATTTATACGTCTCAGTAAAATATTTTAATATTATCTCTCGTGTAGGTGGTAAGTACTTATTAACGGAGACCGCATGTTAGTTGTCAGATCTGCTCAGAATTATTGCTTGTTATTTTCGGGCAGTCAGTTGGTAGGTAGGTACACATGGAGAGTTTTCAATTTTTTCTACTCACTCTTTTAATTCAACTGCCTTCATTTTCTTCCTCCGATCATCGTATCTAGAGGGGCAATTATCTAACNAGGCTAGTTGCCTAAAAAAATTTTTTTAGTCCGTAATGTTTAATATCAAAAAATATTGGACACGTATAATTTTATTTGTCAATCTAACAAATAATCACATAGTTATGGTGCGTTGAAGTTGCGCACGACGTCACAACGTGCGGCATTTTTAAGCAAGCGTTGACGTCACGGGCCTCTTCTTATAAACTTTGGGGCGCTTTATCTCTTTAAATTTTCATTAGTTTGAAAAAGTGAAAAATACGTGTAGAGTATTTTTTGATAAGTTAACTGACGGACTAATTAAAACTCTTGCTTTTTGACCCAGGCAACATCCCCATTATCTAACTATATAGCACTAGACCACGGAAGCGTTTGTCAAATACCATAAAACAAAATAAATAATAATAATATCATACTTAAGTATTATTTAGTTTTACAATGAGGCTCTACATATATTAAGAATTAGTTAGGCAAGTTGAGTTCAAGTACTTCAACTTATTGCCAGTATTAGATACTGAAATTTCATATTTTCTAAAGTCTTCATAAAGGTGCTTATTAGGGAGGGATACAATTTACGAGTAAAATGAGTTATCAATCCGAAGCTATGTCAATCCGAGAAGAAGTTATCCGATCAGCGCCAAAATTGATGAACTATACAGACGTTGCTGAAAACATTTGACACAATCAATATCGCCGACAAAGCGTCGTGTGTCATTGGAGCCCCGTGCGCGGCAAGTGCATTAGGTATGCAGGCAAAGACATTGAGCAATAGTGTCGCTGTCTCCCGCCGGTACTCATCCATCAGCTTGCCAGCCGGTAGGCGGTCTACTGACACAATCATAAACTACCGCGAAGGACAACTTGTCCACAATATGGGACAAATATGGCAGCAAAGCTTTTTCCATAATACATTTCTACGATATAAACTTTCAATTTTTATCGTTTCTGCATATTTCAGAGCATAATGTTATACAAGAAACTATGTTTATCTTAATACAACCATAACCAAAGGATTTATGATATTGTTACGAATTTTTTTCCACGTATTCACAGCTAGGTAGTAAATTATGAAAGTGGCTTATCTTATGTTGTGATGGAACAACAAGAGCGCTTTCACGTGTCGACGCCTTGTACCTTTTTGTGAAACGAAATAATTTGAATGGTTTTCCTTATAGGGTTCGCAGACGAGATTTGTTGTGGCGTGTTTTGTAACTGTAACATACCTACTAAATCTTATTTCAGGAACTCAGTGACGAAATCAAAGAAATAATACAACATGTTCATAACGAGTGCGTCGGTAAGACCGGGGTCGCCGAGGGTGAGTTTATATTTTTCCTTTGTGCGGCTCGGGGATGCTTGTGACGTAAAACAATCGCGGATTTGTCTTACCACCGAGGGCCTAAATAGGCTGAGCCTTCAAGATGGCATTTATTTGTTTTGAAAGCTTGACTCTTGACTCTTAAAAAAACTGAACTCGTATAGCTAGTAGGTATATGCAGCATAATGGCATGACTAAAAAATGTTACTTAGAACTTGGAATCTAAATTAGAAAATAAACAATGTAAAGACCTATAATACTTCAATTGACTAGGTCCCGTTTCAGCCCAAATAAAATAATACAATTTAATAAGTAGGTACCTACTTAAAATGCCTTGAACTCTAGTACAAAAGTAATGTGTTAAGTAGTATCTTAAGTATCCACTTTTAAGTGTACACACATTAAAACCCTTTATTCTTGCCCCCAGAGGATATACAGAATTGCGAAAAAGGCATATTTAAGGAAGACAAGAAATTGAAGTGCTATATGTTTTGCCTGATGGAGGAAGCGAACCTCGTGAGTTTTCTGTCTTTTGTTTATTTCTCTCTTCACCGTCCCGGCTCCGCGAAATTAGATACAAACATGAGTTTAATTTATTTTTAATTCAATTCGTTTGCTCCGCTTTCAAAGGTATGCTACGGTTAAACGGATAATATCCTGTTTGCTTTTTGTGTTTGCGTTGGTATTCATTTTCAGGTGGATTCTTGTTTGAACGTAGATTAGTTAGTAGCTTGTTTTACTTAAGAAATTAATAATAAGATGTATCTAACGTTTATGGTATGTTTGTGTACAGGTGGAGGACGATGGTTCGGTTGATTATGACATGGTCGTCAGTATAATCCCGGAGCAGTACACGGAGAGGGCCAAGAACATGATATTTTCGTGCAAACATCTTGGCAAGTATAGTTAGCTGCATACTAAGTAACTATCACAACTTTGTGCTCCGCCTGGAAATCGTTTTTCACAGTGGAGTACCTACCTACAACCTAAATTAAAATGTTGTCTCATCTCACCTACAAGACTTGAATTAATGTTGTGTGCTGAAAAACATTAAACACCTCTTAGTGGTTTTAGGTTTGAAACTGTTTTTTATTTACTACCTGGCTTAAAAAGAATCATGGTACTATTTTTTCTAGTCAGATTTTCTAAATCACATAAGTTAATGTAGAGTTTTAATAACTTTGAAATTTTTAGATTCCCCTGACAAGGATAAGTGTCAAAGAGCTTTTGATGTTCACAAATGCTCGTACGACAAGGATCCAGATGTAAGTCAAAGTTCCTTATACATCAGTAAAAGTATTATTAATAGCTAGGCTGACCTGAATAATAGAAAGCTTAATGGATTATCAACAAATTACATATTTCTTTTTCAGTTCTACTTCTTATTCTAAGATGATTCCACTCCATCAAATGAAGCTGGCAAGTTGATGGTGACTAAGTATACAATAAATGTTTTTAGAAGCATCTTTAAATCTTTGATTTAATATATCTTCCCTGCCCCAGTATCATTTTTATACATTACTTTAATGACTATAAAATTATTATAATGTATTTTTTTTTAATGTACCAAGCATATTTAACATGATGAGGCATTTTGTAAGCGACAATAGTTATTGCTGTAAAATACATGAAAATGTTTATTAAATAATTTGTGGGAATCAAGCCACAAAATTAGATACACAAGATTTTATCCAACTCCCCAGTGAGAAGAAAATGTTTAGGTACTTGTAAATAAAGACGTAATTTGGCGTTAGCCGGAGGCCCTCAGCCCGTCTATTTTTTATGAAATCTCGCTCGAATTTATTCAGATCTTGAAAGAAGTATAATGCTAAGGAATTAATTTGCTTCACGAGAAATAATTTGTTCGAGGAAAATAAATGAGTTCGAATCTTGTAAAACGCGTAATTGTGATCTTTAGTTAGAATTAAATTCAAAGGAACTCCCATTGCAAGGAGCAATTTGAAAAATCGAGATTGCGGCTACGTCTCCACTTGAATGTTATTTTACGACTTAAAGAACAAGATGCTTTAGGTGCTTTTAAGAAATTCATAATGCGGAGATTCTCTTACTTACTTAATATTAAATTTTCAAAGAAAATATTATTCTCCAAAGCAGATTTCTCGTCTTTGTAAACTTTGTTTGGAATACCTACCCTAATTGCTTGCTCGAAGTCAGATGAATTATGAAACATTATAATAATAGAACTGAAAAATTTATTTCTTAGTCTTAATAGAAACACAATAGCTAAAGGCAAACATAAATAGTAGAAGAAACGCAACAGTAAGTAGGTTCTGTAAATAAGTAGAAGAAGGTAACTCACAGGTAAGGATTTTACCGGGTCCATATTGGCTCACCTAAAGTTATTTACCCGAAATTGTTCTTCCTAACGATTTTAAATCCGAATGATCACTCTTCCTAAAATTTTTCATCCTAAAGTTTTCATTCATACTATTTGTAGTGCTACTGGCGATGTTCATAACACTCATGTTTCCGAAAATTTTAATTAATAATATATCATTAATGTAAATATATTTAAACTCCTACTGTTTTTTATCATAACACTTTTATCCCTAAACATAATTACCATAATATTTTCACTCATACCACAGAATAATAATAAGTACTACGTACAGAAGGTTTTCTTTGCGAAGGTAACGTAAAGTCACAGTTCTAACCTAACCTAAACCAATAATTTTATGAATAGGACCGATTCGTTTCTGGAACTTGACTGAATGACTGGAGCGGGACTTTGGCTTCGCTTGCTCGGCTCGTGCGTTGTGATCACAGCTCTAACCTAACCTAAACCGTCAATTATCCGTAATATTATCGTCAAAGAAAGAAATCTAAACAAAAAAGATATGACTTTGAATAATAGTGTAAAAGATGGTTATGTTGAGAAAAAATAGGAAAACAAATAATAGTATATTAGATGTTTATTGCTAATGACATTATGAAGTTGAATGTTTCGGAATTATGAACATTAGAGACAGAGTAGTTAGGAATTGTGATTGTTAGGTTGAAAAATGTTAGGAAGAACATTTTCGGATTTCGAATTTTCGGAGTTGAAAATTTAGGTGAACTTTGGCGCACCCGATTTTACCACTCAAATCAATAAAATATTTCAAATTCTTTTTCATATTGAAAGAATCATAATTTGACAAAGAGTGACAAAGCACATACCTAAGTGTTAGGTGGTTTGCTTAAAAATAATTTAATTAGCAAAAGCATTGATGAATTACACATTCAATCCTCGCTATTCTAATTTAAGTATCAAATTGGTTAATAAATCAAATAGACTTATTTGAGAACGACATCAATGTTGATTAGATGTGCCGCGACAATGACGATAACGGCTGCTGATGTGGAAAGTGAACTTAAAAACTCCCGTTACAATAAAAGAGCACGTTATTTAACAGCAAAACGACATTCAAAAGACGGAAAAACCGAGGGTCGGAACATCTGCACATAAAGAGGCAATTTGGAGATTGCCGGGGGCGCGCAACCGCCACGGAGAATTGTACTCAAATGTATTCAAAATTAAAAAAAACGAAGAAAATATTGCTAGGAAATTCATTGCGGCAAAATAAACATCAGTGGTTTGCTCTGAGGTTGCGCCCGGGACACCAGCGGCCGGCGCGGGCCTCGGCGGGCACGCACCCGCAGGTCATTAGGTACGCGAAATTAAGAAACCACATTATGGTCTTCTATTTATCTTTATTTTTAAAATTGATACGATATATTTAAAATTTCATTTGTACACAATTTTTTGATATTAATTGAATAAGTTTTCTAGAATTATGATTCTATAGGACTCGTAACATGGAATAGCCAACGGCAAGGTTACGTATGTATAAACAAGGTTGTAAGTTCTTGATTTCTTGATTTCGGCAAAAATCTAGAGTAGGTAGGTATTTAATACAATGTGCCCGGAGAAGATCAAACTTTAAGGGAGTGATCTACAGACAATTTTTTCCATGAAAGTAACTACTTGGAATAAGTATATTATTATATGTACCTAAAACTTAATACTGGCAAGACTGAGCAAGTCGAATACGGCAATTTGTCGGCGCGTAATAGCTCTGCACTGGTCGTGCGGCCGCAACGAAACGTGCGGTGCCTGCTCAGTTAGTGCCGTGCTTTATAAAGGTGGTTGCTTCGAAATGCGAAGATAATTTGTGATGATGCCCCAGGCAAAACCAGAACGATTAGGCTAACTTTATGTCATAATCATCTTCACATTGTCTTACGTAAGGGTACTTGATACTCTATGAATACTGGGAAGGTTGAACAGTCCGTGGGCACCGTCGGATACGGCAATTTACGGCGCGTGTAATGACGCTTGGCTGCGCGGCCGCAACGGCACGTGCGTTGCCTTCCTAGACGCTGGTTAGCGCCGCACTTTCAAATCTAAGACCGGAACTGCAGTTCGAAATGTGAATATAATGTAAAGAGAATAAGATTTTGACAAACATTGTCTTCTAAATATTATAAAAATATGCTGATCTTAAAATATTCATTAAATTAAATTAAATAAATCTCATTTAAAATACTAGGTTCAGAAAAACGTTATAACGTTCGGACATTTTGTACTCGTACTCGCATGTTACCGTAGACAACAGCTACGAGACGATGCGACGTGCTACGAAAGTACGGTGGCTACGGCGCTACGAGCGGCTACGGGTGTGACCGCGAAAATGCGCTGTAATTACTACGAACACGTTCGACAAACATACTTTGGTAACTCCAAATTGCATGGCTGGCTAATTTAATGTAACTACATTAAGTCAATTATTCAAATTAATAATTGTTAAATTAACTATCCATTACATGTTCACAATTTGGAAAAGCGTAGTTTACACAAAATATTTGGACGTATCTACTGATTAATTTTCACTAAGTTTTGATCTCTAAATCAAATCACTGCAATAATTATAGTAATAGCACAAATCTATTCTATTATAGTCAAATTGTATGTAAATAAGATTGATTTGACACAAATTATTATGTTGCTATCAAAGAACCGTCGTGTATTCAGTAATGTGAAACAATTTATTGGGGACGTTAGTGAAACAAACCAATTATCCAAATAAATTGAGTTAGCCCGCCGCGGCCTCCCCCGTCATAGTTGCCTCAAAGGCTCACGGTAGCGATGTGATGAGCGCGCCTTGATTCGATTCAAATATGGCAGTAATATTGAAACCTACATAAAATACAATCGGTAACACATGTAATTTTTAGAGTAGTTTTTTTTAAAGTAGTTAAATATCAATTGGTGTTACAATGTAGTCATGTCCTATTGCTAAAGTAATCTAAAATATCTTTATCAAGTTTCATCAAAAGCTCGAATACAATAGCTATAAAAATATTTATGTAACCTCCGTATTCGAAATCGATATTGTCTTCATGATTTTCCACGTAGCTGTTGAGCAACATGCCTCTATATTTGTTCTCTACCTAGCCTACCCGTGCTTTGAATTTGCCTGCCATAATGATTTGTAGTCGAGATCAGAACACAAACTTTCAAAAAATAATATATCGTACGTTCATATGATAAGATTTTTAATCTTAGAANTCTTAGAACAGAACTAACACATTTTCTGGAAGTTATTAAGCTCGGAGTTGATAATCGATTTAGATCTCGATGATTTCCACACCGAAACCTTATCTTGATTGTGAGAACGAGCCAACATCACTACGTCAAAGGAAGCGCGTTATGTTCCTACGGAAAGGTGTTTGTTTCCGAGGCGCGCCGCAAAATGAATATTGATGACTTTATGGGTCCCGGGATGATTTGCTGAAAAATTAGCTTCTTTTCATCGTTTTATTGCCCCCTATCGTTTGGGAAACGGCGGTGATGAAGACAAATACAACCGTTAATTTTGCTTAGTAACCATCAACTGATTTATCACGGATGATATAAAATATTGTTGCTTTTATTACTTTAATTCCCCTAAAGATCTTGATTGAGACAAGGAGGGTTCGTTTAAATGGCATAGGTATTCGGCTATTTGAGGGGCGAAGGGACAATAATTGCTATCTATAATACTTATTTATATCTTGGTTTCTAAGTTATAAAGGTTCATTGACATCTCAGTACCACAATGACACGATCTTTATTTATAATCATGTACGACATTCATACATAATAAGATGTCCATCAATAGGTAAACATAAAGCAGATTTATTATTCATTACTCCCTATAATGCGGGCCGAATATGCTCTATTAACATGGAACACGTTTGATGGGTGGAGTGTGAATGCATAAATATGTAGTTAGGTTAGGCGGGACACGGACGTGCGTCATCTTGGGCAGCTTTCTGACCGGAAGACACAATTTATATGCTAATGCGGCAAGATACAAGCCCGACGCCGCGCACGCCGCCCGCCGCATCCCGCGATTCCAATTCCGTTCGGCTATCATCTCCGAAATATCATTTTGAAACAGCATTTTAATTTAAATTATGAAGCTATTTGAATATGCGTTTGATCTTTGACATTTTTGGAGTTAACTTTCAACTGGTATTATACTAGTATGTACGTAGGTACTATGTTCTTCTTTAAAAGAGAATTTTCTTCTGTTTCTTTTTGCTAATGAACAATGACAAATGATTTGGATTTTGTATTGTAAACCACGATTTCCAAACAAAATAAGAAAATCTTAAGACATCCACAACTTCACGAGTAGCATAGATTTTGAGAATTAAAGTTAAAACTTTCCTTCTGGCACAATCCAGTTAGTCATTTGGTTGCCAGTGCTCAAGAAAACAGTTGTTTCAGTAAATTAGTTTAACTATTTCTTAGTGCCGGTTTTCTATTAGTATGCAAGGTCAAGAGGCTGTTTACTCGAGCCATGCGTCTAGTTACAGTGATTGCATCTTCATTCAGGAGTCAACCAGTCCAAATGTTGTTCCACAAACCGTCTATGAATATTCCGTGATTGGATATGCTCTTGTTTTCGTGACACATTTCGGTTGAGGTTCAAAAACTTTATCTTGAGAAATGTACTGGACAACTAATTTCAGTGGAATAAAATCTCAAAATGTATTAATAGATTTTTACGTTTTAGAATTGTTTCTTTATTCTGCATGAATAATATGCTTGTTCATTAAGTAGGTGAATATTCGAAATAAAGTGAAAAAATGCATTATTTTAATGCTTGTCATCTTGAATTGTACCGAACAATGTTTTTAAAGAATATTCAATAGGCTTCATTAAAACACAAGTTTACTCAATTCTTTATAGTGTTTCTGCTGCAACATCAGAAAATTAACTCGCAGTTTCCAAGAATCTGCGCATTGACTCTAAAAATGTCTTGTCCAAATAATATTTCGCTTTGGTGGCTCCGGGTGGCCGCAGCGGCGACCGTTGGCTAAGCCAATTAGTGTCCACTTGGGTAAACACCGGCTCGTTAGCGGACTTGTGTGTTTTATTCAATTCAATTTGCAGGCACCACTGCCACTTATTGATACGACTTTTCTTTGTCCTCGCCTAATTCTGGGCGCAGTGCGCGGAATCACAACAAAGGCTAAATGTTAACCGGACGTGTCCCGGCCGCTGTGGCATTTTAATCACCGAGTTGGATTCGCGTTTGTTGTTTTCATTAGTGATACGGTTAGGTGGCTTTTGACACCTTTTTTGTTTATTTATTCGGAAAAATATGTGCTTCGGCCAGCGAGACGGTTATAGAAGATTTTTCAAAGCGCTTAAAGTAAGTAAATTGATCTACAGAATAATATGTATAGTGACAGTAGTAATATCCACAGATAGAAGAGATCGAACTAGAATAGTTTAGATATTCTAACCACATGCATGTGGTCTTTGCAAAAAAAAAATTAAAATTAATTTCTTTCGTTTTGGAAAATCTTAGAAATAATGGTCTATTGTATGTACCTACTTAGTCACTCAATCATTCAGTTTGTCAGGAATGATAATTACTTTCTTTTTATATAAATTTAGAGGCTTTAAAACTTTTTGAAAGATCCCATTTAATGTTATTCAAGTCAGGGGTTACGAGGAGCCCTTTTAGGGCGAAGGGCTGTAAGGAAGGCTGCGTAAGGGTTAACCACTTCGGTTCCTAACGTCCCGAGGTTAATGTGAGTTGTTGCAGGTGTAGTTAATTAAGATTAAACGTTTGATTATCATATTACCGCGTATAACTGGTTGGCAGCGCTCATTTTGTATGCCATTAAAAGGTTCTTTATTATTAAAATTAATAAAAATGTTAACCTAACGTAGGAATCATTTTCTAATTTCTATCCTCAAAAGATACCATATCCTAATTGTATTGTGGAACTTCACAATGTTGAAAGAAAGATAATATTCACCACTGTCGCAAGGTTTTCCTTTGTGTATTCTTAGTTTGAGAATCCTTTTAAAGTCAGGAAGGATTTAATTATCAGAGGGGCATGATAATTAAATTCTTAAAGACTGGGGAGTCTAGATAGCTTCTGGTTTAATTATTAAATGAAATTCTGTATCATTATATCACAGGTATAAAAGTTAAGCCTCAAATTTTTACCACTGTCCCACTTTAAAGAAGATCAACAGTGATAAGGGTCGAGAGTTGGCGTGTCCCACATCAGCACACTGCGCTCACTCGACCGTCGCGGGGCGCAGCGGAGGATGTCGCCGTGTCCCGTCCCGTAATCTAGTCCGTGACTTGCAAGTGGAATGCGTGGTTTTATTACCGCGCGCGCCCGCAGTCGCACCCGTGTCGCTGGAGGCAACTAGTGCTGGCAAAAGGTTGGGGCGTGAGCGGGGACACTACATTTAATAAACCAAAATAAGATATTTCTGTTCGTTGCAATGAATGAATATCCATTTTAACAAGAGCTACTCATACTTATTAATTAGTATGACAGGCAACGGTGCAACTGAAGATGTACCTAATGACCGCCCCATTTCGTCGTGATTAGACATTTCATAATTTTGAACTATTGAACCTTTTTAAAATTTCATAACATTATCGGTTGTGAAATATTCAAGAAAATAATTCAAAAAGACTTCAGATATAATGCAATTTGTTGTTGGTATCCTGTAATCAAAATACTGTTCCTAAGATTTATTTTATTAAAAGCGTTCTTCTTCTTTTATTATCTGGAAATTTTATTTAAAATCTTGTGATTTTGTATTATTTACTTCAAGTTACGGCAATACTTGTACACCATAAATGTGGTGTTGGGACAGGAGTGCATTGGGATAGATTATGATACAGTCGACTTTTTAAAGGGACGTCCTTCGAAAATCAGAGCACTTGGCATCACTAGCAGGAGCTGTCGTTAGTTGTACCGCATTGTGGCGTTATTACTGCGCGACATGGCGCGGCGGCGAGACGCGGGCACGCCGACATCCGAAATGATGCTCGTAAGAAAACCGAAATTAAACCCCAGGTATAATTCTGTATAATAAATCTTGCACAATTCCTAGATGATGTGTAACACCTAAAACTACTTTATTGAATGTCATTTTGTGTAGAAACCCACAGATTTGATGTATACTTACTGGACCTCACCAGGCAGGGTTTCACACCGCCTTTTGTGATGACTCCAGCTTTAGGAATCATGTTTCATCTAAAGACTTGCTGTGATGAATATTAAAGTAGAAGCTATTACTTCTTTGATATGTCGTCATGGCGCGTCAAAGGCATACAAGTAGTACGTGCCTTTATATGTATCCAAAAAAGCTCTACCTTTGATGGTGTCACCAATAATATGTAAAGAAATAATTTTCTGTAGATACCGATACACGGGCTTTCAGAATAGACATGTGTTTTAAAATATCTGTAGTTTTAAGGTGTACCTACCTACATAATTAAAATAATACGCTGTGGTAAAAGCTCTACATAACACTAATCGTACCTATAATTACGTAACTTTAAAGCGCTACGCTGAGATTTTGCTATATCACTGTTACATAATACATTTAAAGTTCTTTTTAATGGGGGATCCGTCGCATAGCTTAGCATAGCGGCGAGGTTCATTGAGCAGAAAATTATATGCAAAATCACGGCGTAAGTCACGGCCCGACAGGAACGAGCGGACTTCGGCGAAAATAATTAATATCGATGCTTTATGAAGACCTCCATTTTGTCGAGCTCTATGAAAAGGCAAAATTAACTTAGAACTAAATTAAGTTTCACGTTTCGCTGTAAAGGTAGGTATCTAATAATAGTCGCTAATGGATGGACAAGAGTCTGAGTTTTATGAATTTATTCATCACAGTGACACTGTTGGAAATTGCGTAGGAGCTTACCTAACTGTGTTATGCTTTTAACATTGGTCTTCTAAAAGACATGTACTAAGTAGGTTATTATATTATGTTGTTTATTGTATACCTGACTATACTAATTTTGATTTATTTGAACATAAATCATAAGTTCATAACTGATTATATCTGAGTATATCAGTGTGCCTACCATGAGTTTACGTTAGGTGAGCTCGCTAGCGAATACGTTAAAAAATTCTATGAAGATTTTATTTCCAGAAAGTAGCCGCTAGGGGCGCTGCACAATATGTCATACATTTAAATGTCATTTTTTTACGCAGTCGCTAGCGAGCACACCTAACGTAAACTCATGGTAGGCACACAGTACACGACTGAGCATAGTAGGTATTATTACGGTAGATTGACTTAGTACTTTGAGGAAATTCCGTCAGTACACAAAAATATGCTGAACATTTCGAAAAAATATTGCCTAAATTTCCCAGCAGCACTTTGGTAGGGGATTAATTTGGATCAGCTATGTGCTATCCGAAGCCGTTTTAAAAACATGGCGCATCCATAATGATTGCTTGATGAGAGGTCGGGCCTGTTAGCTGCACTTCCCTCTGCCTCCCCCACAGTTTGGCGTTCGTTAGCTTTTATAAAATATCTATGAAACTTTAATAATAAGCCACGCTTACGAATATAATGAAGGAAACATCAAGTTCAATTATTTCAAGACGATGGTCTCAGATTTAGATAGAACCACAGGTAGAACATAATGTTTAGATTTTTTGTAACGCCTCATGATTTTTTTGTAATAACTTTCATTATTGAATCTGCTATTGATTGAAGACCTTTAGATGTAAACAAATGCACTGTAAGCCTCAATAGTTATTAACAGCTTTTCCACAAGAGCTGTTTGCTGCAAACTCGACACGAGTGCGTCCGAAGTTGGGCTCTTATAGTTGGGGGCTGACATAACGACACGTAAGTGAAAATTAGAGGGTAAACACAGGACACTGGGTTTAATGGCAGCTAATGCTCTTATGTTAAGCCTGGGAAACTCCTGTTACCCAATTTTGGCATGTGAAAAGATTTTCCTTACGTGATTTCATGAACATCCTTATAAATGTTTAAAATTTAACATCTCATTTTCTACCATTTCTCATAGTAGCAGTTTTGAAGACTGATATTTATGATGTGTTCACAAAATATAATTAGTCGGTTTCGTTTTCTTAATCAAACGTTAAAATAGTAAGACTCTTGTCTTACTATTTTAGTTGAAATGGGACGCGTAAGTATAAAATCTTTAAATTTAATCAAACGGTATTTCTAAGACAAGGTTTTGTTTCTTCAATGAGCCATCATTTTGCACATTTATTGTCCTCCCAAATCAGGTTGCAGTAAAATACATATAATACTGATTCTTTTAGTTAAATTTAAAATGAATTTAAAGTAAAGTTTGAGTGTAAGTGTCCCAACGAGTGAACTGTCGGTTACTAGCGGCGCATAACAATGCCGCGTCGGTCTACGAATTCTGTAACGACATGCAAACTTTGCCGGTGTCTTGGCGTCCGGCGAATTTTAAATATTCGCCGACATGTGTGACATGCGTGAACTTGTGTAATGTTATATTTGACGTCGAATTTCCATTGTACGATCGTTACTTACGTTTGGATTTGATTTTTCTAGGTTAGCCAGTGAGGGTTATCATGACATAGGAAAACTTACGGGATGTAAGATGCTCAAGCCGACGCATTTAACGGACTTCCACTTTTCTTGGCAGCTTTATAATTAACACTTGTACCTACATTAAGCAATAATTCCAGAGTAGAACACTGTAAAACACATTTAACGACAGCAAAATCAGTTATCAATTAACTGAAAAGTGGAGCTGGTCAATCAAGTTCATTTTGCGCGGAATTTGATTGTCAAATCCCGAACTCATAAAAGTACTTACTACCTAGGTATATCAATATTGATTGGCGGTGTCAACTACCAAATGGATAAATCATCTGCATAACTCACTCATGTATCATCTCTCCATCTGCATATATGGTTATGCATGAATGTCATACTACCAGTATCATATTAGACCGGCTGCTGTCAACAAGTTACATATTTATAATAGTTTTCACTTCAATATTTTGCACACATAACGGAACAAGTTGAACAGAGTTTTGAAACTTTTCTTCTTTACTTATTTTGAGGACGGTCGGAGCGAGCGTCGAACTCCCTAACTCGTGTTATTGAATTTAATGTACCCTTACTCGTACCTAGTTCTATTCAACAGCCGCATCACTTGGACCTGTTAGACATCTCGGAAAGTGTCGATATTCAACGCGAAACTGCCAACTTTGTACTAGAGACGCCAGTTAAGGTTCGGACAAACCAACGCGTGCAGCGATGGCGATGGCGATGGCGACCACTGCGCGTGCAAAAGTTGTTTCACACTGCCGCGACCGCGATGGCGATCACTGCGCGTGCAGGTTGTCACTGTCACCACAACTGTCACGCATATTGTCAATCACGCCTATTCGGCAAAATAGAAACTGAATTAAATGATTTGTTTGGAGCTTTTGATGCAATTGAGACAGTGGAAACACTTTTTCACTCAAGTTTATTCAGGCGGCCATATACCTATTATGGAATGAGACAGGATTACATGCGGTATAGGTAGTAGGTATTGGTTACTCATAACCAAGCTATATTTCTGCCTTCGTTTGTAGTCACTAGAGCCCTAACAATACCTTTTAATTAGATTTAAAGAAAGGTTTGATAGGAAGGAGGACTGCACTAAGGCTTTCTTGGCCTCAGTGGGGGAAATAAAACACAACGTGGACGGTTGATATCTGGTTTATTACTGTTATGCTATTGCTATACAAGATTTACATAATGTACACAATTCAATGTGTCCAGTCCAATGTGCCGACGATGTAGAGTGCCTACGGTGCACGTTCGTTCAGGGTTCATGGGCCAGTCGGCTAGCATGTTGTAGGTCGCGGTCGATGCTGACGTGCTCGTACCATCGTACAGTATCCTTGTGGGCAAGTAAGATTATAACCAATTCATCTTTTTCCTTGAGGGAAAAAATTTTCCCCCATTACCTTTTACCATTGTCGTTCTTATCTTTAAATCGCACAAAACTACACAGAACTCAACACAACATCTATCAAAATCAATTTTCATTTTCATTTTTGGTGCAACAGTCATCTTGACATTTACTTTTTTTTAGGCAAAGGAAATTACATTATGCACATAAACCACAGAGTACATAATAGTCCAAATATCTTTTTTGTCTTTAATAATAACCTAAAAATACAAAAAGACATCAGTTTTGATCAACTAGGTGTTTCTAGTGGCACTAAATTAATGACTGAGACGTTTGATGACTTTAATTAGGTTTTTATTTATGGCATACTTAGAATTGCTCTAGGGCCTTTGAGAAAGGTGCAGACATGTACATTCTCAATTATTTTGTTCTGCAGATAATATCCCCATTTTATTTATGAAGTTGAAGAAGCAGGTTCTCGAGAAAACTAGAATAATTTGTTTATTACAAAAAAATAAATTCTGATATTGATACTTTATTCTAAAACCTTTTTTAATATTCAAGTAGGTCAGACTAGTGGTATNGGGTAAAAACGTTTATTTACTCGGCAAAATCATGTTTAGTTTACTTTGAACGTCAAATGAGGTACAACTAAGCGAGCTAATGTGTAAATTTTTCTTTTGGGTTACCGCAAAGGAAGGTTGCCGCGAGCCAACATTTACGTTTGGCGTCGTCTTCGTTCCTTTCCGCCCGAGTGTTTGCTGGAACGCACTTTAATCACAGAGAACAGGTGGGACGAACCGACGAGCAATTTTCATATTGGAATTTCCTATCAAATTCAGCTTTCTGTGCGGAGTAGTGAGAAATTGCTTGATTCTATTTAACCTCTTTTTTCCATTTCGATTTAAGATTGCAAATATAGGAAATCGTTATTTACTTATTTGCAAGTCACTACGAACTAATATAGACAGACCATCATAAACGTTAATGTAAAACAGTCTCCAATTTATCCGCAAACCGACGAATCACGAGAGCACTGAATACTTGCACGTATCCAATTTTCTCGATAATATTTCTTCCCGTTGGCAGTCCACGTAACTCCACAAGGCCCCTGTAAGAATTACTCAAAATGTATTTGCGTACAGTCATGCGCTTACTAAGGGCTTTTGGGTCATATATCCCGAAACGGGAGCGGTATCTTCGGGTAAATCATTAAAATACGTACGGTGTTTGTTTCGTATCAATATCCGGATTAGGTCGAATCAAATTTGGTTTGTAGGATCAGGATTTATGCAGCGCTCTCAATTTCCTGCGACGACAGCGGAACATCCGGCATGCAGCCGCCCGCCCCCGCGGCCGCCGCCGCCGCCGCTGCCGCGCCGGCTCGGGCGGAAAATGGAGCGAACGGGCATTTGCATAGCGGCACTGGAGTCGAGCGGACCGGCAAATTGTTGTCGCATCGATGACTCGATCAATACGCCATAATATCTATCTTGCGACTATTCTCCGTGTTTCGGCGGTGCATGCGGTATCGGCGAGTTCCCCTACGCCGGTTGACATGTTCCGCATTTCTGTGCCACGGCGTATCTGTAGTTTGGATTCCGATTCCCCTACATTTGTCGGATAGCATTGGAAGTATGAATCTGAATACATGTTGTGTAATAAAAATAACTAAAACCAGTAATCCAATATCTTTTATCTATGGTCCAAGTAACCCTGTAAGCAGTAAATAATATCTTGTACATATAGGAATGTTTTAACATTTGTAAAAAAAGTACTAAAAAACAACTTTACAAAGCACCTAGATTAATAAAATAGGTTTCAAAACAAATTAAGCTTTTATTAGATGGAAAGCAGCAAGCAGTTCAACGTTTCATAAAATCATGCGTACGCGTGGTTCGTTACAGCCGCGTTCGGAAGCCGGGACTTGAATACATAGACGAGCTCAGAGCTGTACTCTGTTGTAGCATTTGCTTATTTCAGCCTAGAAGACTGTTTCTGTCTCTATCCGTTACAAGGTGATAGATAAGGTACAAGCTAGAAATCCGGGAAATGATATGAGCAGCATTGTATTTTGGAGGCTCGGGGTCGATTTCGGTTCGTTTAAGTTTGACATCCATAACGCGATTATTTGTGTAGCCAGCCCCTCGTATGTGGCACGATGACAGAATTTGCAATGAAAATTTACCTTGTCAACGTGTACTGCAATTGTGAACTGACATCTGGTCGCAGCCCGTTTGTTCCCAGCGTCGGGCCATTGAGTGGGTATGATAATTTCGTGGTACGGCTTAGACGGTGTGCCCACTCAGCTGAAAAGAGGTGATGTTTGCCTTGTTAGAATCACATTACGTAACTGCCCTAACAAACGGGAAACCTAATCTGATCATTGATTTCAAATATTATCTGATTCAGTTTCCAAAACGGTTTGTTTTTTTAATTTAGTATGTACCTATTTATAACGAACCTCTTCTAATACTTAATACCTAATAGCATTACAAACGAGTCCATACATACGGATTTGCATAAATATTAAAAATGAGAGACAGAAAATTACTCTAGTCTCTTTGAGAGCATAAAAAACAGGTTTGTTTGTTGTTGTAAACGCAGAAAGGTAAAATTGCTCCCTAAATATTTTAAATCGTAAAATCCGTTATTCCTGGCGGAGTGACGGCGTGTTTGAGCTGCGGTCCTAAGCAAATAGCGGGATTTAATGAGCCCGGAACGGCTTGCGGTGGCGCGGACCGAGATACGGACAACATTCTATCAAAAGTCACATTTTAGCTTTATCCCCGAAACAAACATTTACCAATTTTGTAGTTAGATGATTTTAATAACGGTACACAACTTTGGCTAAAATACCTAAGTGAGATAAATGGTTTTGCTAGAACGAGGAAATCTGTTTAGTTTATCCTTTTCAATCTTCGATCGAAGTTTTCAACGCATTGTAATTTCAGGACATACAAAACCAAGCTAGTTAATGAAAACTGTCTAAAAGACCAATTTATAGTGGTGACAATTGATAAAAAGATTTTTTGTGATGCACCCCTAATTTCAACAACCGGGATCCATATTTGCAGTTTACACTACAAACTTTCTTGAAGTTTTCCCTATCTGCAATATGAATTTCCATTTGTCGAGAACGATTGGCAATTAGTAATGAAATTGGGGCGAGCAAATAATTAAGGAGCGCGAGGTCGGCCGCAGAAGTACTTAAAGAAACAGCAGCTGGAGCGCAGCGGGCCGGCTGAAAAGCGGCAAGGGCATGGAGATGATAACACCACCAACAATAAGGATATGTGAAATAAAAATTTGTTATTACATGTTTTATTAAATGAATTTAATATTTTATGACGCCATCTTCGTTATCATTTAGTCTCTACTGCAGGAACATGCGTGACTTGTTCTAAATTGAATGAAGCTTACACTCCTGGCCAGGTGAGTTAACGAGGCCTGATGTTATTCCTTAATTAACGTATGTTTTTTTAAGTTCAAAATGTATGGAGTATCATAGCTAGGGTTTATATTCTCGTAGCCCATGCCATACTGCAACCAGAACTTTTGCTTAGAACGGTACTGGATGGCGCATAATGTCCAAGGATTTATTATACTTCTAACTATGCACTTTTCATTTATTCTATTTTATGGATGTAGCGCATCTATGGTTTGTAGAGTTCGTACATATCATGCACCCACGGCAATGAGGACACGGTATCCGCTCTAATGGCAACATGCCAGAAGCTGCGGGCTAGGTAAATTATCACAGATTTGTTATATTATTTAATTCTTACTCAATAAGATTATTTATTTTGATGAAAACAAATTAGCAGTTCAGAATCGTTAGATAAATTGTAAGAAAGCTCAATTTTGAAGTTTAACAAAGTGACCTATAATAATACAAATTAGGCATATCTCCCACTGATATTATTATTTTCGAAATTAATACTTAAATCACAAACATCTCTGTATAGATCCCGCATTGTCTTTCATTAAAATCTTTCGTTTCCGTGTTATATGAACGTGGATTCTGAATATTAAGGCTTGGTATTTCAGCTAAAGTAGGTATTTCGCGCTGTCAAAATCTGCGCGCGCAATACTTCGCCGAAGACAGCGCGCCTAAGAGCTCTCGCGGCTACACAGTATAGAAATACGCAGTTTAGAAATACGCAGTTGGTTAGGTTAGGTTGACTTCCTTCCGTTCAAGCGTCACACCAGGCCTGTTCATCTCCGCGAGTTTACATCGAAAACAAAACACGCACGATGGCCCACCTACAGGATACTATTCGACAAGGCCTCACATACGAGCGAACATTGACTCACGCACGCGTATTCTTGTGTATGATGGAAGAAAATAAAGAAAATGGTGTACTAAATACTGTGCAGTATTTAACCCTCCGTAAGCGCCACCGCGCGACTGATTGGGTTGTCCAAGCCGTCATGGACGATTTTTTCCACATTTTTTAACATAGTAACTAAATAAGACGCAATATAAAAATTTCATCCGTTAAAAGCCCTCGAGTTATTTCTGAACTTTAGTTTAGTAAAAGATTTAGAATCTCAAATCGCTTATTTTAAAAATAAAACCATAAATAGAAAACGAATAGAGGTAACTTTGGGAATTTATTCTATCGAGTCAACTTCATCAAATCGTGTTTCCATCCGTTAATAGCCCTAGAAAATATCCTCAACTATGCCCAATAAAAATCTTAGCCTTTAATTTAACTGTTTAGTACCTCAAAAATGAAAAATGAAAACCTCATTTTCGCCATTTTCTCTGCTACCCGGCCTTAATGCACGCAGGAGTGCACAACTTTATATTAATTTACTTGAGGAGTTCGCGATTGCCGGCTGATTTATTAGTATTCATAACGTGGTCGCATCCTTATTGTGAAATTGTGCAGGTATACAGAAAACTAATACTAACGGGGTTCTCCCAGCTTTTCTATAAGTTTTCTCGTTGAGTGCCATTTATTCAGGTGATTTTTAAAATTGAACTACCTATTGCGTGTATTGCTATTTCAATCTCTATTTCAGTTCCAAATAAAACAGAGTCAAGATAAGACAGTACTGACCGTGATTTTATCGATAGAAACTATATAGTAATTTTCCTTTGAATACTTTATATCTAATTTAACTTTTCATCCCAATTTTGTACGTGAAAACCCACCGAGCGTAATTAGCGACTAGTGTATCGAGTGAATTGAAAATTTTAATTAGCTGCAACGGTTTTAGTAAAAGTTGATCATTTTTGAGGTAGAGTCGGAGGACAAACCGGAGAAGCGACGCGGATCCAATTAAAGCTCCGCATTGAAAGGCCGCACGTAACTTTGATCGCGCCGGAGCAGGGTTGCCAGAAATCATAACTAGCACAAAAACAAAAAATAACAACCGGCACCTAGTATGTGCAGTATCAAGCTATCGTCTAGCTAACTGGCTAAAAGCAGTAAAAAGGTGTGTTGTCAGCAGAGCGAATTGTTGCTTGGTTTTAGCCGTTTGCAATTGTTTTAAATTGTGAAGTGATTTAACATTGTCTATATAAATATGCTGTAACAATAAACGCAACGAAAGTTATACGTGTTTTATAAATCACCAGACAGTTCTAGTATCTATGCAATTATTAGGCTGAGCTGAGTTGCACCACCTAATTTTGACCGTTACTACTTATAACGCTAACCGGTGTTTGCTGTGTAGAGTTTGAGAGATTTTTGACGTTTGTACTTGGTTAAAATCATTCATCATTGTATTCTTATTATTTATTAAATCATTGTATTCGAAGGCATAGAATACAATGATTTAAAAATGTAGTTTAAAATTTGATTCAGCCCTGGGAACACTTTTTGCTTATTATTTTTAACTTTTATTATTTTGTATAGTTGCATATCCATTGAAAAACTAAATATTTCGACTAACAAGGGCGACCTTGTTTATAAAATTTCCATAAAATATTAAATTTACAAAATTTCTAAACAGGATTTGATAAAAAAGACAAATTCCCCCTAAATTTTCGTGGCTATTACTGAATAGATGTCATCAAGGATTACCTGGGGAGTTATAAAAGTCGATTCTTCTAGCGAAATCTCGAAGACGCCGAAATCGCGCGTAAATTTTCCTTCAGCAGTATTTCCCGGGAGTGTAGGTTTCCAATCGGCGCTGGCGGGTCAGCCGGGAGTCAATGAAAAGCGGTAAAGTGGTGCGGCGCGCTGATTAAAGCCTGGAGCAATCGCCCCGGAAAGTATTTATAGGTACACCTGTTCGTTAGCGGCGCGAGCCCCGGCCAACTCCTTGATTAGGCGCCGACGGGCGTTGCTTCTCCTGCAACAAAATAAAAAGAATTTCCCCCTTCATGGCCAACTGGAGAATTCATTGTGAGTCGAAGGATGCGCTCCGAGCAAGTGTGCGTGAAGATTTTCCCGCAGAAATATGAGGATGTTTAGTTTTAAAATTAATTTCATCGTGCTGATAAATATACTTCATCCTAGATATAAAAGCTGAACAGCTGGGTCTCGAACTCTCGATAGACGGGGATAATTCAATCAAATTCGAGAATCAATTTACCAAAGCAGCAATGCTTGAAATGAAGGGAGAAATTCTAGGTGCACATTGGAAGTTTTTTCGCCAATTTTCGGGGAAAATTGCCATCATTCCAATCTGATTTTTCGATCATTACTCAAGTAAAGAAATCCGGCAGTTGTCCGAATTGGATTTATCACGTACTTGAGTTTCGAATGTCGGGTAGAATTTGGTAAGCAGTTGATTTTGCATGTGAATGGATCGTATTCGGTGCACGCAGGGCACGCGTGTGCGTGCGCATCGCGACCCCGGTCACGGAACCCCTTAATAACATCACGTTTGATGCGCCTCTATTATTATATTTTCATCTTCAGCCAGTCCCAAGACTCCCAAGACAGGGAGTCACGACGCGGGTAGTTCTTTGAATTTTTTGTCACGCTTTAAATACGATGACTGAGTAAGATACTCACCTCTGTTACGTTATGATGTTAATAAAAATATAGAGGTCTTGCGAAACTTTTATGCTTGTCAGCCGACTTAAAAAAATTTCTCCGACAGGCCAAAAGTTGAGGACAGGAAAAGTACTTACATAATTTTATCGTGTTACAATCAGACTTTCTAATAAAATAGTGACATTTATTTTACGTTCGCTATACGTGAAGGTGGGGCAAGTCGGCGGTACGCCGGTCACGTGCCGCGAAAGAAGACGCTTACCTGAAACTTCCTACCCTTCGCACATTAGCCAGGCGCCTCACCACAGCCCAATATTAAGTCTCGCAGCCTGTTATCATACGATTTCCTTGCTAAAGTTGTGTTTTATTAACTTTCATGACATCGTTTAGGCCATTAACTACTTATCATTCACTATTAATAAACCCAAAACTACTTACTTATAACCCTTTATGAAAATTAGTGGCACAGCTGCATAAGATTGGAAATAAAAGTAGATGCATGACGTCGTATTGATGTTTAAACAGCAAAAGGCAATTTGATTACTCGTATATTAAAAGTGTAAGTAAACATTTTAAAGTTTACTATAAAATAATTAACTAGAACTTTATAGTGGACTTTAATACATATTTGTGCTTAACTTAAGATATATATGCATCGTAGGCAATATGTTAAAAACACAAAGCCAAATCCTTATGTCATATAAAGAGTAGGTATAAAGATTGAGTGGGTGCCATTGCTATTCATCGTGTTGTGACTCTCGTAAAAATTGAGAGTGCTCATGTCGAACGCGCTTGAAACATGAGTTTGTGAAGTGATGCACAATATTTTTGAATAAAGAGATGCGCTCTAACAAACGGTAACCGATTTCCATGCGCATTTTTCTTTTGCATAGAGTTAGCGTTTAGTGAAGAATCTTTAAATTTGTGGAAAAACTTATAACTCAGGTAACGTAAAACTACAGATACCTATACCCTAATTGCCGTTATCTTTGTTTATTTTGTTGAACTCCAACAACTCTAGATTTGGTTCCAGGTTAAATTTCTGTGGAGGACAAATATTTATTGGTACTTAGGTGTAATTTATTTCTTGAATCATGGATGTGTTTGTTTGTGTATTTAAGCAATGAATCGGTATTTGATATCCAGTCGCTACTCAACACGCTAGTTCTCTACAACTTGGATTCGCTTCATGAATCACCAATGAGGTGAACTGTCTCAAAGTATCATAACAAAAACAGTCAGTTAAACTTGTGTAAACTCAAAAGTGTATGAACGCGCCGTCACCGGCACGAACTCATAAACATAAATCAGCAGTATGCAATTAGTTTGCAGCTCGCGCGCTGACGCGTCGCGCCGCAACTGCGTTATCTGTGACCCTGTCCCAACACTCCCGGCCCAACACTGTGTGTTTTATTATACACACTCGACACGTCGGTGAGCCCGTGGTTTTTAATGTCAGCTTGTTTAAGGTCACACTGCTGGTGGTAGCATGATCGATTACTTACGTACGGGTGGAACTTGGACAAAGCATTAGCTGTTTGCATGTCACCACCTATAATGACGTATTGTAATCGAGCCTCACAGTTTCACTACTTTTTTCAGTGTTTGTATTTTTTTCAGTCATCTATCCACAATCATACGTCCTGAAACCGATCACTCTAGCTGTAACTGTTCGTAGCGCTAGAGTCAATAGCAACATCTACATAGGTACCGCAGTATAACACCTTGTTGTTTTGCTGGTTAAGGTTTTTATTTTTTTAAGGAAAATCTATCTCTTTCGCCACGGTTTATTTATTACATTATTGTTACCAAAATTATAAATATCTCTGAACACTTCCTGTAGTAGATATGACGACAACAATAGATAATATTAAAGCTAATCACGTACACGTACCGACTGAACTTTAAAAAACAAAAAGATGAATATCCCAACCTTTATTAACTTACATCTGAGTTACCTTCACGCAATGATGTTCTCGGTATAAAATGCCAACAGACAAATAACTTATCTCAACATTTTCCAGTGGCGGAGCTCAGCATTACGTCTATTGTACTGAGTACAGGAATCTCGTATTTGCATCCGAGCGTGCCGGGGGGAGGTTCTACCGTGAGTCGAAAAAGTAATTTTTCATAAGCATTCACTTTTCAATAACTTCGGAAGCGTGGGGAGATTATGGGGATCATGTCACTATTGTAATATTAGTTTTTAAGCTCAAAATTGTTTTGACGATTGGTTTCATGGCCCGTTACAGTAAAGTATTAATAGGTAGCTATTTTCTTAAATCACTTTACTATTATCAATCATTTTTTTACTTTATACGTCGATAGCATGCTTAACTAACTTTGTAATCAATCACAGATTAGGCATTCAAATTACTAGACGCAAAGAAAGCTAGGTTATGAAATGTGAATGTTAGTCAGTCTCATTAATTTTTTGTCAAGTTCTATACCGATTACTTTTTATTGAGACTATACTTAAACCAATAACATTAGGGACATTCCTAACTTTGGTATGAATTCAGATATAACAAAACGCCTATTGAAAAACCAAACCAAACTCACCTGCTTAAAAATTTATGCACCAAATATTTTTCTATAATATCATCATCACATGTATTTCGAACGTATTGTATGACAGCCGGTATCTTAGAGACTGGAGTGCTGCTCTCGGCCGGCCGTCTCGCCGCGACTTCGTTACTCGCGCTCCGCTGGCCCCACGAGTGACGCCACTCCACCTCTGCCGCAAAAAATAAGTATTAAATAACAAACACCTTTTCAACTCCCCGTCGGATGCGAGGGGACAGACTTGATTTTTCGAGATAGTTTTCATTCAGGCACGGCGGAGCAGACGCGTTTGAACAACCGTTGAAAATCAACCTTCCATATACTTCTTAACCTTATCGCTGCGTCCGAAATAACCTTTATAAAAATTCGAATATATAGAAAGTGGACTTTTTCTGTATTACCTACGTAGGCTACGCATAACTGGAATAGGATAATTATGTGGGTTATCTAGAAGTATCAACTATGAAATTGATTAAATTCAAAAGGCCAACAATATTTTTTCAATACAAATATGGTGCGTGGTGTGAATAGTGGTTCGTAGTTGCTTACAAAAAGTTGGAAAAAGTTACAAGGCGGAAAGCTAATGTCATCCATAAAAAAACTGAAATTTTTCTTACGAAAATGTAATATTGCTGAAGCGCAAAATAGAATGTTATTAAATAATTTAACTTGACTATAGAAAACAAACAGAAGCTAATTTCCATTTCGATCAGGTTCTGTGCTGATGTGGGATGTCTCGGCAGGTTCCGGCGAAACATCTGAAAATTTAATCAAAATGGCTCTAGGTGATCCCAATTCGATTTCGCCATCATGATCAGTCGTGAGCTTAACATAAAATTAATCACGTTTCAAATCAGCGTGATCTTATTGCATAAAGTATCTTGAGGGCTTTCAAGCGAGTTTGTTATCTAATATTTTTATCATATTTATTTCTATGGCGTCGGAAATTTCATGCGGCTAAAGTAATTTTCCGCGAGCACTGAGCGGAAATTACCACATAGTGTAGTGACGTGTTCGACAAACGTCACGTAGCCGGATCCGAGCGCGCAGATCCTTATATCCAATTTCCGGGGGTTTTTGTTGGAAATGTGAATTAGCTGACGTTCCGTGACGGAAGCCTAAATATCAATGTCGATGGTATCGCCGACAACTGACATCACTATCGCGCCGGCCGCCGCGGCCGCCGATAGCCCGCGCCTCGTTAGGGCTAATAGATTGTTAACAGGTTAAACACGCTCTATTGCTTGCATTGTGGGAACAAATATTTCTATTTCAATCAAATCTGTCTATTTAAAATATTCTTCCATCATCGTGCAATTTAAATGAAAAAACAAAGAAATAACAAAAATATACCAGATATTCTTGTGTACCTATTTATTTTGATTCAAGTCTCAACATTGAATTTTATTTATGTTCGCTACATTATCTAAAACATGCGTTGTAATTTACTGAATACTATAACATTTTTATAGTAAGTAAGAAGGTACTGATACCTGGTAACATTTATCCCGGATATGGTTGTCCTTTATGCAAATGAAAAAATATGTAACTTAATCTAAATATAGGTACCTAACCGTCTAGCTGCGTAATATTTGGAACATGTGTCGAAATATGTCGTGATGTCGCGTGACGTCGCCGGCACAGCGTAAGCGTAATGTGCCAAACACGTCCGCATGTCGATGAACACGTCACACGTGTACCGTGACAGCAGGAAATAGTATGGCTTTATTTAATTCTGACGCCAACGCAATCCGATAGATGTGTGCAGCCACCCTAATGGAACAACAGTGTTCTTAAAAACACACTAAAATATTGAAAAGTGCAAACGAGTAGATTTTTTGGGAAAGCGTTTCCATGTTGCAACTAAAAATATTAGATCTGTCAGTATCAGTTTCTATCAGTGCATTGAATATTTTTGCGTGAAAACACTCAGAAAAGATTGACTAATTTCTGTTGTCAAAGGTAGTCGATTTTACTCATAAGCTACCTACTAGGTATATGAAATTTGTTAATAACTCACCTTTATCTGTATCGAAACTCGCTACTGTCGTCTCCAAACTCGAAGATAACTCGATTTGTCCAAGGTTCTCGAACGCAGAACAAGGGCAGATGAGCGGGCGTCCGATGTTTGTGTATTAATATTAGTGAAACAGAACAAGGTTGCCCAGATTACCATAATTTGCTTCGATGCATTTGAATAATGAGAACGTGTTTCCCTCTGCCCCAGCCTCTGGATATCTATGAAGCTTACTCAATTGTGAAGCGTACTATTGCCGGTAATGTTATCTTAAACTTGGAAATTAAGCATTGTAACTTACTCGTATTAATCTATCAATCTTATTTTTCATCATTGGTCTTCTCGTATTTCAAAAGATTTAAATAATAAATACAAACTTACACGAGTTTATGTCTTTTATATGGTGGTGGGGACTTTTAAGTTTTTAACCAATTGTGAAACTGGTCGTCCTACCGAATAATGGCTGTAAAGCAAACTTTATTCGCTGCGAAAAGTGACCTGTGAAAAATCTTTTGAGTTATTACATTACATTGGAGATAATAATTTCATTTCGCGTCTCATAGCGGTGGGCAGCGATGGCATCACCGCGGGAAGGGGTTATTGTGTTATTGCGTCTCATATTGCCAGCAGAATTTATGTGCGACGGTGGCGCGTGGCGGTGGCAAGGTGCTCGCGCTGGGACTCGAATTTTGTCGTGCTCATGTAATTACCTTAGACCTTTACCTTTTCAGTCATTGGTGGCCGTTCAATGCATGATATAGTATTTCATAATTTTTGGAATCCTCACTGTTAAGCTAAGTTAACCTACCTCTGTGAATACCTATGTAGAGTTCTTACTTTTTATTCTATCTCTACACTTTCAAATATCCATTACAGACATTAAAATATCTTTATATCATTAGATTCAAACTGGATATTTTATACCAATTCAACTAAGTTGGAAAAAACAAAAGCAAATGCATAGCGCCGGAGTAAGAGCGTAGTGTTCCCGCATTCGCTTGGCAGCTCCGACGACTGTATAATTCAAACTAAAAACCCTATTTGAATTCTGTGTAAACAAGTTTGTGGATTTTCCGAACATATTCTCATGGAATCATAATAACCAAACTTTATCGATAACATCGGAAACTACGGACGTAAAAAGCTATCGATTCTTTAAAACAGAATTAATTATGAAGTTGGTCATTAAATTATTACTCAGCTCCTGCGCTTTTACTGCGATTTTCACAATCAAAACTTTTGTCTACCGTTCCAGAACGTGATTGTTAAAATAGTTGTATTTGCTCATTTACAGCCGTTTTAAATGTCAGTTATGCTCTCTTTTGAACTCAATTCTTTATTTTTTGCGCTTGTTAGAGTTAATTTAATGTTTAAACTACTAATAATTACGAGTAAGATAGTTAGCTTTCCTATCTCTAATTTCTGGAATAGATAGATATGTAATTTTCGATGATTTCATTCCTGGGAAAATACATAGTTTGGTGTGATTTTATTTTACATCTTCCTTTATCTTTCATTTCAACGGTATTCTATTGACACCGACTAAAAAGACTTGGTATGTCCTATTACTATTTTGTGATTAGTCTTCCTTGGCTTGTTTATGCTTACAGAATAATTAAAAATTAGCATACTCAGATCACAACCCCCAGGTCGATGAGCATCCCAACTTTCGTATCAGTTAATTATAATCTGTCGCGTCGTTAAGTGCAGCTGGCAGTTGACACTTAGCTCAGACGGAAGATGTTCTAGCTTCGTCCAAATTCTCAGAGACGTATTTAGGCGATAAGCAAAATATAGCCCGGGAGCAGAGCAATATCGATCTTCCGAATAAAAGTTTAATTGCGAAAGTTGTTTATACTGCGCAGACGGCGCGGCGACTCGCGCAACCTGCCTCCAACTCTAGAAATGTCTCCTCACGGACAACGACGATAGAGATAGTGTAGTTGCCTTGTTAAAGAGTTTGTTAACTCGTATTCAAATACACTACTCATTTAATAGGACTATCGATTTCGTTCAGCTTTCTCAAGATAGATAATAATAGGTGTTCGTGTTTGTAAGTTGCAAATTGGAGAAGGTAGGTAGCGCGGCATTGGTTTACAGTATAATTGGTTAGCCCGGAATATTTAAAGACTTTTTAATACTCGTGGGCTACCACGTTAGGCGAGACGACGAGATCTTAGTCAGTTTAGAAAAAGTTTAACAATGAATTCAGATCATGCTTCTGAGTTCAAATTTAATAAAATTGAATTTTTATTCAATTTTATTTAAAGATTTTCTAAGTAAACACTGCGTTAGTCTTTGAAAATACGCCTCATATAATTGTGTGGGTAACCATATTTTTGTTGTATTAAAATGTTAAACTGAATTCGGTAAGTCCCTCTAGTGGCTACGGCGGAAATAAGTTAAGTAAGGAAAGAATGTTGTGTATTGAAGAGCGAAAAAAAATAAGTAGATAAAAATCCTCCGTTTTACCCTCACGGAAAAATACTAATGGTATTGAGTACGGGACAGTGAAGTTACCTACTGTTTAAGCTTTTGCCAACCTGTCTTTATGCTTTGTATTTCTTTATTCAGGAGCCCATATTTTCCTTTTAAATATTGTGATCACAGTCCACTCTAGGAGACACCATTTAAAGCTAGTTTTATAATAACGGTCATAAATGTCCTTCGTGATGCAACTTTCCTCCCTAATATGGCAGGTCATAAGATTTTAATTATCTGATAAGGATTACAACAAAACTTTTCCATTGAGGCAAATAAGTATCTCCTGCAATCAGTCCACAACGACTTCGGCATCTTAGGTGATCTATTTTAATTTGAGCTAAACAGAAAAAACTAAATTGTATTTTTTTTAGTATGAGTAATGAGTATATCATTAATCTATATTTTAATTTATTTACACGATTGCTCATGCAGTGGTTTTTTCGTCTATCGGAAATAGTTTTCATAAAAACTCATAAAAACAACTCATAAAACTCATTTATTTTTGCAAATAGGCTTTTATAAAGCACTTTTACACATCCCAGTATTAACCCTACCAATTCAATTTCAATCTACCTATTTATTTACTTTTTTGATATTATTTTGTCTTTTTCAATTATACATAAACGAATTAAAATCATACTTACACAAATAAGTCCCTTTGGTCATGGTCCCTCATAATTGGCCTGTGGTGTCTCCCTAACACGATATACTCGAAGGTCCCAGTTTATCTTGCTTACAGCGCAAGAGTCGCCGCCGCGCCGCATCTCGCAATAACTTACTAACGCAGAGATATTGTACTTGTCCACTTTATTTAAAACGGAAAATGCATGTGAGAAGTTATTCTTGGTCACGGTTAGTCGCACTCGTATGGTAACAAAGAAGTACCCACTTTAACATTATATTTAAATAGAGAAATATAACTTGGTGCCGTGTTTGCGAATGTTTAAATGGATAAAGTAGCTAAACTACCAAAATTCTTCTTATTCGTAAGCTTTTGTACAAAAAAGACATACATAGTTATTATTCGCGATTAGAGTCGCTTTTCAAACTAAATTATAAATAAACAACTTGAAAAATCGAACTGCCTAAGGCGGGAATCGAACCCACGACCGTTGTTTATTATAAAAAAACATAAAGCATCCTATCATTCCATCTAACCTGTTCGTTACAATTTAGTAGCTTTATGGATAATTTTATAGATAATACTAGCTTTCCGCCCGCGGCTTCGCCCGCGTGGAATTTTGTCTGTCACAGAAAAACTTTATCGCGCGCGTCCCTGTTTCAAAAACTGGGATAAAAACTATCCTATGTTCTTTCCCGGGACTCAAACTATCTCTATGCCAAATTTCATCAAAATCGGTTGCGAGGTTTAAGCGGGAAAGCGTAACAGACAGACAGACAGACAGAGTTACTTTCGCATTTATAATATTAGTTGGGATTTAATAATAATTCAATCTCTCCCACATAACTAAACTTTATTAGGAAAAAAAAGGTAAAAGTGAAAGTTTGTTCAAAGTGTTGTCGTAGTAAAACGCTCGTGACTACGGCGTAGCAACGTCGTAGCATCGACCGGTCTGCGGTTAGGTACTAAATAAACAAAGGGCCCGTGTTTAGCAATTATTGCGTTAGCGGTCGCATTAGGCTAATGTTTATTCCCAACATGAAGCTTATCTAGTCTTCTCAAACGGCACTAAAATTGTTGGTCGCAAGGTAGTTAACCCTTGCGCGACGCGGCCGCGGCGGCGGGCGCGGGGCGCGCGCGGCCCGAGCCCCGCAATAGATAAAACAGTGATAGAACATGCACCGCGCCGCCGCTATGAATAATTCATTAGTTTCAGTTGCCACTTTTGTTGGTATCGGTGGATTTTCAGCGCTTCACACCGTCAAAAATATGCGTTGAGGGGCTGGTTATTGTTAGACAGTACTCAACCATCCCGTTCATTTTAAGTGTGTCATGGAGAGGCATATTTTATGAATTGTTAAAAGAATAATAAATGCCCCTCTCTGAAAAACGGTGCACAGTTATCCTCTTAAGCGAAGACACAAATAATATATTAATGGAACAGGCACTGGTTGCCGGGCTCAAGATTTTTAGTGAAATAAAATATTGCTTCTGTGGTAAAAGCTAACTTTCGACGCAAGGCGCCGTTAGCCGCGGCGCGGCGCCGCGCGGCGTCGGCCGCCCCTGCGGATCCCGTTATAATTTACGATCATCCCGAAAAATCCCTGGATTATTTTTATTCGATAACAATAAAGGTGCCGCAGAGGGTTACCTTTATTATCACTCAGTTCGGAACGACTCTTTTACAACTTTACACATGTTATTTATACGATCGCCAAAACCGTTTCGCTATTCTATTTTAAACTTTTAATATCGTCTGCAACTTCTACGACGCTATTTAAAACGACGATTGCATGATATTGCCAAAACATCATTATCGTACGTTCATAAAGATTTATGTTATGACACTCAAGTTAATCCATAATGTTATCACTTGACTTGAATCAAGTGGATTTGACTGCAATATTTGCCTAATTTGGAATGGAGAGGTTTTTCTAGCCTTATTCAAGATTACAGAATTACGACTAGAAAGACATGTGAGGAGTAAAATAATCATGATAAGTTACAGTTTTATTATGAAAGGTTACTTTTACTATTATCACAGGATAAATTTAAAACCGCTTTTCCCATCGCATCGCATTGCCTCGTGACATGTGACCGCAACATAAGAGCTACTGTAATTATAAAAAAAAATATTGAGATCCCGGCATCCTTCGGATTATATTAGACAGGCGAAAGTGATCCGTTATAATTTGGTGGGCGGACAGGCGGCTGGCACGCACAGATTAGCCCCTTCGATAAACAATAGCATTAGTATGCGAGGACGCGCTGACCGTCGCCGATCAGGCCGCCCGTGCCCGGATTAATTTGCCTTCTGAATATTATGGCGGCTGTGTGGTTACGCAGCCGCGGGGAAGCGGACAACCCACCTCATAATGAAGATCGCGTGATAAGAATTATGCTGACGAATGCAGCGGTTCTACTTTGTTCTTGGGTGATCGGAACTCTTCCGTGCTCTTATTTATATAACATTTAAACAACCAACTGGCTTGAATCTAGGATTGATTTTGAATCGATTTAAAGCGTACTTAATTTCAGAATAGCCTCAGACTGGCTTAAATTGGTGTTTCGGAATAACCTCCAGTATGTAATTTAAAATTGTCATTTAATTAGGTGATACCACTCACAGAATAACTAAAATTACCTACCCTCTGATTTGTAGCACTGAAAGCGGTCTCAAAATATTTGACAACTTACAAAATGCGTTACGTTTCTTTACTGTTTTGTATGGGCTTTGGTAGGTAACGATCACTCGGGTATCGGTCTGTTTTCACTTGCGAGGGCTGTTTGCGGTCGCCACAGTGGACACCTAAATTTTAAAGCTGCTAGGCAAGACGGTTTCGCGTCGGTTCCACTAAAATTATACCCAAAATCATTATTGGGACGGACCATTACATACCTACTCGTTGACGTTATGTTTTCAGACCTTTACAAAATTTGATTTTAAGACGCTATCAAAATAGGTATGCTTAAAATTTACCTACTAGTCCCGACAAAACATAGCATCAACTTTTCAGCAAGGTTTATGATTTATTGAACTTGGTTAAAATTACTGTAGGTGATTAGAACACCAAGATATTTATCAGATGTTACATTTGGAAACTCGTAAATCTAAATATTTTTTTCTACCAGAACTGATACATCAAAGACTTCTTATGTTTAAAAGATAGTTTCTCGAGCTCTCCTAGCGAAAGAAGGCAAAATTCTTCCTTAAAAAGTTTTAGGTAAAATAAAAGTGATCGCTTTTTAATCTAATTTTGATTTTCTTTATGGTGGTGATCGATAGGTTTTTATTAATGTCAGCTTTGCACGTGTATGCATTTTAATATTTACAACATACATGCTAGTGATTTATAAATTGAAGTCTGAAACCTATTATACTGTCCATGTAGATGTACGCACCTATAACTTCATGGACGTGTAAGTTATTTTAAAGCTTGGTGTTGTACGCCTGTTTGCAGCTTTACCTACGTACAAAACTGTCAAACTTTGTCTACGAAATGTCTGAGAATACTCGTAGTACCTTAATTATGGTGCTTTTAAACCACATAGAAGAAAGCTTTAGAGACTTACAACTCACCTGCCTGATTGACAGCGCGGGAAGTGATATTTTTTATTTTTATTTTACGTGCTTTTTATAACAGGTTTAAAACCGGCCAAGTGCGTGTCGGACTCACGCACAAAGGGTTCCGTACCATTGATTTATGAATTTTTTTATTTAAGTTATTTGTAAGGAAGATTACGCGGTAATCAGCGGTTTACGATTTACGAGGTATTAAAAAAAAACTACTTACTAGATCTCGTTCAAAACAATTTTCGTTGGTAGTTTTTATAGTAATGTACATCATATGTTTTTTTTAGATTTTTCATTTTCTTATTTTAGAAGTTAGAGGAGGGGGGGACCAACTGTTTTCCACTTTGGAAGCGTCTGTCACGCAAACTATTCGGTTTAGAAAAAAATATTTTAGAAACCTCGATATCATTTTTGAAGACCTATCCATAGATACCCCACACGTGTGTGTTTGATGAAAAAAAAATTTTTGAGTTCCAGTTCTAAGTATGGGGAGCCCCCAATATTTATTATTATTATTTTATTTTTGCATCAAAATCTTAATGCGGTTCACAGAATACATCTACTTACCAAGTTTCAACAGTATAGCTCTTATAGTTTCGGAAAAAAATGGCTGTGACATACGGACGGACAGACGGACGGACGGACGGACAGACATGACGAATCTATAAGGGTTCCGTTTTTTGCCATTTGGCTACGGAACCCTAAAAATTAAATCATACACAAGCAATATTCTGATCAAACGGTTCCAATAATTGTTTTCCATTTTTAAGCCATTTGGGCGACAATAATTCGTAGCTTGCATTTAAGGGTGCTTTCCGTTGACGGCAATAAGCGTTAATTTTATTTGTTCGAGCCACGATATCCGGTTCCGACGGAAGTGCACGCCTACCCGCCGCTAAGTAATGAGGCTACTGTTACAAATGCGCTTCGGCGTAAAAAGACCAATCACAATAATCATCGCAATCGATTTTGATCTCTACTATGTAGAGTTAGAACAGGTTTTTGTTCGTACAACAACAAACGAGCTTGCGATTTTGGCAAGTCTAGCAGTTACTGTGCTCGGTCAGTAATGGGCTAAATTCCTTATGAATCGTTGATTGCTTTATTTATAAGTCTATGACGAATGTATCGACAACTGAAGTGCCTCAACATTACATGTTGAAATGAAACTTTGGTTCTAACTAACGTTGCGAAACATCAGACCTGGCGACCTACTTATTTGGTACCTACATAATTTGAATTGTGTCTCTACTGCAACCCAACATCTCGAGATCAAACTTAGAGCCTTATAAATCAAAAGCTAATTTGGATTCCTGATTTGAAAGTCGGAAAGCGATGNTAGCGATGCGTACCATAATGTGTTCTTTACATCAAAAACACATTTAAAAGAAGTTAGATTGGCTTACCGGAGTTGGCGGGCGGCCATACGCAGCGGAGCCTTTTGGGCGCCCCAAGCCTGCCCTAATCTTCGAAGATTCCCACAAGATTGTTTGCAAGCGCTTCGGTCCATCAAAATATGACGTCGGAAAAGTTTCCCCACATAAATTATATCGACAAACAAGCAAATCTCCAGATCGATCTCAGACTACAAATTTTCATCTGCGGAAATTCGCAATTAGGTTTCCTCAACTTGTTCAATCAAACTTCGAATTGGTTATTATGCGTTGCTCTCATGGAGATAATAAAAGATTTTTATTTAAAACAAGCTTTATTTAGTTTATAACCTAGTCACTTTTAGTAGTTACGTGTATTTACGTAGTATGGTTACATTCATTCATGCCATAACCTTGCGGTTAAACAGTCAATACAATACACTCTTTAAACGCACTCCATTGCTTTGGCTTAGGATTATATTTACAATGTAACTATCTATGTAGCATTTATCTTATATTTAGCAATTTGGCAACATTTTTAACGGTAACATTTACATACGACATTATTTTAAAACTATAATTGACAGAATAAATTGGGTTTCAAAATTATAACCTTGGGATAGGAAAATGTAGGAATCGTTTAAATAATTTTCTTTTCTAAATAAATATTTAATGGAAAATTTTGACGTCATTTTAAGAAATATATCAATAGATTTCAGGAAATTAACTCAAAAACACACTTCAACCAAAAACTACATGATTTGGAAAGTGAATGACGTATCACAGCGAATATGAGGTTTACACAAGCACATACTAATAATATTATTTAAACCAATCATTATATACTGCTCCCTAAAGACACGATTGTATATACTTCACTCAGTCTTACTCTATATACAAAATAACTGTTATGATATTTAGTGCACTTTATAATATTTTATACGTGTGCAGTGACTTTGCTATAATATAATTCATGGCTTAGCAGATTTCTTAAATGGCAATTTAAATAAATTATATCATTCAACGAATAATAACAATATCTCTTAAGTAAGATTTGATTAAAAATCTGCTATACCATAAAATTTACTTACTCGAGGAACTGTTGTTCAATATAATAATTTTGTATAGTGTATATTATAATTAACAACAACGTTTATACATATTAATATAGTAAGATTGAAACTGAACTCTATCAACTATTGTATAAGAATGATAACGATGATGTCTACTATATTATAATTTATAATAATTTACCTGTTTTCCAAGACAATCATCGGATCTATTAAATTCATTACATGAAACTAACGACTTATCTTTGCATTCACAACATATAATAAATTGTGTCTACCTTAAGTTGTCAATAGCCTACCTATCTACAAATAAAAATATTAAAAGAGCGTCATGGGAATAACCATTAAAGAAGACTTACAAAAGTCCTGATTCATTTTGGCAAATATTTAAAAAAAGAAAATGGTGGAACGAATCTGTCTGTATCAGAAATAGAACACCTAAATGGCTAAGCTGACAAAAACGGATAGAAACATTTTCACACTGATCGTTTGTTAGCCTCGTGTGACCCTCAGTCAGCAAGTATGAAAAAAACATCCACCGATGGAAGTTATTGCCTCCCTGCCCCGTTACTGGGGAATGAATGTCGACACAATTTGACATAGATGTCCGTACAATAAATTGCTCCATTTGTATTGCGACACGTGTCCTAGTGGCTAAGAGGCTTTATTAGTACAGTACAGTCGATGGCAATAACATTACGTGTTGGTATGTCAGCTGAAGTTAAGTCTCTACTTATCTTGTCTCTACAAGATCTAAAAACATCGCATTTATGGAGTTAACTATACTTAGGTGTATGTATGATTTGCCGATAGACTTTCTTCAATTGAAATAAGCAACTTTTTTGTGAAATTAAATTATCTTTTGGTTTACATTAGCGCTACCATGGTATAAGCTCTAAGCTTTCTTAGACATATAAAATGGACAGTGTGAATTTGTATGTAAATCTGATATCTTAAACATATAAGGGTATTATTGTTAAAAGCAAAATAATGAAATGGCTTCTCCTCCAATCAGCATTATCTGTAAAGACGGATAAATTATCTTAATAAATTATTATTTGAAAAACAAATGATGTGTCTGATTACTAAGATTAAAGTTACATAACTATTTATTTTACATCAAAGGAGCAATATTGTAAAGGATCTTGCAATAGATCTTAAAAAGAAAAATTATATTTAAAAACAGTAGGAATCTTTTGAGAAAAACCTTTCAATTATTATTGCTACTTGTATATACCTAATATTAACTGACCTGTGACTTGTGGAGCACCAACCCAGTTGAGATGCGTTTTCCCGCCACCCTCGTCCGTCTTTTGTTTCTCCTTATCAATCTCGTTCAGATTCGATTGGTATTTTGTTCCTGAATAAGAAATTATAATTTAGTCACAAAATAGTAATAGTTTTGAATAATATAACGGTCCACAGAAAAGCTAAAAAATCGTAATGTTCATGAGATAATATTTATTTCGTACTCGTAGTAACTAGATACTTGAATGTATTCCTAAGTCATGGATTTATAAGACTGCAAAATTATTTCAAATACTTTTAAGAGTCCAACTCATATACTAAATCTGAAATGGATCATAAAATGACCCACATGCATGCTTATGTATGAGTAGTTGAAAACTTTTTCAATAAACTTATCGTAAAAGTAAAATCACGACAAAACTACGCAAAGAAACCATCATAAACGAAAAAGAAAATCCTTAAAGATATGATAAAACTCGGTGGGTAAAGGATTCAATATGGCTAGGGTTGTTGCGGGCAGTCACCGAACAGTTATTGAAAAGTTGCGCAATATTGTCGAGTGGCCGGGCCACCCGTAAATTCGTAATGGGCGCAAAAAATAAAACACGAGCCAGCCCGCGCGCTCGCAAAAACAACCCACGGCAAAACTTACGCCCTGCCGTCGGTATCTAATGGATTTTTCAAGTTCATCGGTGCATCGCATGCTCAAATGATATGCGTCGGGGACTTTTTTCATCGTCTATCTTGATGTTGGAAGCGTATTGCAGCTTGTGCAAATGTTTTCCAATGACGTTTTCCGTTTTTAATGCTTTATTCCAGATTTTTTCAGCTGTGTGGTTTCACATGAGACTGTTTTCTTAAATCAAGTTACAAAGGACTATGTAGGTAAGTACTTAATTTTAAGTAGTAAAATGATTCGCCCCCACAATCGTCATAAGTTTTAAAATAAAGTCCAGGACCAAGTCCTTTAGGTTTAGGTTATTCAACATTGATTCAAATGTGCCTAAGAAAGTAGATAAGTTTACACAGTTTTATAGGGCAAAGTTATGCAGACGTCCGTGACGGGCGCAATAAGGAAGCGGGATGAGTGGACACACTTGTCCGTAATAGGTTGTAGCAAGATGTCGTGCGCCGCCCAAGTTCCCAATAACAGGGTAATGACGCGAGACGGCTGCGCTGGCCACATCGCCGCCGCTTATTGGCAACAACTAACAATACTTGTAATGCGGGCTCAAAATTTCTATGTCATTAGGTGACTCTGTAAAGTCCGGCAGGCAAGAAATGGGACTTGGGGTTTGCAAGATTGCGCCCTGGTAAATAGGAGGTAAAACATGAATTTTGGGTAAATATAGAGTTTCTTGATGAGCCACGTTTTCTTTAGAAAAGAGAATATTTCCTGAAACCTATTCAATGTAATAAATTGCTTTCGCGTTTTAAATTCATCAAGTTTTTCTCTTCTGTTCTGGACAGTAACAGTAGTTCCGCATGATCATATGTATTTTGTAAGGAGCCAAAATATCATTTTACCTAACTATTTTCGTATCACATCAAACAAAACGTTTAATTTCTTTTATGATGGCCATTAATTTAACCAAAATCTACGAGACAAATGTTTATCATCAGAAGCATTTAAAGAGTGTCCATAAAGTTAATAAAAACTTATTTAATTGCTCCGAATGTGAATGCATCGCGTATTATGCCACTCCATAAAACGTTTGTGTATGATTTGTTAATGTTTTATAGCGCCATAACGCCGGAGCGAGTTAACAAGGTACATGGCGACAAGCAGATCGCCGTAACTGTTTACGATCTATAAACAAATATAACGGCCACTAATAATAACTGAAACAGCAACAAACAGTGAAAACAAACTGAACGCTCTCGGGGATACAACTCGTAAAGGTAATATTATCTCTTAATAAACGAAATCGCCGACGTAAAAACGTTGTATCGTGCATTTTATCGATGTCAGTATCAGATATTAATGGACCGTCCGACCGCCGCGTTGGTAGGCATTTAATATCAGGGCGGTAATTTAGTTTGTTTGCGTGTGATTTAAGAGTTGTAATAACATCACAGTTTTATTCGTCAGACTTTGCTTTCTTTGGTAAATGTTTGTGAAACATGTTGATGTGTTATTGATCGGGCAGTCGTTTCAATTTATGATTATCTACTATATTATGTTCAGTTTAATGTCAACACGGTTTTCGTATGAAAAACTTATTTTATTTTTCTTTAAGTTCTGTAAATGATGATATAATGACATAGGTATTTAGAATGTTGATTTTTCATTATGCTCTTTCATTTCTTCTCTCGTAAAATATAAATAATATAGTTTAGGATTCTTTGCGTAATCCCCTAGCTAGGTGATCTTAGTTCTTGCCACTAGTCGTATACTATCCCATAAAAAGTACAGATAGGGGGTAAAGCAAAGGTAGAAGAGGGGTTTGAGGTTCATATCCCCCCGAAATGCCTTAGTCAATTTACCGTATTATCGAATTTACACTTTATCATCGAAATGCATACTTTTTGACTTTATTTTGATTCTCCTGAAGATAATATGATTGGCGACTGACAGTGATAAATAAACAATGTATAAACGGGACTATTCCCACCGCTGCAACTCCTATGTAGCCAGCATCTACAGCTTGACCGCCAATAAAAACCCAACCATTCAGTGATTTGTCCCGGGGGAAAGTTAAACTGTCATTGGACCCGCAACGAAATTAATCAGAAGAACATAGGAGGAGTTCGAAGTTAAGTCAACAATGTATAGTGTACAATACCTTTGTCAGAGAGAGGAGTGTCGCGCCGCGGCGGCCGGGACGGAGGCGGCACGGTCACGGCACGGGGGTCCGGGGTGGTCGTCGGAGGCGACGAGGCTGTGGACAGGATATTGTGTTTGATTCGGCATGTACATATTCGATCAATTACAAAGCTACGGATCTCCAGTCCCTTTGCTTGCGTCATCAAAGCAATTAATAAATGATTACTGAACTCAAGTGTCCTCTATCTCTACATGTGGAGGTGTAGATTTTTGTAAGTATTCATAATCTGCATATATTTTTTTAGTGGTTAAATAGTAGGTACTTGCTCATTATTTTAAATAAATAGCAGCTATTCATGACACAAACCAAAAATCATTTAAATATTATTTTAAATTTTGCTTCTTAATTCTTATAGAAGCTTGTACAGGAATATTACACAGGAATAAGCAGTAAGTCAAAGGGTTAGAGGAAGCATTAAAAGAATTGTCTCTTTTCGAAATAATTCATTGTCATTGCGGCGCGTTCTCTTGGAGCACAAAGGAGTGAAATCTTCTACTTACTTCACTAATTACATTATTTTCTCGGACTCCTGCTTTTAGTTATACATATTTGTTAGGTAGATAGGGTTTGTTCACAAATATATTATGACATTTGGTAAGACATATACTTAAGTATTTATTAAGTAGTCATTTATGATTTTGTTTGAGACCAATATTAAGTGTAAACAAAAAAAGTAAAGAATATAACTTACTGTACAATCGGATCGTTCCATCGGACTCCCCTCGTGGATTTTTCGCCACGCATTTGTAAGTGCCGTAGTCTTCACTCGTGATGTGCCTGATGAGCAGTCTCATATGGGTTTTATATGCAGGCTGACCCACAGTGTTTTCCATATGATATTTGGAGCTTTCATGTATCATGTGGCCGTCGTCTCTAGTCCAATAGTTGAGGGATGTCGGATGAGCCTCGGTGAAACATTCAAGGGTAACGTTGTAGGCTAGCGGCGCTCCAACCAATTGATGAGGAATCCACAGCATTGGAGGGACTGAAAATTATGATTTTTATGAAAAATGCTCTTGAAATTTAAAGACAAAGGATTGCCAGCAATTTATCTTAACATTGAAATTGAGTCATAAAAATATGAAATTGAACTCACAATCAACGCTAACTTTAACCCGCTTGGAGACAGTGGGAGGAACGCCATTACTAGCAATGCAGAGGTAAGCGCCCATGTCCAGCCGTGATATACGGGCCATCTCCAAAACCTCGCCTTCCCACTCGGAAACTGAAAAAGTCATATTAACGTTAGATAGCGATTGGTGGGGTGTGAAAAAGGAAAATATTTTTTGCGGCCATTAACAAAATCGACTTCTAACCGGTGTGCCCTTTGCTGATGGATATTTTTGAGTTGTCGTCGCGTTTCCACTTGATGGTGGGCTTAGGGGAGCCATTAGCGCGGCACGTCAGGGTGACGTTGGCGCCCTCTCGGACGATAACGTCGCTGGAACTCAGCGAGTCGTCGATCGTCGGCGGCACTACAAACAAAAGTTAAAGCCACTTAATTGGACGTTAAACGACACTANTGGCACTAACAACGCCGCTTGCACAGCTGAGTGTCTGTCTAGCGTAGTTGCATTTATCAGAGCTCAAGATAGAGCTGGACGAAACTACTAAGTATTGTTTTCAAGATTTGATAGTGTTTTTGCGTATCTAACATTAAACTAACTTTAAAGTAATTTATTAATAGTACGCTGTTGATTTCAGTCCGTTATTTGATTAATAAATTCGTGATTACTAAACCATTTTTGAACATATATTTTTATTTTTAACGCAATCACGCTTTCAATTCGAATAATTTACCTGCATACCAAAATGTTTATAAAATTATTCTATCAACTTGAATAATTCAGTTAAAATAATTTTGTTCAATATCAATGCCGGTTTCGTTATTCGTAAACGCATGATCGCCTCGGCAAATATAGCATGGATTGAAATCAGAGCTCTGTATATAGTACTAGCGGCCGCCCGCGACTTCGTACGCGTGAATCCTGTTTTTCCCGCTAATTCCCGTTCCCGTGGGAATTTCGGGAATTCCTTTCTTAGTGCACCTCTACGGTATCTAAGCTACGTCCCTTCCAAATTTTAAGTGCCTACGTTTAGCCGTTTAGGCTGTGCGTTGATCTGTCAGTCAGTCAGTCAGTTTCTCCTTTTATATATTTAGATATTAACAGAACTGCCCCTTTATTAGGCAAGTTGTATTTGGCTTCGTTCCCACTCAACACTGAGCTAGTTAATTAATTGACTTAATAGTAGCAAATGTTAGTCTCATAAGCTCTATCACTCTTATTTGTAAAAATAAAATGTAGGTGTAAAACCGACTCAATAGGACATTACTTTATTACCTCTCTTCTTTAGAATTTACATATGACAGAAAGTGTAAAACATTGCATTTTTTTTAGCTAATACAGACTGTCTCTACCATAACCGGTATTGTTCGTTTGTTCCCAACGGATTTTTTAAAGTATTTTTCCCAACGAGTCACTGCACCTAAACTAGTAACACTGTTACTCAAACTAGTAACAAACGGTGTGTTGTTGGTATCTATAGGTAGAGCTATAAATAAGGGAGTTAGTATGTATTACACTTACCGACAACATGTAGGTACCCAAACTGTGTCTTAGCGGTGACAGTGTTGATTTGACACATGTACCTCCCGCGGTCCTCCTCGCGCACATCCGAGATGTGCAAGAACCAGGTTCGGTGCTTGTCGTGGGTCACGCTGACCCGAGGGTTGCGCGTGATCACGTGGTTGTGTACTGTTAAGATGGCCGACTGCTCGAAGTGCATCCATGCCACCTGGAACAAGTATAGTTACTTAGGCTCAGTTGCACCACCTAACTTAAACGGTAACTAATGACTACAACCGGTGCGTTTTGTATGGAGTTTCACAGATTTATGACTTTTGTAAAGTTCAAGTAAGATGAAGAATGTTTCGAAAGACATCGCACAAAATATAGCAAGATTCCATAATTGAGTTACGTCTAATAAACTTTTTTTCAATATAAGTAAGTAGTGTTCTTTTACTAGTAGAGAAAGTGTGTTAAAGTTTATGATATGAAATTACAATATACACGCACTTTCTTTTGAATGAAACACCCCCGCTACTGCGAGGCAGACGCGGGGTGTGGAGAATGTCGTGCCTCAATGATTTCCAATCGTTTTTCCAATTGGACCAGTGACGTAACGGAAATTAAAGAAAGCAACGATTCTTCTTAAATATTTTTTCTTGCTAAATAAAAATACATTTTTCGTTTTGCTGGGTTGGAAATACGTCTTCTTAATTGCAGGTAGATGGGCACTTCAATTTCGGTTGTAAACACCGAATGGGCCGTGTTGAGTCGTTATTCTAAGACCTTTATTTAGATTAAATGCGTATAATATTACATTATGGAGGCAAAACGGGACAACGGCAAGCGAACTTGAACTTTTACGAGTCGCCATTAGTTGTTAGTGGAGGGTCGGTGGCGCGGCATCTGTGTAATTGCAGCGAGCTGCCATCGCGTCCCGCTTCGCACCAATTTCCACGGCATTAAGCGCTCAAAATACATTTCGCAGAGATTGTTACACTTCCAGCCATCTCGCCACTTTAAGCTTTTTACACGCCAATTCAAAAACGCAAACTTTCCCTTAGAATTCTAATTAGCTGCCACAAACTATAAAACAGAACGAATCAAATTCAAAGATTAGCTCAAGTCTTAAGACAATCGAGAGTTATATTGTTTGAAACTTAGCCATCTTCTACAACTCATCAAGAAATTAAGTTCGCGGTTCAAAGTAAACAATTTTAACAAAGGAAAGTTTCTGCAGCTAGTTGCGATTTTGCTCCGATAAAATGGCAGTTTGACGCACGAGAAGAAATTTTGAAGTAAAATGTTATCTTTGGCTAGAAATTAAGAAATGTGGGATGCCGAAGCCGAAAAGTTCGACGTGCATCTTTTATCTCTTAATCCAGCTTTAAGTTTGAATCATGGTAAGCGGTAGTTCTTTTATCAAGATTGCGGCGGTAATATAGGGGAAGTTTGGCTGAAACTCGTGCCGGGTCACATCTTACCTATCTTAAGTGATGCGGCTCTCAGCCGCTGTCTAATTTATAATGGACTTGAGGAAACTTCGCCCATTTTATTATGCAATGGGACGGTAACCCCTCTAATGACGGCGACCTGACTCGTCGCCGTAACCTGGGGCTCAAAGATATTAAACAAGACTTAATATTTCATCTAATTTATGTTAAAATAATCGCATGTTAATGGGTGTGTGTTAACAAATCGTAAACTTCGTTCTTGTCAAATGTATTTTACTTACTAAACATATTTTAAATGTTTTAACAATGTTTATTCTGTATTCAATCACCAATAAATAATGGTGATTGATTACAGCTAAGCTCACCTACGCTAGAATACATCTAAAAAGTAGAATGTAAAAAGTGTAAAATATATCAACTTTCGGTGTCATTGTCATTATTATCATCAGCTCATTAATTAGTATCCACTGCAGGAGCACGATTTTCTAATTTTTAAAACAGAGGTAAATGGAGGTTTCCGAAAGCGCACCGAATTTTTTATCATTACGTGCGGAGAATAATTCAAATTAGAACAAACAGTTGAAAGTCGATGACCATTTAATTATACACATGAAGGTAGCAATCAAGTCAAACTACATAATGAACAAGCGGCGCGGGCGCCGAGGCGGAGAGGCGCGGAGACGGCGGATGTAAATCCGATCTGCCTAATTGTGGCCGGCGTCTAATCTAATCCCCGTGCGGGTGTCCCTCCGCGCCGCTCATTCAATTACAGCCGCAGCTTGCTACGTCGCGTTATCGCCGACCCGCCAAGGAAGCCTAATACACTGACAATTATTAATTGATGGAAATCTCCTTCGACAAATTGCCTATTTAAATATTTAAAAAAATACTACGGTCTCGCCGCTCAAACCCATAATGCTACCCGAACTAGACTCTAAATTAAACGCAGCTCTACACTATGCTGTTAACAAGAACAGATGGTGGCATTTTGTAAAACGACCCGCGCAAGGATTTACGACGACTCCATGAGTGATCAGACCCCTAGAAGCCCGTTTCGATAGAATAATAGCTTCGTTCATTAAATTTGACTAAGATTGGAAAACAAAACCAATATTGTTTGGCAGGAAAGTATTTGAGAGGATTACTATCGACCGATAGAGCATACAAGCGCTGCTGCCAAGATTGCTCATTTTTATGAACCTCTCTTTAAGCCGTGATTCACATAGCTTACCTAAATCTGAAATTCGCTATAAATGGTTATCTCAAATCCATAAACCATAAATGATATTTTCAAACTTTGCTTTTATTGTTTTGACAGTAAAGATAAAATTAAGAGGAAATCAAATTTTGGAAGGTTAAGAGATAAACGTGAACTTAAGGGATTCTGCATGTTCGGATTCGTACGAAATATTGTGGAATGTCCCAAGTTTGGTAAAATTAGGATTATAAAATTACTTGGTCGGGGTTGGAGAAAGCGTTAAGAACTGAATTGGCCCTTTAAACGAGCTTCGATTTCTCCCAGCTGACGTTACAAGTTGGATCATCTATGAATATGACTTTGGAACTAAGTATTTTTGTGATCCAAGTAGGGACCTAATAATAATAATTCATGATTTATACTTTTTCAGCATATTATAACTCTACCTAGTTATTTAGCACTGACTTGATTTCTCTCATTTTCTTTATATAAAAACCGCGTAAATCTGCCTTTTATTTAAAAACCGCGTCTAGTATTTATTAATGGTAATATATTCATAACTACGTAAAAACCACTGCGTTAGACCAAGAGAAAACAAAATAAACGTTCATCAGAGTTGATGAAGCTAGTAAATGCAAATATGATATTAGAAATGGCGGCAGCGGCTAACTAATTTCATTCGTCTGCGGATCCTAAACGAGTTAGGGACAACGTCACTCGGCTCGTTCCTGCCGGCTGTACTGCGTCTTGGTTAATTATGCAAAATTAGATACAAATTGGACAAGTTTCCCGATGTTTAATTTGTCGCAAATTGTAATGAAACGCAGTGGTTTTTTGCAGTAAAAAAAGTGTTTATGAAGTGGATGGAAGTTTTAAATAAATACCGGACCCGTAATAGCCTAAACATAACCAAGCGTGTGCAGAGATGGAGTTGAGGCTGCTCGCGTTTTCAGAACTCTTTTGTTATTGTTTCCAGAAAAACCATGTGATTCTAGACGTTTGTATGAAGTTCCCAAAATATATTTCTGTTTACACTGCCTTCGGACAGGACTGGTTCAAACATTTCTCTATGAATCACGTTATCGCAGAAGGTAAAGTGGTGCGCAATTAGGCCAATGGTCTGCCGTTCAAAATCAGCGCGTCCCAGGGAAAGTTAGAGCGGTCTATTAACTCGTTATCATTTAACCACCTTTAATTTTGGCCCTTCTTTCTTTTTATCTTAATTGTTGAGGCATTAAGGAGGCAAAGTTGAAGTTCTGAGGCGCGGCGGGAGGAGCTGGCGTCCCTCAGGACATGCCTCGAAGGCGTCGTTTGATTTATAATGGACTCGTTGCAAACTTTGCCCATTCTGCCGCGCACCGCACCGAACCTCTTTAACGACGGACCCTATCGCCCGAAGAGATGATTCGTAGACGTGTTTAATAATATTACGACAGATTTAATTATGGAACGTTTAAGGAGCCTCATTTTACGTTAAGTGCTTGTTTGTTTCAAGTTATTTGAAGCTTCTTTGTAAGTATTGTGTTATCAAGTTGGTTGCTCCACAATATTGAACTGATGCTACAAACGCAAAGTTAGGTTGCTAGTTGTGTAATTTATTATAAAATCAGACGTTTACGGTGCTGGTTAGGCAGATTTGAATCAAAAGCATCTTTTGTTTACCAACGCTTTCAGTTCGCTTTGTGGAGTGATTTATTTATCTAAAACCGCGAGCACTCACGCTGGTATTTCACACAGAAAATGTTTGATGACAGCTTTTCACGTTTTGCGGTACAATATACTCGTATAGTAACACTACCGTGGTGTTATACTATTTTAAAATCTTGATGATTGATTTTAAATAACTTTTTGTGATTTGACATAATCTTCAATATTTTTATTAGTAGTACCTATGTTCAAGCTCATTTTACTCGTATTAGGAAATCTCACATCCAGCAAGAAGGATATAAAAGGTCGACCATGAAATATAATAATACCATGTAAACTCCAATAAAATTGCAACGACTGTCAAAAGTATTTATTTACACTTTAGACCCTGTCGTAGGTATTTTTTTTTTTGTAAGTAAGTGCTATTGGAATGCACTTGCAATTGGAGCTAGTGGAGTACTCCAATTGCAAGGCAGTGATTGATATTAGAACTGTATGATTGTTTAAGTTTTGTTAAAATCTTTTAGACTGCTAACAATGTATGATACGTAGACTATTATTATTATTCAACTCAAGAAGTAATATTTATTTTTTGCATATTTAGATGCATATTGCATTAGAACCATTTTCAATCGGTGTATAATAATACCTTACATACATGCAACATCAAACGCTCTTCCCAAAATGTGCCATTAACAAAACATCTGCAGGCGATTTCCAAGCACTTTACTTTATAGTTTCCCGCGCAGTCGAATGTGACAAAACGTAGAGTTGACGCACTAATGCAGTAGATAGCAATGAGCTAACATCTCGCACGAGACGGTTTAGCTTACTGCTGCTAAAAGCCCACTTAGAGATCTCTTCAGATTCGGATTTACGCCGAGGGCACTCCAACTTTCGCGGGATCTTCGGCCAATAACTTATTTTCTGATACGTTTACTTTTTGTATTTTTGTAACCCTGATCATTATGTTTTGACATAGAAAACAACGTTTCAAAGAGTATGAGACATTTAAGTAGGTAAAAAGTATTTTCTGACACTGTTACACATATTAATTATACCACTACCTCCTGTAATGAGGGTATCTTGGCGAATTCATTACAATTTATGTTAATGCCTGTCCAATCAACCATGAGATTAATAATATCCCCTCCCTTCATTTCTTAATATGCAGCTCTCCATTTACATATTAAGATCGATTGAAATAACAATCTGCCTTTCACAATGTTATCTCAAATATTCTCTAGCGTGTAAACATTATTGCGAAAATGAACCCTCTTTTCATAAATTGGCTGAGGTAAGCCTTCTCTTCATTAGCACGTGCAAACGCCTTAATTAAAACGCGAATCGGGATTGACTAATTCCATAATTGCGATCATTCCAGCCGCGGCCACCGAGTGGCACGGTCGGTTAGCACGCTCTTGACTCCAGTCCGTATTACGGCACGAGAAATATGCCAGTATTCGAACAGCCGGCGCACACACGCGAGTGTAACATAGCTGCGACTCGTTGCGGCATGTTATTGCAAACCCACATACGTGGTACTGCCGACTATCTGACATTTCATGCCGATGAACCGGCTACGTGCGCATACTTCCTAACATTTGCATAAAATACACAATCCATTCGCATTACAGTCATGTCTATTGCAATATCTGTCTGCCCGTCATTCCATTATATCAAATTTCATTTGCTTTCAGTATCGGGAAAAGGGTTTTCAGTAGAAATATTTATTTTTATTTAGCGTAATCGAAGCTCTGCCTAGTTGGAAAATTAGTTTTCATACCTTAATAGAAATAGAGCCGTATTCGAAAAAAAAACTATAATGCCATAATAGAGCTCGTTGTTCATCGCAATATTCCGTGAAACTCAATAATTCTGAAAAACCGTTGAAAAGGCAAATCTTTTTAAGCGATGCGGGAAACTAATGGCAGAGGCGAGGCTTTCGGGAAAATCCGCTTCTTGTTGTCAATACAGGGCAACCGTGATGGCTCCCTCAGTTAAGCCTTTATTTCAGAACACTATTTTGCCTTTTATTGCGATCGCGTCTGGGAAGATGGTTGGAAAAACTCACGTGTATACGTGGTTTTTGATGTTACGTGTTACAAAAGCTTATTGTTGAATCAAAATTGTAATGTTTGTTGTTAAAATAAGTAATAAAATAGTGGATGAGCATATTTTTCTGCACCGTTAAAATGTGATGTGACTAGATACTAGTTCCATATGTTTATATTTAAAATATTCTGTAAAATAGTAAAAATGGCATGCCTTCAATAGTGACTTAACAAACAAAGCAAATGTAAAGGATTAGAATTCAAAGCTAGTTGCTTACTACGATCGTAATCTCGTAGTAACCGTAGCTACGAGTGACGTAGTACGTAGTAGCTATGGCTGCTACGAGATTGAATGAAAATTTGAAAGTACTGTACCTAGGTTACCTATGTAAACAAATACTTAAACTGATCATAACTACAAAAAAATAACGAAGTAAACTATTTGTAACCGAATCGACCTTAAATCCAACTGCTAACTACGATAGTAGTCTTATAGTTGCTACGGCTACTACGAATTAGAATGAAGACTTAATTCTCACAAATATCATTATGTAGGTACTTAATTTAATAAAATACAAATAAAAAACAAATGTTTAAGAAAAGATGTTTAAGGTCATATAAAGCAAAGCTTGTTACAACCGAGTCATCTCATAAAGTTGCCATGTAAAACGGGCATACTCGTAGATGCACGTTTTTAAAATTCACTGCGACCCACCGTGCTTACATTTTGAACTTCTCACCTCACCAGTTGTCTTAAGAATTACGATTCCTACGTGAAATTCATATCATTGCGCATTTTGCAGAATAAAATATTCAATCCTTATTTGAACTCTATAAATAAGACCACTATTCCTACTTTTTGTATTTTCAGTTGTTTATTTTGTGATATAAAATGTATCTTGTTATCTAAAGACTGATTTACAGGGTCAGTGGTAGTCATTGACTATGCCTCTACCGATTCTTTTACTATACAGATTCCAATAATAAACCTTTCTACCGAAAGCTAATCCAATCATCACGCACAATCATTACTCTTAAAACCAAAAATGTATTCTACAAGCACGCCGCTAAGGTTCACTTTGGTGTGCTATTATTCTAGTTTTTAAACCGTCTCAGCTATGCGAGAGAGGTGCAAACTCGACGTAGGGGTTGTAAATCATATCTTTCTCCATTTATATGGACACTTTATTACGACGGCGCGTTCTAAATCAAATGATAAAATGCTTCTTATTTTATGTTTCCTTTCGCCGCTCCACGCATATTGTCGTCTACCCCATCGCGGAGTGTGTCTGCGGTCTAAGTGGCGTGCCCCCACAGACGTGATTTCGTTCGTTTTGAGCAAAAATAAAATGCTTTCAGATATTTTACGAAATTGACTATAGCTTTTTCGTTAACTGCTGTTGGAAGACGTTTGATCTATATTGGCTGCTAACTATAGAAGGGAGAGGTTTGCGGAAACTTAAACTGTGGGTTAGATTCAATGTTTCTGTGTTGAAGATCTGGTACCTTTCTTCAAGCCGGAAATTAAAGATTTTCTTACAGTGTAGTAAAAGCTTTTTTTGGGTGACGAGATGATACTAAAAATATCCCAAGTCGATAAATAAAGTTTTTAGTTTTTGGGACAAATAATTTCTAAGCTTTTGAGTTCGAGATGTGTATCTTTATATCAATGTTATTTAATTAAGGCAAAAGAAAAACGGACTTACTTTATAAGAGCCGAGGTTCTTGACGGAGCACGCCAGCCGGACGCTGCGGCCAGCCGGCACCGTCACGTTCTGAATCACGTCTGTGAACTCCGGCTCCTCCACAACTGCAACAAAATAACCTCTTTTAAACTTCATACTTTTACTTAGCATACAAGCACAAATTCTTTCTCCCGACGTTCACGGACGGCAACATATTCCAAAGACATAAATTTCGATAAATTGGGAAGATCTCTCCCCTAAACCTTATCAAGACGACAAGACTTTACAGTTATGAGGTCATTTTTGTGTCAGAATACGATTTGTAATTTTCAAATTATCAAAGCAGAACGCTTTTAAACAAATTGAGTGGGCGATAAGGAATAATGTCGTCGTTTATCAAGCTCCAAGATAGATGGCTGCCGCTCTGCTCTGCCCATTTTAAATGCGTTTGTCTTCGACTTGCCAAATTACCACTCATTGTTTTCCTTTTAAAAATTTATTTACGTATCGACTCATATTGGTAGCTATTGTTTTACTTGCTGTTCAAAATATGTTGGAATAGATGTGAGAGGATATTGTGCAGTTTGAACAGTATTGTAAATATGATGTTATCCGGGGGTGGCGTATGTAAACATTTGTCGTTTGTGAGTCGCTGTAGGTCGGAAGAGCAAATGCGGACGCAAGCGGGGAGAGCGACCGCGCGAACGCAGCGACTGAATGTTTTGAGAATAAACTCTCTCGCGACGTCTGACGATATTCCGTCCAGTTCACACTTGTTTACGTATCACCGTCTCCCTTAGACCGACACCAATAGATTTATAGATCCTGTTCGCCGAGACTAGTTTTGTGTCCAAAAAACAATATCTTTGTCTGTTTACACATTGTTAGAAAAGTAAAAGCTGTAGTATAAGTCTGTTTATTGGAAACTAGCTTTTTCCTGCGGCTTCACCCGCGTGAAATTTAGATTGTCACATATCGTCATAAATTATAGCCTATATGTTATTCTGGGTTATAAACAATAATACTGTGAAGTTTCGACAAAATCCGTTCAGTACCTCTAGTAGGAAAAACTTTCGAGTTCGTTTCGTTGCGTATTCAAAGTGTCATCGAAAAATTTTGTATGAAAAATTAAACAGCGCCCCCTATATTATAGCCGCCCTAGGGCACACATACTTTCGCATTTATAATATTAGTAAGATTGTTATATGTATATTTGGATTATTAAATTATTACTTTTAGCCAGCTACTTTATCCTGTGTTTAAACCACCTTATTACATATTATCCTATATTGTAAATTTTTCAATGCGACACCGCAGGTATGCAGTCGCAGACGACTACCTATCTCATATTTCAATTTACACATTAATAGAATATGTATGACTACAAAATCAAATTAGTCTCGTGTATAAAAACAAAAATCACATGAGCACGTCGTAATGGAAAAGGGTTGCTTATTTTCGGGTTAAAGTTCGTGGATTTCTGCAAAATTAAATACGAATGCGCAATTTTCATGTGGCAACACACGCAGCTACATCTTTCGGATTCACACTGTCCGTGTGTGACGATACTCGAGTGAAGATGAAAGCCTCGCGTTACGTGTTTGCTCACGTGATCGTATTAGCTCTAAGCACCGCTCCATTTTCTACCCGGCTGCCCTGACTCAACTGATGTAAATCGTGCATTACTATCCACAGCTCACCCTATTAGCTGTCTATGCGTTCGACTAGTCTCAACGTAGTTTTATTGATTGCNTGAAAATTTAGCGTTCAATTCATTGATTGGTGAAAATTTAGCCTTCAATTCATTGATATTATAATTTTAACATTCGAGGTAGTTTTTGTGGCTCTATTTATATACAGAAATGTTATTGTTGTAGAGCTTAGATTAGTTTCCAGTTAGTGGTTTGTACGGACTTAGAACAAACGTAAAAATATCAAACATTACATTATTAACAGCAGAGCCTTACAGATATAATTATTAATTACTTCTTAACCCATTTACACATCATTAAAATTGTATTTACCTTTGGGTTGTGGCAAAACAAGACAAGTAAGCTTAAATTGGTAATCCTAATAATGACACACAAGTACGTGCAAATGAACATTAGGTTAATAAGGAGCTCGTCTCGAACAGAAGTTCTATTTGTTTCAATAATACCCTACATTAAAATTAACAAGGGTAACGTTGGCAATAATCTTACACACCGCATGAGCGCGGCATGCAGGGGTATTTAGGGGTTAATTAAGAAACCGCAGACAGCGGGCGTGCGGGGGAGTAATCCCTTTGTCACCGATGGCAAGACGTGGCTCCGGCGTCACGACAGTACGTAACATTGTTGTGGAACCAATCTAGCGCACGTACCCACGTCTATGGAACGGCTAGCACGCTCCAGATTTTCCAGTGCTAGTGCGCCGGATGTGTTATTGTGTGGCGCCTAACGTGGGGATTAAATTCAATGTAACATGGAGATTGATTAATTTTAATTGAACATAGGTACGAGTATACTGTCTTGTGGTAGCTTATGTGAATATCCTGAATTGGGTATTGGGGTCTAAAAATAACAATCCATAGGTCGCTGGTTCATATCCGGTTCGAAGGACCATATTTGTCGGGTGTAAGTCCAACAAATTAATAAGTATGAAATAATATAAAACGTCAAAATTGGTTAAACTTGGTATATTCGTAAAATGGTTAAAAATGGTTAAATGGTATGCTGAGTACACGCGGCGATGGTAACCGAACGCGAACTAACTTAAAGATATTAAAATAATGAAAAGGTTAAAATTGGGTCAGATTGGTAAATGCTGACCGCGCGCCCGTAAGCGGGCGAGTTGAATGCACTGTACTTCGTACATCATTTTAGGCCTGAAAACAAAATGAATTATCAAGGTATCTTGAATTTCAATTATCCCATAAATAATGATAACTACTTACAGAAAATTCAAAGCCTTGTAATAAAACTTGTAAATATAGGAAGCAATATTGTTGTTTACATATTATTATTGCCAATTGCCATCAACATCGTTACGAAACACAAATGTAAAACAAACTTCCGTGTGAGACTCCATAAACCGTTTTGATTGTTTTAATCGTAATTGGACAGCAATCGAAACTCGAGTGGCAATTCTAATAACGACTGGGATTGGGTCTACTAAATATTCCGAAACTAATAATGAATGGGACCGCTTCGCCGGGCGGTCCTAACTCGAAAATAATCTCATATTAAAGCCAGAGCCCTTATGCAAATCCGAGGCGGTCACTCGGAAGTCATCAGCTCGCGGCGCGGGCCGCGCTCGCCGCACGTCGCCGCAAATTGACAGACGCCCGCTCCCCGCCAGATTGATTGTGGCGGCCCAGACACCTCGTTATAATACCTTGACGTACTTGCCTCTAACAAATAATGTATCGCTCCTTTACTATCTACCCTAAAGCTGGCTGATCTTGTTATTCGGACGTGCTAGCAATTTAGTTGTTTAGCATTTTCCTTCAAACTACACGTTTTGAAATCAACTCGTTTCAATTTAATTTCAGTTTTTATCAAAGTCTAAATTGATTTGGATTTCAAGACGCCTACTTTTTTCCGTGGGCGATTGGTGTAAAGAAGCCAATTAAGCTCCAATTAAAATGTTTTCATGATTCGTTTTTTATTTTCTATACTAAAGTTTCATGCGACGCGATATGAAAAGGCGTTGACAAGTGTGCTAATGTACCCGAAAAAAAATTTGTCATTGTATAATTCTAATCTTTTAAGGAGTTAATATTTCTAAACTAAATATCTTGTTGCTAAACTAAAACGTGAAAGATTTCTATGAGTTCATACAAAATAAGAAACTTTCTGAAAAACTTATTTGATTTGTCTGCAGCTGCAAAAGTTTTATTGGTTTTATAAAAGTTCTGAGATGAAAAACTGCACCACGTTTCGTATACAAATTGACACCTCTACAATAAAATAATCGCGTTCAGTTTCTTAGCTCTCGCCGTCACGTCGGTGCTCTTCAAACAATGGGGAATCAAGACCATTATCCGCTTGTGAGATAAAGCTAGAGTGAGGTTGTTCATTTTGTACCGGGCGCCGGCAAACGACGACACTTTTAATTCACAGCTGATTAAAACAGTTTTTAGTCCATTTAAGATGGCCACTTTTAAATGTGTAGTTTTTTACTTTAAATTTAAATAGTGGCTAGTAACTAGGGGAAGGGGGGGCATAGTGGAGTACTTAACTTCAATCGAAAAAATAAAAAGAACCAGATAAGTTACGAAGACTAGTTTTAATCGAAATGATACTACAAGTATGGTATTATAGATAACTCTAAAAAAAATTTACGAATTATTCACTATTTTGGCACAAAATAACTTTTTTTTATAGTCTATAATTTTCCGCTTTGCCCTTATCACAAGGGTAAAGTGGAATTGCACTTTGGGCAAAGTGAAAAAGGCACTTAAAAAGCGTTTATCTACTATATTTGAGCATATTGCTAATGAGGTCAATTAAATGAAATAACATAAACAACTTATTTGGTAATTAGGAACTGTTTTAGGCCATATAAAACGTTGTCCCTTACTACTGCAAGATCATATATTTTTTGCTCCAGTTTTTTTGAAAAATACTGGACGAAACCTATCAATCTTCTTCGATGCATCACCAGATTTCAAATGACAATGAAGAGTTCCAATTAGGATACCATATTTTTTGATGCCGAACTAATCGTAGTAAGACTCGCTTCCTCCATCGCTCTTCTCATTTGATCTTCTGTCCATGAGCCTTGGTTCGTTTTACTTTTGTAATAATTATGAACCATCTGAAAAAACAAATTAAATATTTCCTTGTGGGAATCATTCNATACTCTCTAATCTGTGGTCTCATCTGTGATTCGCAAGTGACATTGCTGCATTGACAGATGACAAAACGAATTATTTTCATTCATTATTTCATTCAATCATTTTATAGATGACCCACGCTGAACTGTCCCACCAAACTCAATGACAGGGGGGCGCTACCATCGTTCAACTATATGGTTTCCAACATGGCAAAAATCTGAACCAGCGATCCGGTATTGACGGTGGCGCCCCACTGTCAATGTCATCGACAGGACAGTCCAGTATTTTGGAACTATAGTTTTGTCATCTGTCAGTACAAACCTTCTTAAAGATCAAATACACTGAATTGTCCCACCCGTGACATTGACAGGGGGCGCCACCGTCAATACCGGATCGCTGGTTCTGATCTTGTTATTCGGACGTGCTAGCAATTTAGTTGTTTAGCATTTTCCTTCAAACTACACGTTTTGAAATCAACTCGTTTCAATTTAATTTCAGTTTTTATCAAAGTCTAAATTGATTTGGATTTCAAGACGCCTACTTTTTTCCGTGGGCGATTGGTGTAAAGAAGCCAATTAAGCTCCAATTAAAATGTTTTCATGATTCGTTTTTTATTTTCTATACCAAAGTTTCATGCGACGCGATATGAAAAGGCGTTGACAAGTGTGCTAATGTACCCGAAAAAAAATTTGTCATTGTATAATTCTAATCTTTTAAGGAGTTAATATTTCTAAACTAAATATCTTGTTGCTAAACTAAAACGTGAAAGATTTCTATGAGTTCATACAAAATAAGAAACTTTCTGAAAAACTTATTTGATTTGTCTGCAGCTGCAAAAGTTTTATTGGTTTTATAAAAGTTCTGAGAAGAAAAACTGCACCACGTTTCGTATACAAATTGACACCTCTACAATAAAATAATCGCGTTCAGTTTCTTAGCTCTCGCCGTCACGTCTGTGCTCTTCAAACAATGGGGAATCAAGACCATTATCCGCTTGTGAGATAAAGCTAGAGTGAGGTTGTTCATTTTGTACCGGGCGCCGGCAAACGACGACACTTTTAATTCACAGCTGATTAAAACAGTTTTTAGTCCATTTAAGATGGCCACTTTTAAATGTGTAGTTTTTTACTTTAAATTTAAATAGTGGCTAGTAACTATACAAGTAAACTGTGGTGATTAAATTGCTTTGTCGTACCTACAAAATAAATGAACTGCAAAGTTGAGATATAGAGGAACATAAATATCAGATTTTTCTCTTTTTCAGTTCTGTCGCTCTAAGTCCGTCGATATAAAATAATTAGGCATCTATGTGCAAGAAACCTGCAGTCAATTAGGCTGCGAATCCACCTTATAAAAGAATTGGAGAAGTTCCAAGTCTTGGACCTCACGTGGCTCTAGATACGCTGAGTTCATTATTTGCCTTTTCGATAGTTGGGAAATGCTACAGAAGTTTAAAATATGTAAGAAAAATACATTTCCACATTTTCACAACGACGGTTGCTGGGTTTGAGTGAGGTACAAAAAACCGCTAAGAAGACAAAAGACAAAAACCATGTTTATAAAACGTTTCCAATTTTATGTTCAAATAATTTGCCTCCCTCCGGTCAAAGGTAAACACGGTCTGTGGTTGACCAGATGATTTTCTTTATGTTAAGTGCGTCCCTTTTATCCAAATATTTAAGTTTATACGCCCCTCGTCACAGATGTTGCTCGTAATATTCTCGTATGCGTTCAAATTCTTTTAAGAGATCCGTAGATAAAGAACACCGCGGCGGGTGTTGGCCGCTCGGACTTTCACTTATTTGTATGCTTTACCCTGCCCGAGAGGGGACGTGACTATTCGAGATACATAAACCCTCAGTGAATACAGAAAATAGAAATAAAGTAACATATTATCTTTTAGTGGACGGATTGTGGAAAAAATACATATTTGTTTTATTGCGTACCGCGTCATGGTTTCTATTTGAAGAATTGGTTTTCTTTTATGTAAACAAATAGGGATAACGGAAATATGTTTTATGTTTGCCTTTTACCTATTTGGCTTAAGGAATTGTAGGTAACTGTTGTTAGATTAAAGTTTGATTTATCAAACCTTAAATAGATTTTATACTGTTAATATTTCGATTAAGTATATTTCACATTAAAAAAAGAAACGTTTTCCTCACTATTTACGTGTTGATAGCAAAAACACACCTCACAATATTGTAAGCTAACTAAAACGGAGAGAAGATTTCTCGGTGTGGGGACGGGTCATGTCGCGGTCACATAGAGCGGAGTTGACGGCTGCCCGACTTCGTCTATTCAACGCGAGGTAAATACATCAAGCTGTCTTCAAAACTAGGTGAGTTTATTCTGACTGACGCGAAGTATCTTCTCGCACTAAAAGCAAATAAATATTTTAGAGAATATGACGTGATTCTTTACACATCCAAAGAGAATATTGAAAAACAAGACAACTTTATTTGAACTAATAACGAACGTTTTTTTTTACGCTACGAACACTGTAGCACTCGTAGTGAGCTATAGCTAGTTAAACAGGCGTTCGCATAAACCTGGCTCACTAATTGAACAAGTGTTTTGCGGCTCACGGGCGCAAGTCGGCGGATCTAATTAGCCACCTACCGCCCCAGTCGGCGCCCATTACCACGCCTCCGAACCTATTAGCATTGTCTCCTCGAGGGCGATACTTATCTTTATTTAAATTCACTTCTTGGTAATTGGGTTGACGAGTCGACAACGTGATTTGCATTGATGAAAATTGGCCGGTGCGCCCGGAGCTCGTAACTTACTTGTCGCCTAATTTGTTTTTATTGCGTTTGCACAACCGATTTGATGCTAACACCGATACGATATTGTTTACGCTAGATAATAGGAATTTGTGTTCTTTATTTGTAATTACAAAACACTTGCTTGCGTCGCAGCTTTTTCTGTATTAAACTTAAATATTTACGGGACTAATACGTTTAGCTATTATGTTCCGCTGCCTCAGGAAATAAGGTACAAAATTCGTCATAAAAGTTCACATAAAACTAAAGTATGAAGTTAAAAAAGCACTTGCTTAAATTTGTGAGGGTGCTCTTGCAAGCTTTGGCGATGTTTATCTCTTGTCTAAAGTGTAGTAGCCATACGTACTAAAGTAAATTACTTTATTCTGAAACATGACATTAATTTTGCTTCCTCTGTTTCACAAGCTTTTAGAGTTTCTTATCAAAAAGTTAAATAGTTGTACTGTAGATTTTGTGTATGTAGCTGACGCACTCGTAACTACGTGTTTCTTTCACGATGTTTTTATTCGAATTCAATGCGCTCGCAGTTCGACACGTCACGTCGCATACCTAAAGCTGTCACTTGTAGCATTTTTGCTGGCAGCGCTATACGAGTGCAGTCAAAGAGGACGCGCTTGGTTATTTCTCATTAAGGCACACGCGATAAAATCACACAGAGTCGTTGCCTCATTAAAATCTTCTGGTGCGCGCATCTGTAAGCCTTTTGTGAAGGCGGCAGCGCGCCGCTCTTGACGGCTTTCACGTGTCATTTCGGCACAATGCCGCAGACGCCGAGGGACGACGCCTGGCAATTTTTGTTCCGACACGCCCGACGTTTGCTTTTTATCAGTTTATCGAAGAATATTTTATGTGAATACGCTGTTATTATATTCGCCTCACGTTAAATCCGTATTCCGCGGATATGAGTGACATATCTCGCGGCGTGAGCGAACTATTACATTTTATCCTCGTAATACGAGCATGGTGCATGTGACTTTTATTTCACGATCTATATTTCTGGTGTTTCAAGTCTAACATGAAATATTATTTATCGAATGCTCATCAAGCACGATCACACTAAACACACAAGAGTAGGTATATAATAATATAGATTTTCAATGAAACTGAAATCTAACTTCAAAAAGCATGCAATAAACATATTTCACATTCAGACCAGTTTTCTCATTTCTCAGCAAGAAGATAATTCAAACTTTTTCTTCAAAAACAAACTAAACGTGATTAGAAAGATAGTGTTCGTATCTGCAAAGAAAAATGTTATTTCGACCAATCTCAAGCCAATGAGTGATAATAATTTCACATTTTCTCGGGATAACTGTATTTGACTTAGATTTTACTTTTTCACATTAAAATAGTTATCTGTTTATTATTTATACAAGTGATTTTTCTTAAAAAGTATTTCTTTCAGGAATATTTTCATGGTGAATTTTTCTACAATTCGAAAAACATGAGTATCAAAATGTTTCGCAGGCGACGAGTAATAGCAAATTAACGTTTTGAATTTGAATTTGAATTTGAGTTTTGCAATTCTTATGCTTTTCAGATTAACGTTTCTTTGGATTCAAGAATTTCAATGTGCAAGGTGTTTTCAATTTGTCGTTTAAAATAGAAATAAAACATTTCTAATCAAAATATTTCAAATAAATGCCTGAAATGTAACATAGCTTTCTGATTGGATAAAACTTGACGCACTAAATAATTTTAACACGGATAACAGAATTAAATTGCAGATTGAACTCGGTGCTGAAACATAAAAAACACTTCTTAGAGACAACAGCTCTGTTAGCTTTTAATTTTAATCAGGAAGAGTTCGTGAACTCCAAGCGAAGGTGTCATGTAAACAGCAGTAGCAGGCATAAGGTCGCATTTAGGCACAATACGGTGGCTCAATATTTAGCGCAGGCCGCTTTGCATATTCACAAGGCGGTCGCGCTCACCTGCCGACTTGGAATGGTAATGCGCCATTAGCCGCCGCACCGCACCGCGTCGATTACCTATTACCGGCGTTCACTGATCGTATCGCATTTATGTCTTTTTAGCCACTTATTCGACAACCGTTTATTGGTTTTGTAAATTTCAATGCTCTAGTTTTAACTATTCAATAATCACAGAAGTGTGACTAGAACATTTATCTTGTTTGTTTTTTTTTGGCTAGGAGGCAGTCCTCGTGTAATCTGTAGTGCTTTCTTTCACAAAGGTAGGTAGCAGATATTTAAGGTATAAGTTATGAACCTGTCTCTATGCAAAACTTTGAGTAACTAGGCTTGTACTCGTAATAAAAATATGTATATTGTTATATGATTTGCAGTCAGATACTTAATTTTATAAAACCTATTTGAAATGAGTAAAATCTTTAAATAAGTAAAATTTCGTAGTCGTAGTAGAACATTAATTTATTCGAAGCCGCTTTCCATATTCACAAGGCGACTCGCAATGGTAATGCTGCTATAAGCCGCCACCGCATCATGTCGAACACCTATTGCTAGCCTTTTTCAGACCACAAATTAGGACGTTAGTTCGACTGACATGGGTCACTTATAGCCAGTTATGTTGAGCTAGTCAGCTAGCTAATGCTTTGTAGAGACCTCTTAGGCTAATTTGTTGATCAGCTCAAAGCGAAATGTGGTAAAATGTTAGAATAAAACGATACTTCAAATCCAAAAGCTCTACATTTATAAATTATAGCTGTACCTCTAGCATGAACAACTTTCGTCTTCGAATCGTTTGAGTACTCGATAAAATTCGATACTCAATCTTCGAATTAGACGATAACGTGACAATTTTGATTCTCAAAATAAGTTTCGTGCAACCACATCTCATACTAAGTTCACTTTACGACACGTTCAAAAGGGCGCTGTTGAAGTTTTCTTACTAAATCTTTTGATGGCGATTCGAGTACGCAAACGATTTGAACTCGAAAGTTTTTCGTGCTAGCCGTACTGATCATGGTATGGTAACTGGTATCTCATGTGCTGTTTACAAGAGAGTACAACTGCAGCACGCCCTACTTATCCATAACAACTACATAGGTAAGTACTCTTAGATTAATAAAACCTAGATAGATAGTCAGTGCACGAAAGGTGAGGCAGATTTTAGTGAGCCAGAATGGCTTACTCGTAAACGTCACATGAACTGTCAAAGTGAAAAATTGGTAAACACGTCTGAGGACTTTTAATTAATTANTTGAGAACCTCCTCCTTTTTTTGAAGTCGGTTGAAAATTGACACTAATGACATAAGATTTTTGCCTCACTCTTGACGAAGCGTTTGTATGAAGACTATCCATCTAGGTTTTATTAATCTAAGTAAGTACTACAATAAAATATAAATTCGCAACTTATTTGGTTTAGCACGTATTTTTATAACAGTCTAACGAAAAAGTACAAAAATCACATGAGCTTCAGAAAGATAGCAGTGTGTGAACTTATAGCCTGACCAGGAACATACACGAACATGAGTGTACCAATTAATATATTCACTGCTTTTACATTAATAACAGAGCAATACAGCCAATATCGCACGTGTGCGGGCNATAGATAGCTGATCATCTTACACACTGTACAAGTGTACACTATACTGTGGTAACTGGTACCTTGTATGCTGTTTACAAGAGAGTACAGCTGCAGCACGCCCTACTTATCCATAACAACTACATACTACAATAAAATATAAATTCGCAACCTATTTGGTTTAGCACGCATTTTTATAACAGTCTAACGAAAAAGTACAAAAATCACATGAGCTTCAGAAAGATAGCAGTGTGTGAACTTACAAGATATGAGTGTACCAATTAATATATTCACTGCTTTTACATGAATAACAGAGCAATACAGCTAATATCGCACTTGTGCGGGCACACATCGATAATGCCGATTTAATCGACGTAATCACACACAGAACAACTCCATTCGGGAACTTTGCACAGCGGGAAACAAACAGTTTTTTTGGTCGGTTCATGCATCGCCGCGAGCGATCCCTGCATTGCGATGCCGCGCACGGATGCATGACGCGGCGTCTCCGAGGAATCAACGCGGGCGCGGACTCACCCTGCGCCGTTGTGTACACTTCCTGATTCGATTCAGTCAGCGAATATAAAAATGGATATTATCACTGCTGAATAATAAGCTCGACGTGTAAGTGTAACCTACACCTTAATCCATTCTAGGTAGTGCAGTGATATGCTAAGAGAAAGTTTCGAGATTTCTCAATTTTACTGTTCTTTGTCAACTGTAATGTATGTAGGGCAAACTTGCGGCAAGGAATAAATGTAGTAACTGAAAAGATAATATATTGAACGTGTAGCTATCGATATGGCAAAATGAATCAAGCGGAATGTGATCGCGACGACAACACTGACTGAGCACTTTCTCCCCGCTCGATATAGGGAATCTGTTGTGTTAGATACCTTTGATAGGCGAGCGTTCCGTTAGCATGTAGATCTATGCTTAGTGAGTGCAGTTACGTATTCTGTCGTCGGCAGTGGATCGTTATCTGTTTCCACTAAAGGAAACTGGCTTTTCTACGAAAGAACCACCCCGACGGTTTCGCCTTCCCCCCTCGTTCGCCTCGACTTCTCCTTTTTGCGTTATTTCATTTTTCTTTGCTAACGTGCACCTGCTAGTTAGCTGCCGCGGGCTCTCATTGCTCCGCCAATGTTGGCTGGACGATTTCTAGTATCATAAAGAAAATATAACTTGTATCATTTTTCAGGGCTTACAGAAATGTAACGCCATTTTAAAATGTATAATGCTTTGTAATAAATGTTTTGCTCCTGATAAGGTAAGAACAGCATGGATATCGGAGGCTAATCGTAAATGATTTCAAAGTTTAAAAAAAGAGTAAAGAAAAAGAAATATTGTATTGCATTTTTATTTGATTATTGTTTATAGATTTCGTCGATTCAAATCTTATCTTATTTATTATCTTCAAAGCATATTCCATCCACAAAACCATATCATCGGTTTTTCAAATAGTTTATATTATATTTTCTAGTCCCCTACTGAATGCATCGAGTGAGTATACAAAGTCTACGTGTTTGCGAACACTGGCCTTGTGTTTGGTATGAAGTTTAATGTTAGATGTCAGTACAAAGGATGGCTCTCTGAGAATCGCTAGAGCAGTTTCCTGATACATTTGTATTCCTTACAGACAAGTAATCAATATCCGTTCCGCCGCCGTACCGCGGACAGGGATGTCTCCTATACGGGCCGATTTTTCTCGTAGTACGTGCGCTGGCGCAATAGAGAAGCGTCGCTACGAGTCGTAGCTACGACGTAGCTAATGAGTCAGTGTGCACTTATTTTGCGCGCGATACAACGAGTATAGTATAAAATCTGTTATACCTACTCTAAAGGGTGACGATACGATATTGGTAAATTACGAATAGTGGGTTCTCAATCATGAAATATTAGGATAGTACTCCACTCAATGGTACCTTTCCTTAAAAGTTCTCAACCGCTGATCTTCCATTTAGTTACTTTGATAAATTATTATTATACGTGTGTTACTTTTTTCTGACATCGAAGACAACTCACCTGCATACTGTATGAAACATAAACAAAAATAAAAGACGATTTTGTTTGTCCAATAACTATTATTTTATGGATACCCATCCCTGTATCCGCAGCGTATAGTCAGAACAATATGATATTCTTATAACGTGAAAAAAATAAAGTCAGTGCGGCGTCACGCGTGGCAAATAAAATAACAAGGACAACGTGGTGCGGATGGGGCTTGATACATATTTGAATACATTACCGAACACGCAGATAATGCCGACGAGCCGTAGGTATTCATAACGCCTCTCCGCCGAGTATGAATACAGATATCCACGGCCACGGCTAGACCAAAAATGGATCGACAGGAGCAATGAATTTGAAGAGCTTAATTATTAGATTTCAGCTCTCTTATATTTTTTTATGTTAGAAAAATTACACAAAGTAAAATTAAAAAGTTAATTTTCCTAAAGGTCATAATTGATCCAATTCTATTAATAGGTAGTTAACAATTTTATTCGCCATTTTATCCGACCAAACAGGAAACAATACCCAGTGAATATACCCACCAAACTATGGCGTGACAATGTGTAAAATAATTAAATATTTTAATTACATGCTTCAAATTATTATGACGTTGCCTCTGGACATTTTAGCAATTTATTTATTGAGTCAATCAAGAGGATTAATAGTGAGAGTATAGCGAAATCGTTAACGGTGATTAAGGCCCAGAACAGACGGTGAAACGCAACTGCAACGAAACTGCAACATTGTGATGATTCTGATGAATGAAACTGAAACTGAAAGTTTCAAACTGGTCGCGTCATGTGTGGTCTCTCAACGGACGCTATGGCAGAAACTTAGATGCAACTCAAAAGTAACTAGCAGTTGCAGTTTCGTTGCAGTTGCGTTTCACCGTCTGTTCTGGGCCTAAGTATTTAAATTCATTAACAGTTTTTCTTGTACTATTTAGCAATTATTGAAATTAAATAATTCAAAATAAATATTATGCTTAATGCGGATCATAACGTAAATCAGCTAAAAGTAGTTGGAGCTTCCTATTGAGGAACTATAGTTACTTAAGTTTGCTTGAGTTAGTAGCCCCACCGTGGAGTGCATAACAGGGTTACATGAAGTTTATAAGTAATACCCAATTTACGTCATCCCTAAGAAAATACTACGTAGACTGTGATTTGTCGTGAACCTTTATACTCGTATGTATGCTAGTTACACGTACAGAAATAATTCTGAGAATTTCTTATTTGCCATAGAACGCTATGAAAGTCTTTGTTACGAGTATTTATTTTCCCTACTTGGAACTACAGTAAGAGAGAGCCTCCAATTACGTCAATACAGCTGCAGTCTTTGACTTGTTTTATTTGTTTTTGTCTCTAATGTTTTTGTTGGTTAATTTAGTTTCCATGAAAAGATAATTATAAGTATTTACAAATCACAACACAAAAAGTGGATTTTTAATTAGTTCATATAATTTTCGACCGTTTTTCGGTGTCTAGTGTACCTGTCTTATTTATGGACAGAGCATCTTCTTGCGTACAGAGAATCACCCATAGATATGTAACTTGCCCGTTGAACAGTGTTATAGTAATAAGAGTATCGTGTAACGTATTTGGCACAACTCACTCTGAACTCGCCTAATGACAAATAGTTACTAGTATATTGTGCATGAGCTCAAACTGTTTACGCGTGTGACGACGCTCGGGTTGCGCTCCCTGATTTCCTGTAAACACATCCATTGTGTGCTAGACGTGTAGACATCCCTCACACCCTTTGAAAAGCATTCAAATAATACCTACCTGTTTATTTATAAAATGTTCAAATCTCATTCACCTCATTTTTTTTAAACCTTAACACTTCAATGACAGCGGCCAGGAAATTTAATTTTCCATTCAATCTATACCCCATTTAATGGTAATTGTATATGCTCTGCGATTAATCTCCACTCGTGCGAAGAATTAATTTTAGCAAATGAATTGAAATCGCTTAATTATCACTTTATCGTTCACCAGATAATTAATTACAATATGGAAAGAGGTACCTACTTGTTACTTTGTGAATGTAACGTGATTTTGTAGTCGATTTATAAAGTCTTCGTTTTACTAGGCAGGAATAAAATGTGCAAATTACTTGCAAAACCTTGATCCCCGCCATCATCATCATCATCATCATTTCAGCCATAGGACGTCCACTGCTGAGTATAGGCCTCCCCCAATGCTTTCCATGTTGATCGATTGCGCTTCCCTGCTACCTTTATGATGTCGTCGGTCCACCTTGTGGGTGGACGTCACGCTGCGTTTTCCGGTACGCGGCCTCCATTCCATCCCCGCCAACTCGTAGAGTAGAAGTCAATCGTTTTATTTCTCCAAAAATACCTGTGAAGAAGCTTATAAAACATAAAACCTTAGTAGGAAAAGTGTCGGTTCCCTCTCGAGTCGATTGATGTTTTTATGCAAAATATTTTACGTTTCCTCAATCAATTTGTTGCCAAGTTCCTTTACTTGATCATGAGAGCGGAAAGCGCGAGTGGATCGGTGAGAAAGGGTTAAGCTGCGAAGATTAGACAGGGTTGTCACCTTTTGAGGAGCTCTCACTGAAGTGGAGTGGCCCTTGAGACGGCCCGCTCCCCGCCCCGACATTTGTGAGCAAACACAGCCCTGTCAAAATATGCAGAACACGCTCTCAAATTAAGGTCGGGCGTAGCTATAAAACATAAGTATAGTTTAATTAAGTCTCCTAAATAATGCATTCCGTCAAACACAACAAAGTACACGTGTGAACGTTGCTGTAGGTAGACGTTTTATGAAAATACGGAATTACTTTCGTCGATGTTGTGCCTTGATGATGTGGTTTGATTACATAATTAAGTCTTAACCTGCATAATGAATGACTGACTTCGAATTAATTTTTGCCAATTTTTCTTGATACTGTCTTTAGTTTGGGATCATAAGTGATTATTAATTCCCAAGAAACAAAGAAAACAATATAATTAAATCTTGGTAATTAAATACAATTCTAGTTTATTCACAAAATAAATTGCAGGCTAGAGTTTGGATTAAGACGAAATGCAGCTAAAATTTCACTTAGAGAGTTTCCTGCATCTGTGTAATCCACTGAATCTCTGTTTCTAGTCCACCTCTGATTGCGCGCGTTCTATCGCAATAAACATTTGAGCTGGTTGAAAGCGGGGCGAATAATTAGAAATGTTCAGGCGCAGCGTCCGCGTGATTGATGTAGTGGAAGCCGCGCGCCCCCTCCCGATCGCCCCGCGACAACTTGGAGACATTAAGAATATTTAAATTGTAAATTGCTCCCCTGCACTGAATACCTATTTGCCGAAAGTTTGCCCTTTACAAGTCGCGCAAACGTCGGATTTTTGGGTTAACGAACGCAGTTGACAAATAGCTGTTTTTAACTCTGTTCTTGTAGGTGTTGTTACCTACTTCTGGATACCTTTTTACATAAGTATCTCGTTTATAAAAGAATATCAGTGCGAAAATCACAGCAAACAAATTACCTGTTACAATTGAATAAACTATTCTATTTTGTATTGTGACCGGTCATAAATATTCAGACCGTTAACAGATACTACACAATCATTCTTCAACAAAGCATTTTAAAGACGCGAACAAACCGAAACTATTATATTTCGTTCAGGCAAAGAAACTAAACAAAAACAAATTATTATAAGAGACAGAGTCTGAACGAAATGGAGCTAAAAGAGAGAATGCTGATAACAATAAGACTGGATGGGCGCCTGTAACATGAATATAACAAACTAAAGAACCGGCCTGATTGAATCATCCGCCGTTCTTTGTCATAAATCCGACAACGGCCAGCCGTCCGACAATGCGTCCTGAAATCGTTCCATTTCTCATTTTGTTACTCTCCCCTTTAATCTCGCAACCGTAGAAAAGTGGATCAGCTCTGCAAAAGGGCATTGCAATGCAGACGCGCTTCTGATTAATCTATTGTGCGAGTATTAGCCGTTGTTATATTGTTACTTAAACAAGCTTCAATGTCACGTCCATTTGTGGGAGCACAAAAGACTTCTGAAATTGAAATTGGGATATTATAGCTTTGACTTTCGAGATTTTTACTTTTCTACTTTTAAAACTTAAATGTTTAATTTGTAAATATTGTACATATTGCAGATATCAGAGAATAATAAACAATAAATATCACCTCTATATTATAAAGATGTAGTACAATTAATAATGATTATTAAACCAAGTACCTAACTATACAAAATAAATAATAATCTATTTTTATAATAAGTACGATTATTACCACTTATTATCACGTTCACTTTCCCGCGTCTCAAAAACCAACACCCCTTTTGTTGTAACGCAGAAATAACGTTTCAAATCGCTGCTTCTGACGCAATTTGCTCAGACTGCCTCTGAAATCCACAAAGGTGTTTCCAAACATAATGCGACAATGTGAACGGTTAGTCCCGAAACACTATCCCAACGGCTGCTCTCACCCTGGCAGCGAACAAGGAGCTTTATTTTGTCGACCCCACGTAAGGTTACTTCCCGACGTCACATTCCAGAGGTAGACGTGTCGAGTCTATACTCAGTGTTAGTGTTGTTGGAGTATTTTAAATAAGAGTTTTGATTTATTATTTAAGTGTTATCATACTTTCTTAGCATTTGAAAAGGTAAGGAAATTATGTACTTAATTGTAAACGATTAAAAGACGATTACGTCTTTAACCATAAGATTAAAAGAAGAAATAACCATTTCTGAACAAGATTTCACTTGATACCTATTGTTGATTATAAAATTATATCATAATCATGTAGGTAATCATTTATATGTTTAGTGCCTAAAAGATAGTTTTGACTTGATGTAGAGCTCACCGAAATAATGAAATCTATAAGAATTAGTAGCAATCCCCTACGAATAGTATTTGTAACAAAATACCTTGTTCAAATTGTGTCACAATTTGCAGCGCATTCTCGCTCAGGAGCTATGTCAATAACAAAAAGAAAAATCTCAAAAATCCCTATAAATAAAGCTGAGCGGAAGGAGCATGGGAAAGCCACATAATTGTATAATTCCTGCTTGCAAAGAGCAGGAAATCCGAGACAGCCGAGATTACAACCGTTAACCAACTGATCCGGGGACGGAAGAAAACAGAATGTCTCGCGAGTTGGATAATGTTAAATTTATTGCAGCGCTAAAATGTTTACGGATATCGTGTGCGGGAACGCCCCGGGACGGCGAGCTCTACTCACCCTTGTAAACACGTTTTATTGGCTTTATAATATGTTTTACGCGTGACGTTTTACAAACGATCCCCGAGGAGCGTCGAATTATTTTTACGGCACGTACATACTCCCACCCGCGCGAAAACATCGGAAAATTCGGTACACGAGGGATTTTGTAATTACACCTCTTGAACAAACACTTTTTGTTCTTTGATGCGTTATGAGAGTTGAATTTTGGATTTTCGGTTCTTAATAAACAAAATGTTTAATTTGTTTGGATTACTTGTAACTGTATACAAAAACCTATTTGCGAAATAAATATTCATTCTTCAAGATTTCATAGCTTTTCAACAATTTCCTTTTATTGAAAAGGACCAAAAATACGTTTATTTTAAAATTTTCCGTTTACACAGTAACAGGAAAACCATTTATTTTCTTTCTATGGTTCTATAGTCAACAAGTTTTGCAATTATGAGCCCTTCTCAGACATGGGTGCTAATTTGTGAAATCACAGAGTGAAATATGTGTTGTATAGAGTGTGGAATGCGTCGTTGTGGAACAATTGCACGGCCTAATAGCAGTCAACCGCTTGATGAAGGTCCGTCCCGGCCCCCGCCTCCCCACTCCCCCCAACGAGGCTCCTACATATACTTGAGACCCTCTTTCAAAAACAAACACTAACAAAACATAAAAACAACATTTAATTTATATTGTAGACTATTCATGAAGTACAGTTATCGCACTTTGCGCGACCCCGTTTTGCGGTTTGGTTAATAGGCGATTATTTACTGAGCCGTGAAGCGGAGAGATTTGTAGGTTTGCATATTTTAAATACACAGTACAGCATTTGTACAATTACGCTGTTCTACTAAAATGATATTAACTTTAACCTGTGTTGTCTTTAATTTCATTTCAGTTATACTACTTTGCTATTTAAGAATGAATAATCCATTTTCATGAAGTAATCGTTTTATTTCAATTACAGCACAGAAGAATTAGATTAAGAATTCAATCACTATGCTTAACACTAAAGCATTTAATTTAACATAGGTAGATAGTTACTATAATGTTAAAATAAATACCAATATAAAATCACACGCAACCTTGCTTTACTTCTTAGCTGTCAGAAAGCGTCTGTCACCTTGTGAGCCGTGTATTAAGGTGAGAGCTGTTTATATAAATGCAAAACAGTTCGGCAGCTTGTCATATCGGCTCAGTGCCGATCCCAGTGATCGAATATGGATTTAGAATCTCCCCAGCCACCCTCCGGCCCCATCCGAGTCGGACAACCGAAAATAAATAATCAAATAGTAAGTAGTGAAGCCGTAGTCGAACTATTTTTCAGCCTGTAATTATAGGAAATGTAGAGTAAAAAATATTGTTGTTATGTAAAAGTAGTTAAAATTTAAGATAAAGAAATTCGGAGAATCTCATTTCGTCATCGTTTATTTACTTTTACATCAACACACTAAAATAAAGTGTATGTAGATACCTAAAATATTTTTGCACTCATATTATGGCTTATCATTCCAATATAAATAACTGTTTTCAGCCACAAATTTAAATCCAATTTATAGACCAGCCACCGAATGCAATCTCTACAAATTGGCGAGTTTATAGAAAATCCGATAAACATTGCGAAAAGCATCATCTGGGAGCTCAGCTGATTTGCTTATCGCAGATATCCGCATTTCGCGTTCAATGGTGAAACATTTCCCTTCAATCCGACGGCCGTACCTTCGTCCCTGCTTGTGGCTGAATCCAATCGGAGGGATATTAAAACTTTCCGTCCGCACTCCGCTGGCCCTTTGTACCTACCAGAGCGCCCCCACACCCACCCGTCTGCTTTTTAAAAAAATGCACAGAATACATTTCGCTAATACAACCTTAAATTAGATTACAAAAGTTAATTCTGCATTTTATTAACTTCCCATAATTATACAGAAAAAAATCTACCGTTAAATTAGACTAGCTTCCTTATCCCGCAGACATATTTTAACGTTTTTATTTTAAATTTGGCGCAGTGAAGCAAGAGTGTGTTCCTTATTCAGCCTGCAGCGCATAAATAATTAAGAAACCGTTCGACGCAGCCTGCCTCGCCCGGCCCAAGTGAGTACTAATTAGAATTACAACCTTCCTTTTTTGAACTTTGAGATGGGATAGGCAATGAAAATTAAATGCAAGAGCTCATTAGAAGGGATTACAAGAGGTTTTGACTCCCTTAACGTCTAAGACGTGCTTCACTCTCTTTTTAAAAGAAATAAAACACGTACTTTTAAGTTAAGGTAGAGAGACTTTTATAAAAAACGACAATAAAATTTGCTCAGCCAACATCAGTAAACTGTTTAAATTTTTAATCGGCTTAAAGTGGACTAAATAAAAACGTCGATATCAATAAAAGTGCAGCTGTAAATAACGGCCCGGGTTTAGAACTAGCGATCTCAAATCCAGACATTGCACACATTAACTACTTTTGCGAGAGCGAAGTCGGCTTCTTAATTTGTATTCGACCCTCGACCCGCCCAGGAGGCGCAAGCGTGTGCTCTTTTCTTTTGTAGCTTCAGAAACCAATTTGTATACTAGTAAGAAAATTAAAACTTTTAGTTTTCCTAGTAACGTTTGCCTGATAGAAGCGAATAGTTCCGATGCTATTTGAATATTAACATCGATGGTGTTTTTGTTTTTCTTAGATTCGTAGAGATCGAAATTATAAAATCCCTACTAACCACGAAAGACACAATATTTATGACACATTAATCCTATTAAAATTGATATCGACGCATCGCGTCACACATAGTCATAGTGGAAGCTCAATGACAAAAATGCAGCCCATTTAGTTATTTATCCTTTAAAATAGCATAGAACAGTGCAATGACACGACAAGAACACAATCACTATTACGAGCAATTGAGACAAGCCTGAAAATGAACATTCTAACATAACACCAAAGAATTTCTGAATTAAATGTAAAGTGACGTTAAGACAGATGTTAAGAGCCAGAACAATAATTAAGAGGCCGTCGGTTTGAAACCGCGTCGTCGGCGAGATTTAATTAGTGGGAGAACAGTACGGGCAGAGGACGGCGAGAAGAGGCGGCCCGCGGCCGGTCGCTCCTAGACGACTAGCGCAGGGAAGCCGCCGTATGCATCGATAGTACTTTCGAATATTCGATGGCTTAGATATGACTCTTTCACGCACTGTTCGGGTTGCCAAATGTACCTAGGGTGCATTAGCCGTAAAAGAAGTATCGCTTTATGATACTACAGCCTTGGCCAAAAGTATTGAGCACCCCCTAAATACTGCTTATACATGATAACTATAAAAGATACTCAAAGATATTTGATAAAAACCTTTCCTTGACAGGTTTTGAAACATAAACTCACGGCACAACGTATAAATTAGTACAATCTTTACCAAAAAGAATTTCTGCAGTAATTAAGGCGAAGGGTGGTCCAACAAAGTCTTATTTTTTTGTTGTAAATAAACAATATAAAACTGTTAAAAACTGTTTTGATTCAGACACATGTATAATTCCTTCAAAATTAATAAATAACATGGGTGCTCAATACTTTTGGCCAAGGCTGTATATTAGTTATTGTTGTTAAAGACAGAGGTACCTATTAGTACTATTAATATCACCATGACTTTAAGAAAGTAGGCTACTTTATTTGAAAATTATAAATAACTTGAAAAAATGGAACTGCCTAAGGCAAGAATTTTCAAATTAGTTTGAGATGCGACTCTTAACGCTAAAAAATTAAATAAATAGGTTACTTTAGTAAAAAAGAGATCAAAAAATATTCAAATTCTTTCTAGAACTTTCCTATTAGGAACAGATTAATTGATATCGATATGATCAAATTAAGCTAATAGCTTTTCCGATAAATATTTAATGCAACAACATTTGTATGAACTATCGAAAAACAATGATTATTATTCGGAAATAGTTCATTTGGATAACCTCGCTTTGTACATTTGTGTCCGAATAACTGAATGCGCAGTGATTCGTATCTGCAAAATTATACAAAGAACATGCTTTCGGATTTAACATGTTTAAATATCATTTTATCTGTACGAAGCCATACGTAAAGGGGATATAAAAAATATCAGTGGGCAGATAAGAGATACGTCGTACCTATGGTAGTCTTGTCTTATTAAAATGTAATAGGTATGTTTTACAAAAAGAGTCCGATAATACGACACGTCTGAGACTACTCGCAAATCCGATTTCCCTATCTCCCCATATTTGTATTCGAAGCCCGATTCATCTAATATTTCCTTCCAACTTCGCCGCGCGACGCTTTCTGCGTTCCTTCCTGACACTGAATCTAATCGGAATAGATATTAAAACTTTTCTTACCACTGAATCGTTCGCTTCCTGACATTGGTTAAATTACACCTAACAAAGTTTTCTTAATATATGAACTAAAGAGATTTAAATTCCAATTCTATTTACGATTATTATACTGGCTAAGTCACGATGATTCTCGTTGAAATTTAATTTGAATAGTTCCTATTTCAGAGCCCGAAATAAAATTGCGAAGGAATTGAAAGAGTCCTCAAATACTTTGGTTGAATAAACACTCAAAGGATGAGGTCTTGATTAAATGAAGCGTCCAAGTTTAGAATCGCGCGGCAGACAGTACTCGCTCCCCCTGTGCAGTCTGCGGTCGCTAGCTTTGTGAGACTGCTCCTCGAGGAAGTGATAAAAAGAAAACGCTTCTTTGATTTCCTGATTTATGCAAAACAGTATCAGCATACCTACAGTACACGTCAGGAGCTTGTAACGGTTCCTTGAGATTAACTTATTTGAGTTTCCTTTTCACATTTAAAGAAAATACCTCATTTCCGAGGCCACCGCGCTCTCCCTATATTATCTCGGTTGGTCGAACGAACCGTGTACATAATTACAATATTTTTGTACAAGCGTAGCCCTGATTCAGCGTAGCGGGTCAACCGAATACTGCGTAAAAGTGTTGACGTCACGGAAACTTGGTAAGTGCCTTCGTCGGCTTGTATCCCGTCTTATCTAATTTATTTAACTGTTAGCGGGACCGAACCGAAAACAAGCTTCCTAATGCTAAAACGTGGAAAGGTATACTCGAAGGTTTTCTTCTATCTGGGCGTATTTGTTCTAATTAACTTGCATCTACATATGATTAGTGTTTTAGATAGTAACTTCACTATTCAAAATGTATTTATTTAAACAGGAACCCTGGGCAGAGGGGACAGCATTATTTATTCTGATAAAAGCGTTGTTTAGTAAATACGAGAACCTTTATTTTAATATTGCACATTGGTATGTATTAATTTAAAATAATTTTTACATGAGGTGATATGCAGGTCAAGAGTTTCCTTCAAAAAAAGTAGTCTACGACATTTTGTCCACTGAAATAAAACAGTTTTCAGTTTTAACGTAGCACAAAACAACTACAAACCCTTTTTACTTTCAAACTAAAGACAGTGAAGAAGCAAGATGAATATCAATGACTAACGCATAAAGGGGATCCGAGAAACTATTTTAATCTAAACTAGAAGAAATATTGCAAGTTATGTGTTGTGAGTCACGCGGGGCATAAAATATTTATCAAAAGAGTCCCGACTGTGTCCGGGCCCCCGGGAGCACACTCCCGCCACTAACCACCTCTTAGCACCTCTGAATAATGATTTACCTCTCAGCGTGTGTGAATGTGATGGACTTCGTTGCTCGCCGTGATGAGTTACATCCTGGTAATCACGACATGGATATTTTGAAGCAATTGTAAAGCCGGGATATTAAATTTCCTTTGGTCATGATATCTATTCATAACATTCATGTAATAACGCTTCTACACCGTCTGCAACACTGTCCACGAATGTATTAATTGTAGTGAAGCTATAATGTATTATTTTATTNCTTTTATCAATTTATCCCCAGGATTTATTGTTTCTGATAGCTTGTTAGCCGGTCGTTTCATTCAATTTAACTTATCCGAGTACAGCCGAAGGCGTAATCAAATTGGAATTTGTCAATATTTATGCAGGTATCGCTACCCGTGAATAGGCCAATTTGTGTGGTGAGCGCTATTTTGTTTCAGTTAAAGGTCGAGAGGCGGAAAAACGGCGCGGTGCAGCGGTGCGGCAATGGCCACCGGGCTGCTTTGTATGGCGCCACTGTTTGGCTGAGTGCGTTGCGCGTTTCGCTCGCTCTTGGTTCAAAGTCACATTTATAATTGTTAGATTGCGTTTAAAATAACGATGCATTTTTGAAAACACCACTAAAATATTGATATCCTGGAATCACGGGTGCGGAGTGAATGCAGAGTGTCGTTTTCATTCATCACAGATATGCAAATTAAATCACGCTCACATACTGATTAAATACCCACTGCTTGACAACTTTACTTGCTTGAAAGATTTGTACTGGTTATCAATAAACCTTATTTTGATACTGTAAAATTAAAGCTTTGATAATTAATTCAACCCCTGATCTGCATCGATACATACAGGTTTACCTAAAACTACGTTCAACTACTACAGTTCAATCGCAAATAGCTCTTAGTTGATCTATTAAGTAGTTGAAAAACTTGTCCAGAAGGACATGGTAATAAAGTAAGTTTCGGAAGAGCCTGTATCTCCGGGGAAGTTATTGTCGATGTTTCGTCGCCCTAGTTTGTCGAACGCGGGTGCTCATCTGCCGGCCGCCGTCGCGGCTCAGAATACTTCGGACGCGGCGTTATTTTCAATTTAAATGTTACATAGAACTAAGTATCGATACTGACGGGTCTTTGCTGAGGTTTCGGAGAGCTATCTGAGAATAACAGTTATCAGTTACTGATGATTGGAAAGTTTTCAGGATAAATATTGTATGCATAGCATATGTGTAGCATAATGCCAAAGACATTGTAAAGAACCTATTGGATTAATTACCAATTTGTTCACTAGGAATCAAAATAATAACAAGCAATTCCTTAAAGGCGACCCTATTATGTAGCTCTAAAGCTTTAGTAAACAAACTTGTTTTATTGTAAAGCTAAAGTTTCATAGCTTCATGTATCTATTGAGTGCCTCACGGGTTGTCTCGCGCTGTTCAGCGATCAACTCCGAACTTTTTAATTAGTTTAACGACAATAATCGAAGACTGTCTTGTTACCTAGTTCGAGTCTTCGCTCCCGTACTCCCGAACCTCGTTAATGAAATCATTGAAAACTTCATAACTACTCGTATTCATCACAGATAACAACGTCGTTAGCAGCTGTATAATATTTGTTAAAAACTTTCCATGAAACTCACACATTCACTTTAACTTGTTACTTGTTAACATTGAATAGTTACTAGAGGTAAACAAAATCAAAAACAAATAAATACAAGGTGAAAAGAGCTCGAAACCTCTGTTCAGACTGACAAAAAAGAAGGTAACATGCGCATCGGCGTTTTGAGTTAACATAGCTGTGGTAATTGTTTTACACATGAGCACACCAGCGATTTCATGAATTTATGTGTGGTGCTAAGGGCGGGCGGCGGCGGCCGGCGGCGAGTCCGCGAATGAATGGCCATTGGAAAGTCATCAGTTATGTAGGGCGCACCGTCGCGCACCATGTGGCCGACGCGACCGCTCCTCTACGTAATTTTTCCGCGGGCAATTTTCCGCAATTTCCCAAACAACCATCAGCATCGCTTTACCCTCGCCCTTTATTTAAAAACGTACAAAAAGCACGCTTCAAACAAAACGTAACGTATCGCAACCTTTTGTGTGCGCAAAAAAAATATGCGTGCTGATTGTGTGACAAGATGAATGTAATCTAAATATATTACCTCTTAAAGGTTAACGAGGGCGTATCGCTGTAAATACGAAGCGAAAACATTGAAACGGAACAAAAATCAACAGGAAAGTACGTGTAAGTATACATAACAGGTAGAAATGAATCATTTTACCATTCTCTCGGTGCATGAAAAAAGAGAAGTAAAAAAGTTGCACACCAAAGTGATTGGTACTCGCATATTGGTTAATGGCTGCAACTGGACNACTGGACCACAGAACAGATTCATAATTATACGGATGTGCATCGATAATATGAGAAATTCATAAAACACGAGCGAGTTCAACCGCAGAACCTAAATGCCGCAAATAAAAATGGGTAAAAGCAGAAGCTCTCTGCAGTGGACTAAAATTCATGCAAATTGAATGAAATGTATTGATAGCACTTTGGAAATATTTTCTGTTTTAAAGTGGAATGTCAAATATAGGTATTTTTAAATGTTCCGTGCTTCTATCCATTTGTCCATTTTTTGGCTAACTCAATTATTTGCTTTTTATTTAACTTTCTTTCTTACCCATACAAGTAATATCTGCATACTTGTATTTTCCAATGTGACTAGAAAATGCTATTTCAAATTGTTTCTACACATTTGTTTTCTAAAACAACTCTAACATTTTTGATATGCAACGAATTTGGACAACATTATAGTATCGTCCGCCGCACAGGCGAAGTTTTATTAGAATTACCTAGTCGAAACAAAATTCCCATAAAAAGTTATGCCCCATTTAGTTCCGTCTAATCCAGCTACAGTTTAGGGCGCCGGTGCAACATATTGCCGTAGAAAATTAATAATATAGGAAAATGAAAAAGGCACCGCTGCGGTCTCCAACAAGAAATCATTACGAAACTTTATCTACGAGCCACAATTTGGTCGGTCGGTGTAAATAAATATTGGGAAACTTTATTAGACGGCATACCTTTTAAGAAATATATTTTTGATATAAAAAGAATAATGTATAATTTTACGATCAGAAACGCTGACGTATCGATATTGCAATCACAGCAAAGCAATACGGTCATGCCCCCATAAGAAATACGAAACGAGTAGAATTTCAGTTTTCATTACCATGAATCCGATGTTGAATGCTACGAAATTGAAGATTACAATCTCATACATGCATCTCTCATTCTATAAATGTGTACGAAATATATCAAATCGTCGTCCTTGAAATTTTTTGAAATATGCTTATACAAATGTAATACGTACCTACTTAGTACCTAACAAAAATATTAACATTTAGTAATTAATCGTAACTGAACTTATACTCGGTCAAAAGCTGAAAGTCATATAAGCAGTTGAAACCGTCTCGTGAGTCAGCGAGTTACATCACAAACAACGTACCTATCTATTGTCACGTAATTAATGTTAATAAATTAATCTGCTGTTACCCGAGACAAATTAGACGCAGGCTGCTCGACTAACGACGGACAATTTGGATTAAATGGGGGGTTGATGTTTATGATTTACGGAGGCCGGTGGCGGCGCCGGCGGCGCGGCGGCGACGCGGCGAGATGCGTGCGTGATACACTGCGCACTTACTGATTACACGCTCAGTAATTAATTTTCACTTAACACTTCATCGAGTACGACAAAAATTTATTAAACTGCCCGTCGTGAACACTAATGTAATGTAGAGTCAGTTTTTACACCAAGTAGAACAGCCATGTTTAAAAAGCTTACTCAATCATCCTTTGATATTTGTTTTTAGGGTTCCGTAGCCAAATGGCAAAAAACGGAACCCTTATAGATTCGTCATGTCTGTCTGTCTATCTGTCCGTCCGTCTGTCCGTCCGTATGTCACAGCCATTTTTTTCCGAAACTATAAGAGCTATACTGTTGAAACTTGGTAAGTAGATGTATTCTGTGAACCGCATTAAGATTTTAATGCAAAAATAAAAAAATAATAATAAATATTGGGGGCTTAGAACTGAAACTCAAAAAACTTTTTTTTCATCATACACATACATGTGGGGTGTTTATGGATAGGTCTTTAAAAATGATATCGAGGTTTCTAAAATACTTTTTTTCTAAACCGAATAGTTTGCGTGACAGACGCTTCCAAAGTGGAAAAAAGTTGGTCCTCCCCCCTCTAACTTCTAAAATAAGAAAATGAAAAATCTAAAAAAAGCATTATGATGTACATTACTATAAAAACTACCAACGAAAATTGTTTTGAACGACATCTAGTAAGTAGTTTTTTTTTTAATACCTCTTAAATCGTAAACCGCTTATTACCGCGTAATCTTTCATACAAATAACTTAAATTAAAAAAAAATATTTTCATAAATCAATGGTACGGAACCCTTTGTGCGTGAGTCCGACACGCACTTGGCCGGTTTTTTTTTAACATTACAGAGTAATTAAATTATTCGTAAAAAAAATAATTTATATAATATTAAAATGACATATTAACGTACCCACCCCCTTTACTAATTCAAGTTATTTACTTACATTACTAAAAAAAATGTTGCTCAATACTAAATTCGCAAATAGACCATGTTATTTTAGTTTTTTTGCTTAACCGTCTAAATTTATTCCGGTATCAAATCAGTGCTGGGTTTACTTCGTCGCCACTTCCGCGCCGAACTTTGGCAACAAACTTTTTAATTAGTCTGCGAGGACAAACACGCTGTCTCCTCTTCGATACATATGTATCTATTTGTCTTTTCCTTAAATAGAATAACTTGCTTCCTGTTACTTGTTTTAGGTGATTTATTGAGCTACTTGGAAATAGGTTATTTCAAAATTGGTGTTTGTTACAAACATTAATAAAGTGCCGTTTAATTAATTAATTTACAGATAAATATATTTTGAAAAACTGTTTGTTAACAGAGGAGGTATTGGAGGTTTGTCCAATGTCCATGTCCATAAAAGTTACGACTCTACATAAAGTAAAAATTGCCTAACCTTTTTCCTAACTCCGATAGATTTCCATTCACCACATTTTCAGCCTCTAAAAAAACTAATAGCTCTAATTAAGTTAATTTAGCTTGCGTTTCTCCTCTGCGGAATCTAATAACATGAGGTTTGTTTGCCCGCGGCGCGATGCCGTAATGAATAGTCAACAGTCGGTGACGGTGAATTGTGTTCGCTATGAACTTGATCGTCGTTATTTTACTATCATAGAGCAACGATTTAGCACTATTACGCATAAATATGAAGCCGTGCAATGTGTCCATTTCTTAGTAATTATCCTATGCTAATACTATATAATATAGCCTATAATAGTATAATAATGAGTATTGGTATTAGGCTATCGCTGTGAGGTATCAGTCAATATGCATCCCCACTACAAAATGCAGCTACTATCAGTGTTTTTATTTCTTCTTTAATGCCATAAAACTAGTACTGATAGCGAACTTAATGCCATTGGGCATTATCTGCTATTTATGACACTTGGTTGCTCTAAGTTCTGATCAAATACAATATGTAAAAGTAGGGCAATCCTTAAAACATAGTTAAATCAACATTGAGAGAATTATGACAATACACATCTTTGGCATAAAATTGTAAAATTCATTAAAATTTACATACCTAGTTTTGAAAATAGTTTCAACAAAATTTTTAATTCAATAAAAAGCTTTTACATAATGAACGAAAGGAAGAAAAGTCTCGATTCAGCCAGAACCGACGGTGGAATCGTAAAAATTAGTTGATATCGGGTTGATTTAGCCATGGCGGCGTGAGACTCGTCAGGCGTATGAATATGTATGGGCGGGTGGACACGATCCTACAGATAATGGAATCTGCACACGGAAGCGAATCAGATTATTCCCTGACACAATTAGTAGACGCAACAAAAAGATTTAAAAGTTGCCATTATTATGGGGCGGTGTTGGAGTAGATTAGGAGGAATGTAACAGAGTTACGAGTATCATATGATTTAAAATACACTCTGTTAGAGCTTATTTAGTCTTGTAGCCTTTTTTTTTTTGTTTTATTTGTGCACTGATTAGGCCATAGATAATGTGTTAAAAGTGATACTGCGTGAAAGGTTTAAATAAGGTAGGTTCGTTCGTTTCAGCCGAAAGACGTCCACTGCTGGACAAAGGCCTCCCACACCACAATACAATAATACTGCCTAATTTGATTGTCATTACAACTTAGAAATAATAAAACTATGAATTTGGATTAAATACTTATGTATATTTTAGGGTGAGTCTACACGATAGCATATAACGAAAATGCATAGAGGGGCCGTGTGGCACATTGCAAACAGAATGGAACGCTTGGCCGCAGTCTTAAATACCGCAAGTGCCACTTTACTCGTGTTCTAAATGTATTCAAATTACACTTTTAAACATCCTTATGGGTGGCCTAAGATTTGTGGGTGGCCTGGAATATGCGATAGTACGACCTCGTCGTAGGCACGTTCTCAAGACATTTTGTAGAGCAAACTATGTGTGCTTTCCCATCTTGGTTTCCCATAAATTATTAACAACTGCTAGTTTCATTATAGCAATGGTAGTTAGTGACATGATAATGTCTATTGGGCTATATTATTATTTACTGATAGTAAGCATTTGTCCTAATTTGAGTTGGTATTAGTTTTGTAATAGAAAAATGTCATTGTATTGGATAGATAGTACGAGTACTGTACTTTACTGTGATTTGACAATGGCCTGTGTATCTTTCATCCCACTTCTTAATATTTAAAATAAAATCACAATATTATTCTAAAATACCTAATAGTCTCGTCGATCAAAGTTCACCAACCTTCTATAACATTCAATTTTACTTTACAGGGTCGCAATATAAAATATCCCTTTGTCCGACCCAACCAATTTGTCCGGCGTAATAATATCCAATTCGTTACTAGGGTTTCTTCAATTATTGGTCGGCGAAACGCAGCGGGCACGTGCAATGTGGCTCCATATTGCTAGGAAGTCTGCGTGGGCCGCCGACGACCGACGCCGAGCGACCGACTCGAGGCGACGCCGCGCTCCTGCGAACACTACGAGCCACAAAACCGTCCTGGGCGCTAAGCCCACTGGTACGCCCTAATAAATTGCGATTTAACTTGTCTCCCGGATAACGCCAACTTTTCCGCGTTTGTTCCGCACCCGACACTTTTTTCCGCCTCTTCATTTCCTATCTCTTACTTTTGTATTTTCCGTTCTTTCCTCGCCGAGATAAACAGGCGAGAAACGCTGAAAGGGGCTTTACAAATTCAAATTGAACTTATCACACAACTTTTTACATTTGTTTCTGGTCTCGAGTTCGAGGGAAAAGAGCGAAGAGGCATTTAATAGTACAATCTCGGGAAAGATTGATGATTTTGTATCACACCTCGCTTCGGGCGGCTCGTAACGAGTCGGATGGCTCTCGACGTGGGTCGTGCTGCGTCTTATCTGGAATGGGATGCCGCTTTATCTCAAATTACATATTTTACTTGAGACGCTCCTGGAATCGCCGGTTTTTTCTTGCCGTATTAACATAAGAAAAAACTTACAAAAATTTAAGGGTTCTGGGGAGCCAAATTAGCTTATACGATATCCGAATTGTGCGAATATTTTATGGATGGTCTGATGGAAACGTAGCCACATGAAAAGTAAGCTTTTAAAAGGCATTACATGAAGACAAACAGTTTTAAAGGGTACCTACCTCAAACACACACCAAGGTAAAGAGATTTGAATACACTGGATGTGTATCCTAAATGTGACTTTAATTCGACTCCCACGGAGCGTGTCATCACCTATTATAATAATGATATGCAGACGGCGGCGCGTCGCCTTTGTGGGAGGTTTCGTCCCGGACAAACATGTTGCACTTAATACGGCGAAAGTAAACACAATTAAGTTAATAAAACGGGTAAGAAAGTTGGAGCTCGCAGCAAATAGCGCTCGCTTAATTTGAGGGCCATGTGGACACATAACCGCGGCATATTTATCCCATTATGCACGGCACGCGGCCACCGCCACGATGCGAGTCACGTCCCCTGAAACGAATCGCATGTGACATTATTTGTGAAGATCGTGCTCTATCTTCGTCGGCGACATAGCTGAGACGTGGAGGGATTACTCACAAAGAAGTACGATTTCAACGGTACGATAAAGAAGCGAGAAGTTACACACCGGCTATATTCTCTTCGGGATTAACGCACGGTTAGCATTATTTTATTTCTTGTACATGACATTGATTCGCCCTTTATCGATTTGTTAATTTCGGCAGTGTGATTTGCGCTATACGAGTATGTACATTGGATATCAAATTCATTGAAGTAGATGCTATATAGGTACAGTGTGTCCGGGCATGTAGTGATCAAACTTTAAGGGCGTAATCTATGGGCAATTTTATCGATGAAAATACTTCAAATTTGGGGCTTGACCCATTTCTCGCAAAATTACAAGGATTTAAGTTTTTAATTCTTAGTTTTCACCTCTTCCTTTAAAAACAAGTGAAAGCGTGGGTAACTTAACACTAATAAGCAAAAATTTTATATCATGCGATAGCCAATAAAATTATCTATTAGTAGAAGTAAAAAACAAACACAAGTTTTATACATTTTAAAAGAGTAAGAATGGATTTAATTAGAAAAAAACATGACTTTTTTCAGTTATTTTCCAACACAAGAAAAATCGGGTCGTTAATGTATGTTTTATTTGCATTGTATTTTTAGTATTTGAGCTATTCTACAAAACGAATGTAAATTTATTAGTCTACTGCCCGTTATCATCATCAATCCTTAATTTTTAAGTGACCCCTATGAAAACAAAATTACCGTTATATGTTACCATAGGGGTTACTTAAAAATTAGGAATTGATGGTGAAAACGGGCATACGTCTATTAGTTTCGACGCAATTGTTGAACAAAGCTACCCCTTCCCAGCCGGTTCCATAGCGCTGCTAACATGCGAAAATGCACTGCCTGAAAGAATCACACAACCTATTCCGATTACTATGGAACCGGCTGAGAAGGGGTATCTTTGTTCAACAATTACGTCAAAACTAATAGACGTAGACTAATAAATTTACATTCGTTTTGTAGAATAGCTCAAATACTAATAATACAATGCAAAAAAAATATACTTTAACGACCTGGTTTTTCTTGTGTTAGAAAATAACTGAAAAAGAATTGAAAAAAATTATGTATTTTTCTAATTAAATCCATTCTTACTCCCATAAAATGTATGAAACTTGTGTCTGTTTCTACTTCGACTAAAAGATAATTTTATGGGCTATCGCATGATATTAAATATTTTTTTATTAATGTTAAGCTACCCACGCTTTCACTTGTTTTTGAAGGAAGAGGTGAAAACTAAAAATTAAAAACTTAAATCCTTGTAATTTTGCGATAAATGGGTCAAGCCCCAAATTTGAAGTATTTTTATCGATAAAATTGTCCCTAAATTTCGCCCTTAAAGTTTGATCACTACATGCCCGGACACACTGTATATTAATACAGCTGTCTTGCATTTAATCCCACCTTCTTAAACATATAATTATACCTAAAATAACATACATACAGGTATCATATTAACTAACCTCAGCAATGTGGTGCCTACAATGCATTCAGTTATTACAATAATATAATTTGAATATCAAAACACATTAGGCATTCGATCATCATGGTGACATTCCGCAAATGTGTTTTGCCTCGTACGTATAATATGGTGCTACCTAATAAAAATGTTTTAAGTACAAAAATGTATTAACTCTGAAAAACAACTAAATAGCAAAGCTTTTTTACACTGATATTGATACGTATGTAATTATATTATATTCAAGCAGCAGAACCACAGGTTAAACTATCTTGTAGTGCTATATGAAGTGTAGTTTATGCCAATTTTTTCCTTTACTTGAATTTTTAGCTATTTTTTAGCAAACTACTCTTAAAAAACTATTTTTGTGAACATTTTAACTGCAACACTATATAGGTACAACCAATAATGGACAGCTTTGTTTTGTGACTGAGCAAATCAAAAATCATCAAGTAAACATATACACTACTATTTATAGCAGTCATTACAGATAAAGTCATAAATCGTAACCCCTGCCTAACATTCATTCGTACATTTCAACAACACAAACACATGCAATGCATTATTATGAAGCTCTACGTAATATAATGCGTCCGTGAATTCCTATCCCAACCGCATCCATCCGAGGGCATGCATACACGTACTGAATCACCGGAGCAGCGTCGCAATAACCCGTGTTATTATGCTCGTGTCTCAATCAATACCAAGCTATGTGTGGTCAGGTTTACAACACAGCTTACATTGATGTCCATCTACAGAAACACAGGCTTACCAAACTGTTTGGGCATAGATTTGGTTCTAGGCTGGAGCTGCAATCAGTACTGACTATACGATAGACAACAGTATAGTTAGTAAGATAATGTATCGTAGTACGAGTATTATTAAAATGCTAAATAGTTATTGCGTTGCTCAGAATTTCCAGGAGTTTAGATGATTAACGAATATACGCAGCGATTCAACCTATGCTGGATACACGCCAACAAATAACACAAAAGAACAAAGGCGCAGACTGATTGTTGCCATTACCCGACTAAGCCACAGTAACACCGATTCCGCTGGTTTGGCTTAAACTATTTTGACCCAATTTCGATAAACTTGTAGATAGAACACTTCTAACAGAGCATAGCGGTATACGAGTATTTTAAAATAGCTCGATCTCTTGAGTCTTGCCAAGACTTCCATGGGTATTACGCGTTCTATTTTTTTAATTTATCTAAGAAAATATTTTGTTAGTAGGTAGGTAGGTACGTCGATATGAAATCAGCTTTTTTAAGGCTGAGTTGTACCATCTCACTTTAACTTTGACAAACGTCAAAAATCTGTCAAACTCCATACAAAAAGCACCGCTTAATGTTAATGTTACGTTAGCCTAAGGCTGGGTTGCACCATCTTACTTTGACGTTGACAAACGTCAAAAACCTGTCAAACTCCATACAAAAAGCATCGGTTATCGTTATAGTTACCATTAAAGTTATGTGGTGCAACTCAGCCTAAGATTCCTATTTTATAAACAAATAACTCTATAGACATACGGCGTTAATCATAATATCAAATGTCATCGAATTAATTGTTCTTTAACCCGTACCATACTAATAAAAAGCGAACGTAATGGAAGGCACATTACCGGCATGTGAGTCAGCGTAATATTGGCGAGGTGGGCGCTTGGTATTCCTCGCGCCTGTCCGCACTGTGGTGATTGCAAGATTCGAGTATTTTATTGAACAAATACGCGCAGTCATCAGTTTGACCAACGATATTCAACCTTTATTGAAGCCACAAAGAAGTTTTATTTATGACATAGACCTTGATCTCTCGGTGACAGTCTGGGCTGTTTATTCACACGATGACTTTTTGGTAATCCTATGATTTGTTTTAGTTCGAAGGTAGTTGACCCAATGACATGGTATATGGCGAAACACGCTTAATAAGTGGGTATCTAGATTAGCCTTATTTACAGACATTTTCCTAGAGTTTCAAACTAGTCTGCTTTTTTTTGGTTTCTCAAGTAGAATAATTTGAGTGTCAAATATAAAATGTCTTAAAACCAGTAAATGCTCAAAAATATTTTAAGTCTGGTGGACATACATCGACTGCCCACTACACCTCGCCAAGGTGTGCGTTTGGTATTCCTCGCGTGGCAGCGTCCCGCTCGGCTTTAGCTATTATGTTACCAGACATAGCGCTAAACACGTAATGCACACATTCACTCGCCTGTTTGTAAGGTCATTGTTATAGCTAGGGCTGTCGTGACAGCAAGTAGAGCATAATTTTATCAGTCAGATCCAGATAAGTAAATGTTCATGAAAGAATACAGTGTGAGTCACGTTAAAGTGTACATATGAAAATAGATGAAACTAGACCTATTTTTATCGACAAAAAAGAGGTCAAAAAATTTTTGAGATTTTTTTTAATTTTTTTATTGAATTTTTTTTCTTCCAATTACTTATTGTAAAGAAAACGTAATAACTTTTAAACTAAGCGGTATATCCTGATAAAATAAAAACAGTAATAATGCTAAATAACAGGCGATACTAAAAAAATACATAAAATACACAAAAAAAAAATGCCAACAAATAATAAAAAATGTTACTTTTTGAAAAAAATCTGCTTTAAAATTCGTGTTTTTTTGGTTATTTGATAAATTTCTCCAAAAAATGCCCCTATAACAGGTGGTTTTTATTACTTTTTATTATTTTCTATCGTATTATCTTTGTAAAACCAAAAATCGCATGTCTCTATCCCTATCACAACATTTGCTATGAACGTTTGAACAAAGGCCTGCCACAACATTATTCTCCGCTACAGGTAGAGACTATTTTAATTTTAACTAAAATGCTTATTTTACTTCGAAATCTTTTGTTTTTATTTGAAATCTAACTTGTCTTTATCAAAATTACAAATCTAGAGCCATTTTCAGTTTCGTTGATAACGAAGCTTTGAATGGCGCGCCCGGAGAGGCTTAGTTCAAACGATCATTGCAAACGTTGTGATAGGGATAAAGACATGTGATTTTTGGTTTTACGAAGGTAATACGATAGAAAATAATACAAAGTAATAAAAACCACCGGTTATAGGGGCATTTTTTGGAGAAATTTATCAAATAACCAAAAAAACACGAATTTTAAAGCAGATTTTTTTCACCAAGTATCATTTTTTATTATTTGTTGGCCTTTTTTGTGTATTTTATGTATTTTTTTAGTTTCGCCTGTTATTTAGCATTATTACTGTTTTTATTTTATCAGGATATACCGCTTGGTTTAAAAGTTATTACGTTTTCTTTACAATAAGTAATTGGAAGAAAAAAAAATCAATAAAAAATTAAAAAAAAATCTCAAAAATTTTTTGACCTCTTTTTTGTCGATAAAAATAGGTCTAGTTTCATCTATTTTCATATGTACACTTTAACGTGACTCACACTGTATATTCTACTTCTCAATTAACTTTGCAATTTTTGTGAGTGATTAATATTTTATACTAGCTTTCTGCCCGCGGCTTCGCCCGCGTGGAATTTTGTCTGTCACATAAAAACTTTATCGCGCGCGTCCCTGTTTCAAAAACCGGGATAAAAACTATCCTATGTCCATTCCCGGGACTCAAACTATGTCCCTGCCAAATTTCATCGAAATCGGTTGCGAGGTTTAAGCGGGAAAGCGTAACAGACAGACAGACAGACAGAGTTACTTTCGCATTTATAATATTAGTTGAGTCTGGTGGACATACATCGACTGCCCACTACACCTCGCCAAGGTGTGCGTTTGGTATTCCTCGCGTGGCAGCGTCCCGCTCGGCTTTAGCTATTATGTTACCAGACATAGCGCTAAACACGTAATGCACACATTCACTCGCCTGTTTGTAAGGTCATTGTTATAGCTAGGGCTGTCGTGACAGCAAGTAGAGCATAATTTTATCAGTCAGATCCAGATAAGTAAATGTTCATGAAAGAATATATTCTACTTCTCAATTAACTTTGCAATTTTTGTGAGTGATTAATATTTTATACTAGCTTTCTGCCCGCGGCTTCGCCCGCGTGGAATTTTGTCTGTCACAGAAAAACTTTATCGCGCGCGTCCCTGTTTCAAAAACCGGGATAAAAACTATCCTATGTCCATTCCCGGGACTCAAACTATGTCCCTGCCAAATTTCATCGAAATCGGTTGCGAGGTTTAAGCGGGAAAGCGTAACAGACAGACAGAGTTACTGTCGCATTTATAATATTAGTTGGGATGGGATTTCAAGTAAGTAAAATGGGGCTTATTAAATCAACTACCCAGACTAAAAGCAAAGGATGTTCATAATAAAAACTAAAATCAATAACGCGTTGTATCAGTGTAGGCTCGCAATTATCGAAATAGTCATTCATTTTTCGGCCACCACGCGCGCGGCCATGCGTGCCTTTGTTTTTGTGCGTTTACTCAGTGTCTGTGCGCTTTACTGCGGTTGTTTCGCTGTTCGCAACCATTGCACAGATATAACACCAGTCGGCATTTATAAAGTGATTCGGACGACCCGAACTATTTACTTAACAGACTGTTAAATTTTGTTTTTATTAAACGAGTTAGACTTTGTGATTGCTTGAGGTTTTGTTCTTGGAAACTCACATAAAGCGTACGAGCTCGGAATATACGATGAAAAGATTGCACGATTCAATAGATTCAATAGAACAGATCCCTAAGTCCCAAATTAAATCATGAAACATCTTTGCACCTGGTGGGAGCTCCGGGGGGCACGCTCCGCGCTCTGACTGACGATTTGTTTTCATTATTTCCTCTCTGATTCTTGCCAGAAGCAACATTGTTTCAGATTGTTTGTTCTTCATAGAAAGACATACATTTGTGTTTACTCAACAAAACAACGCAAATGGCTTTATCATCTCAGCGACGTTTTATTTGTTCGTCTATTTATTAATTAGCTTAGTCATTGTTTTATTTTTACTAACTGCAAAATCTACATTAAACTTTTTGAAAGCAATGAGTATCAAAACAAAGGAAGTATTTTGTTTCACCCGTCGTCGTGTAGGTATATCAGATTTGGCTAAATCGAGCTGCAAGTCGCAACGGAGTTGAGTGTTAAGGATTTAGAAGGCGATTCGCCGGGAGGGACTACTATCTCTACCCGTCCATCGGGTGGGAAAAAAGCTGCGGCTTTAGCGGGACAAATTCTTTTCGATTCGGTCACGTAACGGCCAAATGGGCCTCTTAGCAGATTTGGTAAGCGTATGTTTAGGCTTCCCTTGCTGTTTATTGAAAGGGGCCGAAAGGAGATCTACGTGTGTACAGGCTTTGGTAAGCATTAATCGGTACGGTTTGCTTGTTGCAAAAATATGAATATCATTTCTCTGACCAAATGTAGGAATAAAATATTATAAGAAAAATAATTTTATAAAATTATATTCACTTAAGTACAAGGGTTTTCATATTTAGGATTGCTCATGCTAAACAAAATAAAAATACCTGTACATACGTCAACAATAATAAGAACTCATGAAGAAAGAAGAAAATGTTTAGCTCTTTCATATTAAAATGTAGAACAGATCATCGAAAATAAGCGAAAGCTCAACTTAAAACAATATGCGTTTCTTGACCTCTCACAAGCAAGTTTTGCAGGTCATCTAATAATAAAGACAGTTATTACTGTAACATTTCCAAGCAAACAAGATTACTAGCTCTAGTATGTCATGTGGCATGTAATTGCGAATTTGCGATGCGCAGATGTCGCGCGGGCGTCACGTGCTACGGACTACGAGTTTGCTACGGCGCGCTACGGCGTAGACAACGTTAAGTAAAGACGTACTCGTAGCTTCTTGATCTTTACTTAGTGAGAGTTCATAAATAGAAAGGGATATTATAAAGACAAACATTAGCAAATGTTATAGTTAATCCGCTTTGCATCTATTTTTTTGTAAAGAAAATTAATTTGATAAATCAGTGTTTATATCTTAGCGCACAAACAACGGTGCGGTGCAGTGAAGTACGAGTAAAAGCTCCAAACTACGCCTAAACTATTTGAGGCTGTTTTTGTACACTGAATAGTTTAATATTTTGACTACTTAAATCAAATTCAAGTTCCTTATTTGTGTATTTTTTTACACTAATGTCAGAGCACTAACATATCAGTCACTAAATTCCTTTGTTGCTAATCCATATCAACAAACAAAACATTCGTGT